>NC_139944.1:6130506-6138875 GCF_963454915.1 Gymnoscopelus microlampas
TAGTCGAGTAAAAGTACAATATTTGCCTCTGAGATGTAGTGGAGTAGAAGTAAAAGTATTGGAAATTGGAAATACTCAAGTACCTCAAAATTGTACTTAAGTACAGTACTTGAGTAAATGTACTTAGTTACTTTCCACCACTGTCTACAGCCTGTGCGTGTGTGTGCGTGTGCGTGTGCGTGTGTGTGCGTGTGTTTATTTGTTGAGGACATGTGTGCAAATCACAGATTGAAGATTCGGGGGTTTATTTGTCACTCACTCATAAAAGTACAAGCGGTGGAATGTCTGTGTTACTGTTGCTGCTCCTGAGACTGTCACTGTGCTGACAATAACAATATAACCACCAGACATAATACCGAGAATAAAAACATAATAGACGTTGACCAATTTCACCCTAACCCAACCTATTTTGGGAATGTCATTATAGTTGACAATTTTCACACATTTTCTAAAATAGCCAAAACACCAAAAATGGGTAAGAAACACTCTCCTGCTCTTAAAGGACGACTTCACCACTTTTCAACATATCTTCATATAATAGGTCCTCACTAATGCTCATGATAAAATGGTAAAAAAAAAATCTAATCAGTCTGTGTCTCAGAGGAGGGCTGTAGACAGTTCAGAAACCCGTCTACCAGTGACATCATCGATGGGGAATCCAAGCTAATAGAAACTGCAGGCTTTGTATTCCTGGAAAGTTGCAATGCAATAATAGATCCCATTGTTCTCGCCTTAATAAAAATCGGAATCAAAAAATTGTAATCTTTTTGGAAAAAAAAATCCTGCCTAACGATGATGTCACTGGTAGACGGGTTTCTGGACTGTCCACAGCCCTCCTATGAGACACAGACCAAGTAGAAAAAAATGGTATCATTTTATCATGAGCATTAGTGAGGACCTATTATATGAAGATAGGTTGAAAAGTGGTGAAGTCGTCCTTTAAGTAAACAGAACATGCACTTTGAGGTTGGGATACCAATTCTATCCAATCGGGGGAGAGAACTCGTAGAGGATACAGGATAAACAAGTGAAACTGGAAGTGATGACACAAAGACACGAGCAGACAAAATTGGAACTGGATCGATATAAAATGGATGCCTGGTAAATGGGTACTCTCATCTGATTGGATGAATTTGCCAAACCCCACCTGAAAGAGCTCCTCTTATTAAAGAGCTGGAGGGACAGGGAGACCCCCCTTAACTGAACAAACACTCTATAGCAACAAAACAAAAACACTTTTCTTTTTTAACCCAAAAATATCACTTACCCTTAACTCATTCCCTGCCTAGAACGACTAAAACGACTTCTGTCCATAAGCCATGCCTGCCAAGAACGACTAAAACGACTTTTTAAAAAATAAAAAAATAAAAAAAATATATAGTATATATATTATTATTTTTTTAGATTTTTTTTTTTTTTTTGACCCAAAGACCAAGGAGATATGATTTTTCGAAGATATAGACTCCCATCCACTTCCTTGTTAACTTAAAACTTAAAAATTCTGTATCTCGACTCCTGAGTCCTTTTTTCTTTTCAATGAAAACTATGGAAGTGTTCAAACGCGGCCAGAAATAATTCTGGCAGTGAATGAGTTAAGAAACGACAAGTAAAAGTAAAACCTAATTCAGCTGTGTTCAGACGGCGAGAGCAAATCCGGACAGTGTAGAATGAAATGTGAACGGAGAACCGAGTGTACAGACTTAGGAAGAGAACACTTTGCATTGTAACTTGGCAAACATTCAGCATATCCAGCCAGCCAAGGACTTCAGACAACAAGCCCTATCAACGGGCAGCTCTCCCCGCGCCAAACGATTTATGCGAGCGCTGGGGATTATTCGGTTTGTGTTGAACATTGGCAATATTCACACACCATGACGCACCCACAGCCAACACTCTGCAAATCAGGCTCCCTTTGAAGACCCTTGTGGATGACGAATAAAACAGGTTACTGTGAAACGCAAACGTTCTACTACACTTAACTTCAGTGCTGCACTCCAGTACTGTTTTGAGGGTTTTTCACTTTACTGGAGTATTTTGATTTTTCTATACTTTTACTTCTACTCCACTACATCTCAGGGACAAATATTGTACTTTTACTCCACTACAATTATTCAAAAACGTTAGCTACTAGTTACTTTGTTGATTTAGATTATTATTACAAAACATACATTAACCACTTCAGCCCTATGTAAACTTTGGCTATTTGAAAATAGCCGATCTACAAGCTCACAACGCGTCGCATATGGCGACACGTTGTGAGCAAGTACATTTTGAATTCCGGACTTTTACTTGTAACAGAGTATTTCTACATTGCAGTATTGATAATTTTACATAATTAAAGGGGCTACACCATGAATTTATTTCTTTTTTTTTTTGGGGGGGGGGGTATTTTTTGGGCTCCCCAGTGTCTTGTACCCCAAAAAATATATTTTTTTTAACATTCAGTCATTCATTCTCATTTCAGAGATTTTCAGAATGGGCGTGTCTGAACAGGCCATCTCAGAATGGCAATGCAAGTGACATCACTTGCATTTCTGCCCATGTATTTTGACAGACAGAATTGCTCAGTAGCACCCCTCTGCCCAAAAGGACGTTTTGGTATTGCAGCTGAAAGTGCTTTATAAGCAGGGGTGCACATAACTTTTTCGGTCTGGTACGCAGAAGAGCACCTGGACATGTGACTTGGTGCGCATGGCGCCCGTCCCGTTTTGTCAACGGGGGGGGGGGGGTCAGCCCGGACCGTTTTGTCAACGGGGGGGGGGGGGGGGGCGGGGGTTCAGCACGGTGCCCACCGGACAGTTTTGTCAACGGAGGGGGGGGGAGAAAAAAAGGACGCTCTGCTTCTAAATTCCGCCGATTTTCGCCGTTTTTTTTTCTCACGCTGTTAGATAAAGCCCCCAAGGTTGGTGCCCTGTGCTGCTGCGCTGATTTTATCCGCCAGATTGGGACGTTCACAGCATATTTTGCACCATTACGGTGCGTTCATCATCGGTGACGAGTGCCTCTAACAGCCGCTGCTGCACGCAGCCAGCGAGGCAATGCGAGGCGATGCGAGGCGACGCGAGTCATCAGTTATTTTTTAAATTCATGGTGTAGCCCCTTTAAGTAAACAATTTAAGTACTTTTTCCACCACTACTAAGTCCATACCCTGGGATGGGCGCAGGCAAACTGTATGCAGGCTTTTGGGTTCACATGCACTCGGTATGCATGGTTTAACTTTATTTTTATTTTTTTTAACGTTCATTTCAACATTGCACGTGTCAATCTGTGTGCAATGCTATGGAGATGATATCCAAATCCCCCCCCCCCCCTCCGCTCATAAAACGCAAGACGCAACCGCAAGACGCGCGGCATTCCCGATTTTTTTTTGCCTCCGGCCGCACGGCAAGGTCCCAAATACTAACCGATGAGCAGTATATTTTTATTTGTAATAAAAATAAACATTTTTATTATTTAGAATAAAAATATACAATGAAAAATGTACAATTAACGATAAAACACTGCAGGTAATGTGGGCCGGTGCTACTCAAGGATTGGCCATTTCAGATGAGAGACACGCCAGTGGGCCAATTACATGAGTTATATTTACTTAGTGGGACGCCCAGACCCAAAAAGTGGAGTGGAAAAAAAAGTTAAAATGTTATTTTTTTTTTAAACGGCCGGCCTCGTCGGTCTGGAATGGCGCGGCCGTTCTGGAATTGTCCAAAAATTTCCCAGAGGCCAGCACGTCCCTGCTGTCTGTGGACATGGCTCCTAAATCAAAGTCCTTTATAACTTTGTAGCCGTGAGCCAGGTTTGCCTGTGCTGCCGTTGTCTGTAAGTCCACCCAGCGCTGGTTTCAGCACACCCCAACTCCCTCTTGTGTGTTGGCTAGTGAGGCGCGTCCTAGCGAGACCTGACAGAATGGGTTTCATTTAGCGCATACTGGTTGCACGCATACTGGTTCTTATCAGTGTGACGTCGTCTGTTAAAGGAGACATCCGGTCATTTTAAGTGTTATGTTTGATGTGCGTCAAATCACTTACCGACGTAGAAATGAAAATCGCGTGACTCCACAAATCCCCCTATCGACCCCCACCGTTGGCATGATAGTAGGATGCTGGATAGCCCAAATTCGCCTATTTTAACAAATGCAAAGTCTGTTTTTTTGCTTCTAGTACTCATTGTTGAGTCCCATGATAATGTAACAGGCGCTAAAACTCCGAGAAGCTAACGGCTAATAACAGAACGAGCTAATGCTGGGGCTGCTTATCTCTCTGCATGGCAGCCCCAGGTTGCCAGGTCGGGAGAGAAACAGGCATTCATTTCTACGTCGGTAAGTGATTTGACGCACATCAAACATAACACTTAAAATGACCGGATGTCTCCTTTAAGGGGTCTATAGGCCGTGGCCGCACATGTGCAGTAACTCCGAAACGGTTACAGATCCTATATCCCGCGGGGAGCATAGCCGTGTCAACAGTCCATAGCCTGTTGCAGCGCAGGAACTCACTCCACTGCTTAAGAGTATGACAGTGTTGACAAAAATGGTAATAAACAGCTAAAATTTGTGAAGAGTGAAAAAGGGCCACGTCATTGTCTGCACGTGCCAATGGTCAATGCCTGTGTGGAAGTTCAGATCAATTACTCAACCCACTGAGGAGAAAAATGCAGATCAGACAGACGGAATGACAGAGATTCCTTACATTAATAGTACGATAATAGTAGGATGAATGACGCACATATCACACAAGAACAGATACAGGTAGCATCTGTACGGGTGCATTTAAAACAGTGGTTCTCAAATGGGGTCCTTGGGGGGGTTTTCAGGGGGTCCCCAGTAAAATGTGTTAATATTGCATTAAAATCAGTTCAACCACTTTAACCCATTAAGACCTTTTTTTCAATATTTTTCAAAAATAGCAGATCTACAAGCTCATAGCGCGGCACTCGGTGCCGCGCTATGAGCTTGTAGATCTGCTATTTTTGAATAGCCAAAGAAATCTTAAGTGACACAGAGGCGTTCCAGGTCTTAATGGGTTAACCTGGTCTTTATTTATTGGCTATTTTTTTTTAATCGTGATGAAATGTGAAAGACTTGGAATAGTTTTGAAACGTTTTAACAAGACAAATCTTGTTTAATGTGCGGGTCCATGACATGAAAAACGTTTGAGAACCACTGATTTAAAACACATTATGGCTAATACCATCACTACACTATGAAAGCAGCTATATATAAATCTGAGAGACACAAAGAAAAACCTTCTTGACGAGGATAATAGTGCTGGCAGTGAGTAGTTGAATAGTTGCCCATTCTTCTTGGATTCATTTTCGTAAGGGACACACTTTTATTCAATGATTATTCATGGTAGCGTTGTTAAGTATCTGGCATCATTTCAGAGAATATCGACTTCAAAATGTTTCCTGCATTTTGAGGCTCAGAAAAATGGATTTGAACAATCTAGATTACTTTGTCAAATGATGATTATGGTTCCTTTTATGAGTGTGACGTATGGTTCTAGACTTGAGATTATGGTCAGGAGTATACATTGACGTGCCATTGACGTGTTTTTCCGCAATGGCGCAACGTGCCAATTACGTGTTTGATGCGTTTTTTGGAAAAAAAATAACTTATTACTTAAAAAGGCTGTATCTCGGCTCCTGTGTACTTTTTTTTTACTATGTATTTTTGGCCCAGACATTATTTTCAAAGGCAGACAATTAATGTCAACAAGGTCGCGATGACCTCGTTGACATTTGTGAAACCACACTGTGCAACCCTCAGTGATTAGCAACCATCAGGGGATCGATCATGCTTGAGATAAATATTCTGTGACTACTTGACAAATTGAAAAATCTCTGGCACTGGGCAAACACAGCCAGAAATAAGTCTGGCACTGAATGAGTTAATGGTGCCCATGGCTATCCTTCAAGCTACAGACAGACAGCATGTTGCTTCTCAAATTAAACCTTAGAACGATGCAAACTTATGTAGCCACCACTGTTGTTTCACCAAATACCCCCAAAATTGGAAATATTTTTTATAAAAAGGTCAGCTAATGTAATAAAAAAGGGGGTTTTGCAAAGCCAGTTAAGCATAGATAAATGTTTTTTTTGCATAATTGAAATAACCATTTTAATGGATTCCTTGTGCTGGAATTATGCAAAAAGAAAAGTGGGTTCATGGGTCTCTGACTGTACAATATAATTTGTATTCATTTATTTTTACCCTGAAACGGGAGTCAAAAATGTCTTTACTAATTAACCCATTAAGACCTGGAACTGTGTCATTTTTAGATTTGAGCTAAAAAGCATTATTTTACACTTTGGGCTATTCAAAAATAGCAGATATACAAGCTCATAGCGCGGCACCGAGTGCCGCGCTACGAGCTTGTAGATCTGCTATTTTTGAAAAATCGTGAAAAATGTGTGCAAATCTTCTGAATATATATATATTTTCAAAGCGAACATTTTTAACTCAAATCTTTGCTTTTGGGGGGTCCCTGGAACAAAATATTTTGATAGGGGTCCGCGGCCAAATACATATCATTTTGGGGGTCCTTGACATGAAAAAGATTGAGCACCACTGACATAGAAACATAGGTTTTTCAGAAAACTGTTGAGATTTAGGAGACATGTAGAATCGGCTTCAGGTCTCAATGGGTTAACCACTTAAGCCCTATTTTCAAGAGAGTTTGTGCAAAGGCACTGACTGCAGCATGTTATGATATTTTGAGGGTGACCTCAGATGACACAAAGCAATTGCTAGGGGCGCTCGTGTTTCATGCTCTCCTTATCCTTAATCCTGAGTTCAGTTTGCGGTCTCTGGTGGTGCAGGTCAGTGCCTCCTGTAAATTAAATATGTTTAGCCTGTTCCTTTGTGTAATAATGCAGCCGACTGTAGCGCTTTTCTTGGCATTCAAAGACACTTCGTATAAACAAAACAAACTAGGAAATGATGTGGCTCTGTGGATAGAAACGGTGTGACTCCAGTGTGGGTCTTGGACTTCATGTGGCCTGCCTGTGACGTCAGACATCTATCTATGACATATCTATGACGTATGACTCAACATTTGGGAGATGTTCTGCACTATCACAGCTCCTTTTGACCTCTATCACAAGTAAGACGCGCGAACGCTGGAAGCGAACGCAGCTCGAAAATAACAATAAGAAGAATAGAAAGGAATGAGCAATTACTTGCCATCCGGCCTGAAATATGCACAAATGACATGGAATTCTTAGATATGCCAATAGATGAACTCGTGTAGATGCTTGTAGATGTGTTATTTTTGACTGTCGCTGCTATATCTTTCTCAGAGGAGTGTAATTAGTCACCCAGGGGCACAGGCGAATTTCAGCCACACTGTAGTGCATGCAGGCAATGAGAGCGTGACTCACATGGGGGCAGCCAATGAGAGCGTGAGTGACATGGGGGCGCGGCTGCACACATACTGCACACATACAGGCAGACACACAAGCCGAGCCGAGTTTCATAGTATGCTCCACTTGGTCGGAGGCCGACAGACAGACAGACACACACACACACACAGAAAGAAACAGAAACAAGACCCGGAAGAATAGGAGTGCCACCGCGCCTCAGCCAATTCAAGGCAGGTCCGGTGCGTCAGAGGCGCGGGACACAACAATGGAGAAGGAGACACTAGAGCAGCTCAGACATTTAAAGGAGTAGTTTCACCCAAAAGCGTACTTATTTTCTATCAATGACACACCCCATGAAGCCTTGAAACCATGGAGTTGTTTTTGTTTTCGTCGCATTCCTTGGCCAATAACTTGATGACTGCCGGAAAGATGTGTCCGGTAGGAGACGCAAAGAGTCTCCTCTGTGTCTCCTAGCGGAAATACACCCGGTCATCAAATTATTGGCATAGGAATGCGTCAAAAACAAATAAAACTCCATGGTTTCAAGGCTTTATGGGGTGTGTAATTGTTAGAAAATAAGTAATTTTTTGGGTGAACTATTCCTTTAAGTTTGTTTTTATTATTAAGATGTTAGGACAGGAGTGACTGTCATGTCGATGTAAATTACATTCTTCCTCAGTCATAAACAAGACCCTGTCAGGCAGCTAGCGTCTTTGTAGAGCCACGCTGTAATAAAAACGTTACTGAAACCAAACAAATAAAAGAGAGAGAGGTTAAAGAAGAAAACTAAAAGACAGTATGGTAAAAAAAAAATAAAAAAAAAATAAAGAACAACAAATTAGCTGGGTAAGACGAGTCTAAAAAAGGTGGGTGTCGAGGGCAGTTTTAAAAGAAGAACGTGGGAGGGCTGCTTTGATGTGGTGTTGGGAGTGACTTCCACAGAGAGGGGGCAGCAACTGTGAACGCCCTATCACCCCTGTGCTTGTTGGAATGTCTGGGAGGTTGGCAT
>NC_139944.1:6139075-6229075 GCF_963454915.1 Gymnoscopelus microlampas
GTTTTAGGGGGGGTGGGGGGGTCACTGAAAATCACAGCACCCCGTCTTTAAGCTTTTGCAGTCAGAGAAAAAATGGCAGCAGTATGAATGACCCTTTTTGGTAGTGTTGATCAACTCTGTCTCCATGTCACTCACAACCTCAAGTCTAATTAATGGACCAATGTTTCTCAACTCTGAGTCACACACTAGTGACTACTTCTTCCACATCGTACAGAATGATGACGTCTTCAACAGGGGGTTACGGGACCCCTAGGGGGTCCTCAGAGTTACTACAGGGGGGCCGTCAAACCTTTGAGTGATGGGATTTCTTTTTTTTACATTTATTGAACCCTAGCATCCCTATTCTGAGGGGAACATTCGCCGAAAATAGCAGATCTACAAGCTCACAACGCCTCGCAGCGCGAGGCGTTGTGAGCTTGTAGATCGGCTATTTTCGGCAAAGAGGTTTGGTGTAGAGGGGAAAAAAGAGCAGACCAAGTACAGAGCCAAAAGGTCATGTTAACAAGTATTGAGGGTTTAAGTGGTTAAATGTCAGAAAATACACATTCACATGAATCCAACATACACTGATGATAGTCTATGAAGCCATCTATGAAGCCCACGGAAAAGTTTAATCTGCAACACAATTGTATTCAATATGTAGTGGGGGGGTCACTGCTTCATCTCTCTCTCAGCTAAGGGGTCCTTGGGCTGAAAAACGTTGAAGACCCCCCCTGCCCCAAAGATTTTTTGCCACAGTCACACAGGTACACCATGTGTGACTCACCCGTTCACGACCCGTTTGGCTAACGTGGCACTGAAAATGATGTCATTTTCGAGTCTCCGGGATTTTGGGGTGGGTGGGTGGGTGGGCGGGGGGTTTCATAATGAAGACCAGGCCGACGGTCCGGATGACGTTTTTTTTTATCCAGAACAGATGCAGGGAATTTCTCCGAATACTCTTGGCAAAAGGAGCCATTGTTAACCCATTAAGACCTGGAACTGTGTCATTTTTAGATTTGAGCTAAAAAGCATTATTTTACACTTAAGGCTATTCAAAAATAGCAGATATACAAGCTCATAGCGCGGCACCGAGTGCCGCGCTATGAGCTTGTAGATCTGCTATTTTTGAAATATTGTGAAAATATGTGCAAATCTTCGGAATATATATATTTTTAAAGCGAACATTTTTAACTAAAATCTTTGCTTCTGGGGGTCCCTGGAACAAAATATTTTGATGGGGGTCCGTGGCCAAATGCATATCATTTTGGGGGTCCTTGACATGAAAAAGATTGAGCACCACTGATATAGAAACATAGGTTTTTCAGAATACTGTTGAGATTAAGGAGACATGTAGAATCGGCTTCAGGTCTCAATGGGTTAATGTACTGTGCTCTGATCCCCCCAAACTACAGTACACTGTAGCAGGTCACTTAGAATGCTAAATGGCCGCAGTGCGGCATAACGGTTTCATATAAAACGTCTATCGTAAAAATATAAATAAATGGTCCAGATGCCAGCGATAAAATGAATGGAGTGTCATATCGCAGTGCTTTTGAAAAAAAAGTCAGAAGCTGCCGAGATACAGTATGTGCATGTTTTTTTTTTACAAGAACTTTCCACAGGCGCGCTGAAGGGTCCCGGCTGAGTACTGTAGTTAAACAAGTTCAACCAGTGTAATTAGACTACTTGTGAATTTTGCGCCAATTCTCCACACTCGCATAGCCTACAAGTACCTCTAAACAAAAAAGGTGGAGGTTTAACAAAGAAAGTCCACAAATTCTAGACCCATAGATATAGCCCTCAGTGACAAAGAGGCATGAATGATATTATAAAACAAGAATTTCGGTACAACTGCTCTTAACCCATTAAGACCTGGAACTGTGTCATTTTTAGATTTGAGCTAAAAAGCATATTTTTACACTTTGGGCTATTCAAAAATAGCAGATATACAAGCTCATAGCGCGGCACCGAGTGCCGCGCTATGAGCTTGTAGATCTGCTATTTTTGAAAATTTGTGAAAATGTGTGCAAATCTTTGAATATATATATTTTAGTTAAACAAGTTCAACCAGTGTAATTAGACTACTTGTGAATTTTGCGCCAATTCTCCACACTCGCATAGCCTACAAGTACCTCTAAACAAAAAAGGTGGAGGTTTAACAAGAAAGTCCACAAATTCTAGACCCATAGATATAGCCCTCAGTGACAAAGAGGCATGAATGATATTATAAAACAAGAATTTCGGTACAACTGCTCTTAATTAAGGTTGGAGTAGAAGGAAATGCACACCGCGTGCACATAATGTATACAGCGGAAGGTCGAGAAATGTGCTCATGGTTTGCCTGTGTACAGTATAAACATAAAATGATGCCAAAGTAAATACCTTCCTTTCAAAACGTTAACATACAGTATCCCTATTCTGGTCATGTCATAATAGGCGAACATTGGGCGACAACAGGCGAATATTTGGTGAAAACAGCAGGACCTACAAGCTCAAAAAGCCACTGCGTTGCCAAGCGGTAGTGGTGTTGTAGTTGTAGATCTGATGTTCTCGGGCAAAGAGATTTGGTGTGGACTGTGGAGGGGGAAAAAAAGGAGGGGACCACGGGGTATATAGACCCCCTGGCGGACCCCCCAGTCAACAAAATACAAAACGGTTTAAACGGCAATAAAAGTAAAAAATGGTGCCAACATATTTTTTTTTACATTACAGTGTGTGTAAAAAAAGATGTCAATATTTTATAGATAGATATAGGAACAAATTGGATGGTATTGCCCTTTAAAATGGAGCGTGGAGAGAAAAAGCCTGGTGGGGGGGGGGGGGGGGGGGGGGTCGTGTGCGTGGGGTCTTCTTCAGGCGGCGTTCCGGAACAGAGGGGACGACGACAGACAGCAGCGCACGTCGGGGTTGTAATGTCGGCCATCGCTCAGCTCGGTCACTGTCTTATAAGGCACATCAACTGCACTCACACTCACAGATCTATGCTAACGATGTCGCCGCGAGGAGGAGGAGGAGGAGGAGGATGGGGGAGGGGCTTCTTCGTCAAGGTAAAAAAGGTCACCGGAAAAACATGAATTAGATAGTACCCGGATGAGAAATAAATGGATAAATGTGGATGCATTCACCGCGGAGAGAGAGGCCGCGTCTGATGGAATAAATACGGCAGGAGTAGGCCTATTTTGCGCATCTGCTACTTTCGATACTTCTGAATTAGAATCCGGAGAAGTAACAGTTTGCCATAATGAGGATTCCAGCCGACAAGAGACGATAATGCAATAGGGGTGGTCCCCGGCAGTGTTGACAGATTCTGTGAGAGAAACAAGCAACCAGGTCTAGGAAAACCAGCCCAAAAGAAGCGACTATGGGCCACACGAGCACTTTAACATATACATCAGCTATTTGAAAATAGCCGATCTACAAGCTCACAACGCGTCGCGATGCGACGCGTTGTGAGCTTGTAGATCGGCTATTTTAAAATCTTGCGGGAAAATTATAATAAGCAGATCTGGCAACCCTGGTCCCCGGCTATGTAGAACAAAGAGGGAGAGGGACAAAGACAAGAGTAACTCTCTAGAAATGGGATTATTAGGAACCTGAACAAAATGGCATAATAGCTGCTGCTCTCTCACTGATAAGAACCGCAGGAGAGCAACTTACAGAGGACACTGGTACCTCTGTCACAAAGAAACAGGGAGAGAGAGAGGGGGAGATAGTCTGAGAGAGAGAGATTTCTTTACTCTAGTAAGTAGGCCTATTTCAATTGTACGGACGTTTCTTTTTATTAACACATGCTTTGGCAACGTAAACGTGTGCTTCCCATGTCAATAAAGCCCCATTTGAATTGAATTGAGAGCGAGAGACACACAGAGAGACAGAGAAACAGACAGACAGATGTTTTGAACCCGAGCGGACAACACCACCAGTACAATGGAGTGGACCTTCCCATAGGCAACTGAAGCAGGTGGTGAACTACCTGCTGTATTCCATCAGGAGCGAGAGCAACGCACGCATGGTTTGGTGGTTGTGGCTTCTGAGATTTATGGCCACCAAATAACATAAACCCCCTGCATCACAAGCAGGCAAGACAGTAAAAACTAAAAAGCTTGAAAATTGGATCGCACCATTGGCCCCCCCGAGCCTTATTTCAGCCTTAGCTTGACCAATGAAATCCTCCCATAGGTCCATAGGACTAGTGGCTATACGGCGCGGCCAATGAAAACATTCCAACCTTGTCGCCCCCCCCTTGCAGCCCCACTCTACCGGTCGGGAAGCGGGCGGGCGGCCATCCGTCCGTCCGTCCAGCACTGGGAGGGATGGGTCAGATATGATGTAGTAGGCACGGCGGACAGATAGCTCCGAACGCATTTATTTCTGTGTCGGCTTCGAGCCATTTTCCATTGTCTGCTCCCATTTATATCAGGCCCCCCACGCAGGAGAGGGGGGGAAAAAAAACATAACACTCACGTTTGAGCCGAACCGAGAACCTTTTAGAACTGTGTCCCATCCCATGGCAGTCATTTCTTCCTTTCTAACCCGTGGCAGTTTCATGTGGCATTTCTTGGCTGTCGGCAACGCCGAGTACAGCTCCTTCTTGCCCCGGAAAATGAAGCGTTCAAAGTAAACAAAGCCTCGTGCTACAGACACAGTTACTGTTCTGCTTGCTGGAAAGTTATTTAATTAGTGTTTGGGGGAGAAGCGGAAAAGATGGGGGAACCCTGGGCTATTACAATTAGTATGCTCGTCTCACTAGCACAGTGCCCTCGTCGCACGCTATTATTCGCAAAGCTCGCAGAGGTCGCCGAACGCCCAGCGTCGCTCGCAAATTAAGACGACGGCGATGACGATAATGTTCACTGTTACAAGCGCCACGCCGGAGGAATCCGTTTCCCCGATAACGTCCGTTTGATTGGACACTTTAATCAAGGGGGCTCAAACGTCTGTGTTCAAATCTCATTACGTTGCGCCGAGCAAAGAAAGGAACACACTATTGAATTAGCTTCAAAGTCAGCCCCGGAGCCTTAGACTACTCCTACTAGCGTAACGTTTTCAATTTCTTTATTTATTTTCCTGTCGCCGTCTGCGGCGCTGCCCCACAATGCCCCCTTCTTCGCTTGTTAGTAAATACAATGTGGCGCAAGCAGCGGCGAACGAGACTGTGAATAGTGGGCGGGCAAGCCGTGCCTCGATGCTGTACCGTATGCACCCTCTTGTTCCTGCTCTATCGTGACGCCCCACAAGCCTTCATGTCTCTCCCCTTTTTAGCCTTTCATAAATCGCACGACTCCTCCCCATCTCGTGCTTCGTACCTTTTCCTCTAAAGAGGTCTATAAATTCCCCAACGCCACCCCCCCGCCCCCCGCCTCCCTTTTCCCCTCAATGTTGGTTCTCCTCCGTACATTGACTGAGCAGTCAGATTTAGCTACAGTATGAGCACCAGCTGCAACAAAAAAATGGACATAATCCCTGTTAATTGAACACCGTGTGTACGAATGGATTTGTTTTACCGTCCGAGTTAAATGAACACTCAGGATTTTACTGTGCACACACACAGAGGTGAATTGGGTTAATGCTGCCTGCAAGCAACGAGGTTTTTTTTTTTTTTTTACCAATGCAGAACAACATCTCCCAACTAAAGCTAAAGCAATAACACACCAGAAAAAGAAAAGAAAAAAACGTTTTAATGCTTGAGGATAAAAAAAGTGTGTCGAGAGTCGGACGAACGGGGGGGGGCACTGAATTAAGTTAAGGAGTTGATTTCCATCTACGCCGGCCGTGATTCAGCGATGCCTCAGAGAGATTTGTGCACTAAAAAAAAGTTGGAAAGTCGATAGAGGGCGAGTGCTAACTCAGGGTACGGTTTGAATAATGGGAGAGGTAAGGGGGGAGGGGGGGGGGGTCCTTGGCTAACGTTTCATCAAAGCATTGATTTCTCACCACCATGTCCACGCGGGTTCACTCCACCTCTCAATCTAACCTTTAACCCATTGATACCTGGAACGCATCTGTGTCACTTTAGATGTCTTTGGCTATTCAAAAATAGCAGATCTACAAGCTCATAGCGCGGCACCGAGTGCCGCGCTATGAGCTTGTAGATCTGCTATTTTTGAGAAATCGTGAAAAAAAAAAATTTATATTTTTTTCCGAAAAATTGTTAGGATTTTGATTTTTTTTAGACGCTGCCTCAGGTCTTAATGGGTTAACGAAGCGATTTCTAAGTGTCCTCAGATAACCTTTTCGAAAACGAAACAAAACAAACACGACGTCTCCGTTAGCGGGCTGACGTGTTGATAAAGGGCGGATCCGCGTGGCACTCTGCCAAGATGACAACGTCAATTTACATACGCGCCGGGGTATGGACCAGACAGACAGCAGCTGTGGCTCTCTGCGGGGGTTCAATGTGGCAAGCTTGGGGGGGGGGCGACGAGGTACGGGTGAGGGAATGCCTCGAAATGAACTTGAAAACGTCACTCGGCGCACACGGTGCACGCGTTGAGGTGCGTAAGCCAAGAGACGGACCAATCACATCGCACGAGCTGTGGGGGCAAGACAAAAAAAAAGCCCCACGGCAACACAAATTCATGAGTGCGATTTATTCATCCCTGCATGCATGCCCGTGCAACCTCCAGTGTGAGGCTCTAAGATCTATTACGTTTTTTCAAGCCCGCCGCCGAACGTCAGCCTTATTACTCCCCCCGTCTGAAATATGGTTTTCGTCTGTCCCTGAACACAAAGAGGGGGGTGCTGATCTTGTTGATGGATTCTGCTAAAATAAAGTGTGTGTGTGTGTGTGTGTGTGGCTTTTTTCTT
Source organism: Gymnoscopelus microlampas (assembly GCF_963454915.1). Taxonomy (NCBI): domain Eukaryota; kingdom Metazoa; phylum Chordata; class Actinopteri; order Myctophiformes; family Myctophidae; genus Gymnoscopelus; species Gymnoscopelus microlampas. The sequence goes on from NC_139944.1 coordinate 6,145,865, forward strand.
CATGAAACGATAGTGTCCCTGGCGTGAGTATGCAAACATTAACAACACACAATTGGAATTCAGTTACATGTTTACTCGAGCTCTCTCGAAACAAACAAACAAACCATTATAAATAACTACCCCTAAACGATGTTGGAATAACCTCCCCTCCACCCACCACCCCCCCCCCCTCCCCATGGGTAAACAAGGAAATCTAAATATACTGCGAGGTCACTGCAGGACAGTCCGATCGGCTGAAAGGAGGAGTCGTGTGACCAGAGCAAGTATACACAACAATCTGTAAAAAAAAATGAAAAAAAAAGAATCTCTCGGACCATGCTCTCCTCAAGAGATGGAGAAATAACGAGAACCATGATTTATCCTAAAGTTGAGTCCGTGACAGAGCAAGGACTGTTGAGTTTCCTATTCCCAGAAAAACACATGAGATCAATATCCCACACGTTCTCAAGATTTATTGATTTGCCATTTTGAGGCTTTTGGGGGGGGGGGGGGATTCTTGACCAAACATACACACACACACACACACCTAACCTGCAGCTGACCCCCCCACAAAAGCACATTATCTGAGCTATTTCCTGGCCATTGACGCACTCACTGGCGTCTACGCACGCGCACGCACACACACACACACACACACAAACACACACAAACACACACGGTAGCTCTGCATCAGATCACATGATATGGGGGGGGGGGGGGTGACCGGACCACCTCTGTCCAGCACATAGAGCAGAGCCGCCCCCCAGGCCAACATGCGGCTCCTCCTACTCCTAATGAGACCTTTTAATTAGTCGTTAAAAACAGGGACACACCGGACCAGGGCTTTTTTTTTTTTGTCCTCCTCCCTCCACTGAATCAATACGCATGACATTTCTGCTCTCTCAGATCCTCTAATTACATTTGTGTGTGCAAAGGGAAGGGGGGGAAGGGGCGGAGCGTTCTCTTCTTCTGTGGCGGTTCCAAACTGAACTCCCTCGTAAACGCCGACCAACCAGAGCAGCAGTGGTGTAAAAGTAACCAAGTACATTTACTTAAGTACTTGTACTCAAGTACAATTTCGAGGTTTCCGTACTTTACTTGAGCATTTCCAATTTCCAACACTTTTACTTCTACTCCACTACATCTCGGAGGCAAATATTGCACTTTTACTCCACTACAATTAATTGAGAACTTTAGTTACTAGTTACTTTGCAGATATAAAGTATGATATTATGAAACATGCTTTAATCAATCGCTCTATTTTATACCTATAGGCTATTTGAAAATAGCCGATCTACAAGCTGCGACGCGTTCTGAGCTTGTAGATCTGCTATTTTCAAACATTTTAGTACTTTTACTTTTGGTACTTTAAGTACATTTTGATGCCAATGCTGTTGTACTTTTACTCAAGTAATTTTTTGAATTCTGGACTTTTACTTGTAACAGAGTACTTCTATAATGCAGTATTGGTACTTTTACTTAAGTAAAGCATTTGAGTACTTTTTCCAGCGAGGGAGCAAGAGAGAGAGAGAGAGAGAGAGAGAGAGAGAGAGAGAGAGAGAGAGAGAGAGAGAGAGAGAGAGAGAGAGAGAGAGAGAGAGAGAGAGAGAGAGAGAGAGAGAGAGAGAGAGAGAGAGAGAGAAAGAAAGAAACTTGGGGTTAGAAAGGAAAGGATAGCTATTGATTTGTGTGTTTGTTTGCGCTGTGACAACTTTTCCAATAGAGTTCCCAGGGAGCGGAGTGTTGACAGCATGTGGTGGTGGTGGGGGGGTGGGGGGGTGGGGGGGTGGGGGGGGCCCAGCCCAGAGACCGCCGGCTTTCCCCAGGTGATCAATTATACCGCGGTGACAACCATCGCCCGATCGTTAAAGCATCCATCCTCCATGGCCGCTGCTATACGGCCACGCCTGGTTTGCGGCGGGCCGTATCATAGCAACGGGGGAGGGGGCTTGCTTTGGAAAGGGGTGGGGGGCGTGGCAAAAGGGGGCGGGTCTTGTGGCCTCTGCATGGGAGGGAGGGGGGGGGGGCTCGTGGGGGAAAGGTGTAGATGAGCCATTCATCTACAACACCTCTCCTTCATTCAGCAGTTGTGTATACTGTTTTAAACACGTGTGCACGCACGCACACACACACACACACTCACTTACAGTAGTGTGCATGCACTCACTCACTCACTCGCATACATACATCCTTTTTACATTTTCTAACTGCAGCATATTTGCATTTACACACACACGCACACCCACACACACAGGCATAAAACCTCCGGTGGGGGGGGAACATCATTTTCCACCGTACATTATCTCTAATCCCCCCCCCCCCCAGTTTTTTTGCTTTGGAGAGACACGTAAGAGTGTGACACCATCAACCCTACATAATGACCGCAGGCAGCACACAGATATGCATTACATCACTACTCCTCCCCCTTCAACCACCTCTCAGACACTGATGTCTCCATAAATTGTAGGATAGCGGGGGGGGGGGGGGGGGGGGGGGGGGGGGGTGTGTGTGCGCTGTGTGGGATCAATTACGGAGATCACGTTACGGCGGGAAACATTACCGCCGAGGGGTTAAGTCGCGGTGGTGGTGACATAATATTGACCCCATGCCGTGTCCCTATATGCAGTGCAGGGACACAGTGTATGTAGTACAGGAGAAGTAAAGAGGTCCTCGTTCTATGAGAATAATAAGTGAGAGAAACCGTATAGCCCATTCTTTATAGTGACATGACCCTTTTTTATTGCGGTTGAAACAAGCTGTCCAGGCCGATGACGGGGCTGGCTCTTCAAAATGTAAACTGACAGTAACATCATCACATGCCCATCTGCGCTCGCTCTCTCTCTCTCTCTATCTCTCCCTCTACCCCTCCCTCTCTCTCCCTCTCTCTAGACCAGTGTTGCCATGTTCGCTTATTATAAGCGACTTTGGGCTTGTTTATTTCTGTAAAGTCACTTGTAAATATTGGTAGTTGGGCTCGTTTTCAAAGCGGATTTGGGCTTGCCTCCTATAATGACCCCCAAATGAATATGCATTGCTCCACAGACCCCCCCCCCCGGCCCCATCTGAAAATACGATTTGTGTTGTTAAAATGTTTCCAAAATATTTCATTTTGAAAAAATAGCAGATCTACAAGCTCACACGCTCTACAAGCTCACAACGCGTTGCGATACCATGCGTTGTGATCGCAAACGCGTGGCGATACTGCCGACGTCAATAGGCGTGCTCGTGCGGTCGCTTCTTTTGGCCTCGTTTTCGCGGACCAGGTTGCTTATTTCTCTCGCAAACATCTGGCAACACTGCTTCTAGACCTCACATTATAATATTTCCATCCCCTTCTCTTCCAGCGTTTTCACTGACTCAACACAGAGAAGAAGAAGCACCATATGGCCACTCACCGCTACTCCGCTATCCTCAGGGACACAGCATCTGGCCCAACCACTGCCCCCCCCCCCCCACCCACCCACCCCCCCACCCCCATGCTAACACAAAGTGAAGATAGCAGCACTACTTTGCCAGTTGACAGTTTGCATCAACGTTATAATAACCCAACATGGGAGAGATACACATTATATCACTGCTGCTGTCACCGTTTTTGGACGCCTAATTTCAGTGGTTCTCAAACGTTTTCATGTCAAGGACCTCCAAAATGTAAATGTATTTGGCCGCAGACCCCCCCCCCCCGGGGGCGTGTTTTTGGGGCAACACAAAACTAACAAGTGAAAACACCATAATACAGCGAGAGGGCAATGTGTGTTTTCTGCAAGTAAACACCACCACACTACTCCAGCGGCTGATGATGACTGCTGCTATAGAGGGAAATGATGGGTACAAAATGATATTTATCATTTTTGATATGTAAACACAGGGGGGCAAGGTCACATGGTATATATTTAACCCATTAAGACCTGAGTTTTTTTTGAAAGTTTTGAAATTTTGAAAAAAAAATGAAAAAAAATCTAAAACATTTTTTTTCCAAGATTCTTTCAAAAATAGCAGATCTACAAGCTCATAGCGCGGCACTCGGTGCCGCGCTATGAGCTTGTATATCTGCTATTTTTGAATAGCCAAAGACATCTAAAGTGACACAGATGCGTTCCAGGTATCAATGGGTTAACATCCTGCGTATGTGCAGGGTTTTACAACAAATGCACGACTTTTTAAATCAAAAAGGCAGGCGTGCCGACAGCGAGGCCTCGAGGCTCGCTAGGCGGCGCGTTCCGAGCAAAGCCGCTAGCCAAGCTAGTGCCCCGTGCTGAGGAGCCCGATCGCCTCGCGCGCAAAAAAAGGTCCGTCCAAGTCGGCAAGCCGCTAAGCCGGACGGAATAGGTTATACGATACGAAACAAAACGAGAGCTCCCCTCCACATCAATCATATCATATCGACGAGGGTGTGGTTTTTTTTTGTGGTTTTGCATAGTTTTGCATAGTTTTTGGGCTTCGGAATAGCAACGTGTATCCTACAGCACGCGTCCTAATGAGTTACTGTGTGGAAGAGAGGGGGGGGGTTGGGGGGGGCTCTGGAATCTCTGTCAAGCTTCACTCACCCACTCTTGGCATCGACTGAGATAATAGCAGATGGAAGAGGTCGGGAGTGCATTCAGGACCCAACAACACAGACACAGAGTCTCTCTCACTGCAGATTAAAGAGACAGAAAGTAACGGCAGACGGAGAAAAACAACTCGGAACCCAAGAGGATGCACGGTGGAGACGAACAAAGAACTAAATGGGTGGAGGTGTGTGTGTGTGTGTGTGAGTAGGAAATGGAAGAAGGGAAATGAGGTATGGACCGAGGGGTGGAGAGGAGGAAAGACTTAGCTCACTGTTCCTATTGTGAATGTTTTACACACCAGCACAGGCCCGACGTAGAAAATATACATATCGTTGCTGTCGGGCAGAAACCTCTCATCTCCATATTCAAACTTTTGTTTTGTTTTTAGCAAATGAACGCCCTACTTGATCATACTACAGCGTCACACAAAAATAATCAAAAGTAGCAGATCTACAAGCTACTTTTGATGTTTTTGAATTTGAATCCTGAAAAGTAACCGTTTCGGTTACATGAGGTTTCCACCCGACAGAGACGAATATTATCAACACCATCCTAACCGCTACATTAACCAGAGGTACTGGAGCAAGCGGTGAGATTCTTGCAAAAGAATGAATTACGGCAGCGTTAGGTTCTTGCCGCCCAACATAATTCCTACCTTGCCGTGAGTTGCAGTAGATAACGATCCTCTTTTAGGGAAGGCCGCGCACTTAACAGCAAGTCAGCAACGCATCACTCTGTTCAGTACTCGACAAGGCATCGAGTTCAGAACCTGCTCTGCCCGAAACTACCAGAGCCAGCTATTAAAACAACTAGAAGCTGTTCAGAGGAAACCTCAAACATCTAAAGCATCCGAATTCCTCACTCAGCCACTACAATTCATATTAACCCATTAAGACCTGGAACTGTGTCATTTTTAGATTTGAGCTAAAAAGCATTATTTTACACTTTGGGCTGTTCAAAAATAGCAGATATACAAGCTCGTAGCGCGGCACCGAGTGCCGCGCTACGAGCTTGTAGATCTGCTATTTTTGAAAAATCGTGAAAATGTGTGCAAATCTTTGATTATATATATTTTTAAAGCGAACATTTTTAACTCAAATCTTTGCTTCTGGGGGTTCCTGGAACAACATATTTTGATGGGGGTCCGCAGCCAAATACATATCATTTTGGGGGTCCTTGACATGAAAAAGTTTGAGCACCACTGATATAGAAACATACGTTTTTCAGAATACTGTTGAGATTTAGGAGACATGTAGAATCGGCTTCAGGTCTTAAAGGGTTAAGATTGCACACACCAACATCAACATCATACGCATACACACACACACACACACACACATACATACTGTAAATTGCTTGTATATACTGCACAGATACATACATATGTACAGTGCACATTTAGAAGTAGGAACCATGCACACAGCACCTTCACACACCTCAAAATGAGCTATGATTAAACTTGTTATTTGTTTTTGCTATTGCTGCTACGATGTTGAGAAACCAAGAAAGACCAAAGAATTCCACTCTTGTGTGTACTCCTATATTGGATGTAACAATGATGTTGAATCTTGAGTCCTTCATGAGGACCCAACACCAGAGAGGGGCTGAACTTACCTCGACAGGCTCTTTACCCAAATGATTTTCTTTGTGGGAAATCAAAAGTCGAGATCAAGTTCTTTCCCCTTGTCCTCTCAGCAAAATCTTGCTCGACTGCCTCTCTCTGGGAACGCTTTCAAGCATGTGCTCTCACACACACACACACACACACACACACCTGACCTAAGTCACAATGGGAAGGGCTAAGGGGCGTGATCCTATCGCCACCTTCAAAAAGTCAGAGGCGTGTGTTCACAGTTGTGAGTGTCATCCGATGGGAGGTTTCCATCAACACACGGACACTTCAAGTGCTCAGCTAAAAAGCCTGCCAATCTGTCCTTTCATCTTTCCGTCTTTTTCCAGTACATTTCGTGTGTCAGGTTTTTGTCTAGAAGGTTAAAGAACAAGGCCGTTCCTGGAAACAAGCGTCTTTTTTTGGAAAATGTAGCCGGTCTATGATGGCCTGGCTGTGAGATCAGAGCAGACATCTGCTGTTAGCAGTGTCTATCTTTTCCCACAGTCCTAAGGAGTGGGGGAACAGTGTGGGGTCCTCCTAAAAATGTTTGGAAAGCCCTTGTCAAAACGACCTTATAATAGCAGATCTGATAGCGGATCAAAGATTATGTACTTTTTAACCCATTGATACCTGGAACTTTAGATTTCATTGGCTATTCAAAAATAGCAGATATACAAGCTCATAGCGCGGCACCGAGTGCCGCGCTATGAGCTTGTAGATCTGCTATTTTTGAAAAATATTGAAAATTATTTTTTTATATTTTTTACGAAAAATTGTTAGGATTTCAATTTTTTTTAGATGCGGCCTCAGGTCTTAATGGGTTAAGGGTTTGGACGCACTCACACACAGGCCTTGTGCGCGTGCGCACACACACACACACACACACACAGCTGGGTTGGCAGTGCAGTGTAAAAGCAGAAACTAGCTGCATGAGTGAATGATGACATCAGACCACCCACATTCCAACCAAGCAGGTCCGACTGCTTATGTAGCATATCTCGCTCTCTCTGTGTGTGTGTGTGCGTGTGTGTGTGTGTGTGTGTGTGTGTGTGTGTGTGTGTGTGTGTGTGTGTGTGTGTGTGTGTGTGTGTGTGTGTGTGTGTGTGTGTGTGTGTGTGTGTGTGTGTGTGTGTGTGTGTGTGTGTGTGTCTCTCTCCCTCCCTCCCTCCCTCTCCCTCTCTCTCTCCCTCCCTCCCTCTCCCTCTCCCTCCCCTTGATTTCATCCTGTGTGTCTCACTCTGCCCTCTGAATCGGCCTCCCTCTCCTCTCCACATCAAAGACTAATAAAGACTTCTGGTTCCCCCGGAGGTCCATATATACGAGATCAAAGCCCCTCCCAGGTCACGCTGGTCTCCTTTAGAAATCATGCGGCACTAGAATGCACATTAGTGCCATGCGTCTGCTCCCTATTGAGGTCTCTCTCATATTTTCTGTAGTAATATTTGGGTTATATGGGCTGACGTGGTGAACATTAGAGGCATCCCGGGTCCCGCTCTGCAGGTCAAACCAAAACACAGTTTCCAGAACATATTCATTGGCAAAACATCGGCACGGATTTGGCAAAATGTTTGCCTAATCGGTCATTACATTACATTACATTACAGTCATTTAGCAGACGCTTTTATCCAAAGCGACTTACAATAAGTGCATTCAACATAGGTAGGGAACGAAACTACTAATCACCAGAAGTCTTAAGTGCATTTCCTGCAAAAACAAGCAACCAAGAGTATACCTAGCGCTAAGGTAAAAGTGTTATATATCAGCTACCTACTTTCTTAAACAGATGAGACAAAATAGCTAAATCAAATGAGCATGAGCTAATACAAAAAGTGTATCGACTAAACAAGATCCAATAAAACAGTACAACAATAGAACAAGAGTTCGTACAACTAGTTAACAACAAGTACGCCAGCCAAAGAGGAAGGGTAGTGTTTCCTGAAGAGGTGGGTTTTCAGCCTGCGGCGAAAGATGGGCAGTGACTCTGTGGGGCCAGAACAGAAAAAAGTCGTGACCGTGTCGATCGACCAGAAGGACCGTCAGAAAGCGACATCATGAAGGCGATTAATCGTGACTTTCAGTGATGTTGCTAGGTTTTCAATGTAATGGGTCCTGGGACCCAAGGGTGGTCTTTTAGATGGGTCCCAGGGACATTTTATGAGTCCCACAGCGCGGAATGTTTTCTGTTACCCTCAGAATCTTTTTTTTGGTGCCATTTTACACCACTAACATTAATATTTTATTTTTTTCACGTTTGTTATTTTCAAATGTGTTACCCATAGAATCAGGTCTGCTGGCGCCACGGCATCTGCGTCACGTTTCAACTGCGCCGACGGCCCTCGTTGTGTGTGTCACACGCAAACGCGTTACCTAAAGAATTCGGTCTGAGCAGTGAGCATGCGCAAAATGGCGGCTCCCGTGGATTATTATTGTTATTTGTATCGTCTTTCTAAGGCGATTTCTACGTGGATTGTATTGTTTATAAAGTAGGATAAATTATTTTTAAATTTTTCTCTGTTGTTGGTGACAACTCTAGTGCGTCCCATGGACGCCACGGCGGTGTCATGAATGCGTCCTTTCTCAATGTTGTGCGTCAGCGACGCAGGACCCAGGCCTATGAGCATCTCTGGACTTTGAAAAACTGACATGTTACGAACAACGATAATAGGAGAAGAGCCACTGAGCCAAGTGGGAGTGCTGATCAAAACGGAAGAGGGAGAGACTGATCATGCACAAGCAACAGGTAGTGTCAGGCCAGATATCCACACACACACACACACACACACACACACACACACGTTTGTATTACTATACGTATGAGGACATCAACAAATTATACTACATTCACTGCCAGAAAAAAACATTGTCTATAGCCGCCACTGCCAACGATTTTCAAGTGTTTTTACTAACCTTTGAAAAATCGCAGAATGTTATTCTTCACAACGATCTACCGGCCGATCACTTTAACCCGTTGATACCTGGAACGCATCTGTGTCACTTTAGATGTCTTTGGCTATTCAAAAATAGCAGATATACAAGCTCATAGCGCGGCGCCGAGTGCCGCGCTATGAGCTTGTATATCTGCTATTTTTGAAACATCTTGACAACTTTTTTATTTATTTTTTTTATTATTATTTTTTTTTTTCCAAAAACTGTTAGGATTTAGATTTGTTTTAAAGAATCGCCTCAGGTCTTCATGGGTTAAAAGACGTAGTGGGGTCTCGTAGACTCCATAGATATGGCCAATTGAATGAGGGGTGGTTTTCGGCCAAAAGCAACAGAGAGCAGAAAAAAAGGGATTTTTCCAAATCCTTTAACATGGAAGTGAATGGGCTGGATTGCGATCACGTGTTTTGCTGCTTCATGGGTTCCACTGGGACTCAAAGGGTGACTCCTAGGTTAACGGAGAGCGCCCTCTAGTGGACAATCAAAAAAAAAAAAAACACAACAGGCGTCAAAATACGTCTTTGGGGGCTATTGATTTTCAAACGTGAAAAGACGTCTTTGGCAGGGAATGAGTTAACCGGGGAGCCTAAAACCGAACAATAGCCGATCTATACAACTGCACACCGCGTCACAGCGTGACGCATTGTGAGCTTGTAGATCAGCCATTTGTCGGTGCCCGATACCAGCATGCCACTAGTATAAATCAGGGATTAACTCCCAACTCTAACCTCGGTAAAAATGGACCTCACAAAGTATAGTAACACACACACACACACACACACACACACACACCACAAGTCACCATCTGCCCGCAACAGTGTGTCCTTCCTCCATGTCCTAATTCAGCGGTGAATTTGAGGCGAGCGTCATCGGCGTGTCCATAAAACAGAACCCACTACAGGACCGTAGCGCGTACCTGCAGGCAGTGTGACTAATAACACACCGCTGCACTACACTACTGTCTCTGTCACGGGCCTTTATACCATCAGCAGCTCTTCCCTTCGCCTGCAGAGATAGAGGCCAAGGGCATCCATCCACTATTATTACTCAGCAACTCTTAATCCATTAAGACCGGGAACGCATAAAATAGCAGATATACAAGCTCATAGCGCGGCACCGAGTGCCGCGCTATGAGCTTGTAGATCTGCTATTTTGTTTTAAATCGTGGACATTTCGTGCAAATCTTTGAATATATATAAGGTATGTTTTAAAGCGAACATTTTTTACTCCGATCTGTGCTTCTGGGGGTCCCTGGATAAACATATTGTGAGATGGGGTTTCCGCGATTTTGGTTGTCCTTGACATGGAAAAAGTTGGAGCACCACTGATCTAGATCTTGTTAGAATACGTATTGGGCCGCGGACCCCCATCTCAAAATATGTTGTCCCAGGGACCCCCATGAAGCAAAGATTTGAGTTACAAATGTTTGCTTTAGAAAATAATATATTCAAAGATTTGCACACATTTTCAAAATGACAAAAACATAGCAGATCTACAAGATCACAATAAGCTTGTATATCTACTATTTTTGAATAGCCCCGGAGAAATCTAAGATGACACAGCAGCGTTCCTGGATTGAATGGGTTAAAAGTGCACCAATGGAACTTCTGCAAAAAAATAAATGGAGGCACTTTTGGCGATACGCCTCTGCTAGTAGGCGTTCAAGCCACGCACCTTGATACGGTCACAAGTTAACCCATTAATACCTGGAACTGTGTCATTTTTTGATTTGAGCTAAAAAGCATTATTTTACACTTTGGGCTATTCAAAAATAGCAGATATACAAGCTCATAGCGTGGCACCGAGTGCCGCGCTGTGAGCTTGTAGATCTGCTATTTTTGAAAAATCGTGAAAATGTGTGCAAATCTTTGAATATATATATATTTTGAAAGCGAACATTTTGAACTAAAATCTTTGCTTCTGGGGGGTCCCTGGAACAAAATATTTTGATGGGGGTCCGCGGCCAAATACATATAATTTTGGGGGTCCTTGACATGAAAAAGATTGAGCACGACTGATATAGAAACATACGTTTTTCAGAAAAGTGTTGAGATTTAGGAGACATGTAGAATCAGCTTCAGGTCTCAATGGGTTAAACATTATCGTCTCTTGTCGGGTGGAAACCTCATACGTCCAAAACCGTTACTTTTCAGGATTCAACTTCAAAAACAGCAAACGTCCTCAAGCGCCACGTTTCGAGCTGGCAGATCTGCTACTTTTAATGCTTTTGTGTGAGGCTGTGGTATGATCAAGAAGGGCGTTCATTTAAGAAAAAACACAAAAAGTTAAAATATGGAGATGAGAGGTTTCTGCCCGACAACAACAATACATAATGTGGGGGACGGTGCATGCAAAGCAACACACTGAGCCCAGTAGCTGTCATCTGTATAACTGGCTGACTCCACAAACAGCAGGGTCCGGTCCTAGGGTTTGGAATGTAAAGGCATATGTTTGTGATTAAGACAAAGGGGGCATGAGAGCACAGCGTTTGTATTAGCATGTCGCCTATAGCGGTTAGTTCTCAAACTTTTTTCCCCCGTGTCAAGGAACCCCAAATTGATACATATTTGTCCGCGGACACCCCCCCATCTGAAAGGGTTTTGCGTCAGGGACCCCAAGAAGAGAGGGTTTATCATTTCATTTCAGTTCTTCTGACACTATGTTCTGACTCATGTCATGGTCTAGTAGTTCAGCGGTTCTCAAAAGGGGTCCTTGAGGGGTGGGGTTCCAGGGGGTCCCCAGCAAAATGTGTTAATACAGCATCACAATCATTTTAACCACTTATGGATTTATACGTTGGTTATTCAAAAAATAGCAGATATTCTTTGTACCGTGCTGTGAGCTTGTATATCTGCAATTTTGTACCTTCTTTTTTTTTTATCTTGAAAGTGTTTCTCCCTGGCACAAAACATTTTCAGAGGGGGGTCCGCGGCCAAATACATATCATTTAGGGGGGGTCCTTGACATGAAAAAGCTGAGAGACACTGGTGTAGTTAAGTGCCATGCCCCTCATGTAGTTCTGTGAGCGTTGTGTGCAATCCCCAATGCGATCTCCAAAGTTCCAAATGCCCATCTTTCTCCATAAGATGTGCGTGTGAGTTGCATCACACAAAAGTATCAAAACTAGCAGATCTGCTACTCTTGAATTTGAATCCTGAAAAGTAACAGTTGTGGACGTGAGGTTTCCACCCGACAGAGACGATAAAATAGGACTTAAGAGGTTAAGCCGACATGTACCAATACCGAGGACCAATAGGCTCTATTCACAGCAGCCATATTATGAAGACATTCACAGGTGTTGCCAATGATACTAATGAAGGCTCTGTTCCATTCATGGTCAAACAGAGTCAGGGTGCTGGTATTGTGCATGTTGGCTCACTGGAAACACCCTGCTACACCAGTGGGTCTACAGTTGGGGTCCAGGGACCCTCATGGGCTTCCAAATGGCCCCTTACAGGTGTGCAACTCTGAGAGTGTACACATTTTTTTGTATTTGTACACTCTCAGAGTTATGGGGGTCGTGGAAACCACTGTGCTGCACTAAATGGAACAGAGCCTTCATTAGTATCATTGGTAACACCTGTGAAGGAAGTGATAATATGGCTTGGTGACAATGCCCACAATTTCCACCAACAATACATCAACTAAACCGACCCATAATATGTCAAACTGGTCTGTTTTTTTTTCTGCCTTTATTGATAGGAAAAGTAGGCTGACAGGAAATGGGGAGAGAGATGGGGTTTGCATGTTCTCCCCGTGTCCACTAGGGTAGGGAACCCTCTCAAAATACATGCAGTAATGCTGGTCTCTATACTGCGTCCCCCTGGTCAGCCGGGGCGCCTGATGGAGGGGAAAAGGAACTGGTTGGAATAACGTGTTCCTTCCACGCGCTACGTCCTACCGGGGAAACTCCCCCCCCTGTCAGGTGATATGAAGCGGCCTGCTCACTCCTCATGCATTGAAGGAGGCATGAGCTCAGTTCTGGGCTCTCCCTAGGCTGGCCGAGGGAGAGTAGCGCCCAGGATTACATAGGCAATTGGCACTGGGTGAAAAAATGGGTAGCAAAATCGTGGGATAAAAAGGTAGGTTTAAAAAAAAAACTGTTCTGTTAACCCATTAAGACCGGGAACACATCTATGTCATTTTAGATTTGAGCTCTATAAACATTATTTTATACTTTGGCAATTAAAAAATAGCAGATCTACAAGCTCATAGCGCAGCACCGAGTGCCGCGCTACAAGCTTGTAGATCTGCTATTTTGTTTTTAATCTTGAACATTTGTGCAAATATTTGAATACAACATTTTAAACTCAAATCTTTGCTTCTGGGGGGTTCCTGGAACAACATGTTTTGATGGGGACCGGCGGCCAAAAATAGATAATATTGGGGGTCCTCGACAAGAAAAGGCTTGAGCACCACTGATATAGCTAGTATAATAGTTTTTCAGAAAATAAAAGACATTTGTTGAGACATTTGACAGTTACAAATGTTCGCTTAGAAAAATATATATTCAAGAGATTTGCAAAAAAAAATAAGCTTGTGTATCTGCTATTTTTGAATAGCCAAAAAAAAATTACAAATGACACAGATGCCTTCCCGGATCGAATGGGTTAATTAATCACCTAATGCAGCAGACGTTCCATTGAACATTCGAGGCAGCTTGCTCAACCTTCACTCAGCCCTCAGCTCTCTAAATAAAAGTTGTTCACTGTGCCGAGCTCCAGTCAGTGCCCCCCCCGCCCCCCCCAAAAAATGATGGCACCGTTCATAAATAATTAAGGCTGCTTCCCAAAGGCCCCCGATGGGGATTCTGCACTGTGGAAATCCCAAGGCTGAGTGAGCAGCCCACTTCCAGCTGTCCTCATCGGACTGTGAAAAAGCACATTGTTCATGATGCCAGGACTTTAATAAGTCTGAATAGTTAAGAGATGCATATCGTCTCTGTCCGGGTGGAAACCTCATTATGTCCAGAACTGTTGCTTTTTCAGGATTCAAATTCAAAAATCACACCCAGTGTGAAGAGAGTAGTGCCTTTTGAATTAGTGTTAACTGGTTGCATCCTTGTGTTGACATCAGCTGCAGCTGTTGAGGCCGTACTCAAACGGACGGACGGACGGACCCACACACACGGTCAAGTGTAGGAGTGGCTGGCACCACTCAAAAATATCAAAAGTAGCAGTTTCGCGCCGCGTTTCGAGCTTGTCTATCTGCTACTTTTGATGCTTTTGTGTGACGCTGTAGTATGATCAAGTATGGGGTTAATTTTACGGAAAAATGCAAAAAAGTAAAACATACGAAGATAAGAGGTTTCTGCCCGACAGAGACGATATTTAATCTTCGCAAAAAGGGTGATCAACTCCACAACCGCTCATCAGCACAAGTCCCAGGCCAGCGGGGGCCCAAACCACTCCATGCCAAGGACCCCCGAATAGCCATTGCCACTGGCTCCGCCCCCTAACGTTGTGAGATCTCGTGCACACTACCAGTAGGCTAGTGTTGCACACCCCACACGTTGTTTACAGCTGGCTTTATGAGCTTGTTGCAACAGTAGACTAAGAGGAGACAACAGAAAAGGCCATTTTAAGGTAAATAAAATTAAAAAAAAAACGAAAAAAATGGAGGAAATCTGGAATTAGAAACAACATTTTATTTTACTTTAACCCTTTAAGACCTGAAGCCGATTCTACAGGTCTCCTGAATCTCAACAGTATTCGGAAAAACGTATGTTTCTATATCAGTGGTGCTCAATCTTTTTCATGTCAAGGACCCCCAAAATGTTATGTATTTGGCCGCGGACCCCCATCAAAATATTTTGTTCCAGGGACCCCCCAGAAGCAAAGATTTAAGTTAAAAATGTTCGCTTTAAAAATATATATATTCAAAGATTTGCACACATTTTCAAGATTTTTCAAAAATAGCAGATCTACAAGCTCGTAGCGCGGCACTCGGTGCCGCGCTATGAGCTCGTATATCTGCTATTTTTGAATAGCCCAAAGTGTAAAATAATGCTTTTTAGCTCAAATCTAAAAATGACACAGTTCCAGGTCTTAATGGGTTAAAGATCTCTGTGGGCCTGAAATGTAGGTGTTTTAATTTGTGCAATAATAAAGAAGTCTCGTTGTAAATTGTAGGACATTATTCAAAATCAACGTGCATCGTAATACGTATCATATCGTGGCCTCTGTATTGTGATACGTATCATATCGTGGCCTCTGTATTGTGATACGTATCATATCGTGAGGTTGTACGCAATACCCAGCCCTAGTGTGAGGTCACACCAGAGCTCTGGCACGCGTGCCACCGCCGTGCGATGGTGTGTAAATCAGGCTTCAACGTAAATCTTCAACGACCTCACCATAAGAGTTATAATATATCTAGAGGGCGGACTGCCCCGCCCCCAGCTAATTAATTTCAATGAAAGTTGCTCATGGGCGTTTTGAAGCACCCGGAAGTCTGCCGGAAGTATACAATTGGGTCCATTGGGTCCATGCTTATGAGCCTGCCGGAAGTACCAATATTGGGTCGTGGAGCAGGCGCACAAACGGCAGATGCACGCACAAAATAATATCAGATTTAAACACCAGGCTTGGCCGCTTCACTGTTCTACCATGGTTCTGGGGGCTTGGACCTCTCTCAAACAAACAAAACTTCTAACTCTGTTCCGTCCGTCTTCGACTTCCCCCCCTTGCATTTGTCTGCCTGGTTCTTTAGTTCCACTAAATCTCTGCTTCAGTGAAGAGTACATTAACATTTCCACATTACATGAGATGAGAAAACGTTATTGTCCATCGCATTTGCATAAAATGGAAATTAGCCAATGTCATAACGAATGTAGCCTCTTTGTCCCTTGTGTATTCTGACTTTCCAAGCAGTAGTGTATAGGACCTACAGCTACAGTAAAGTTCATCATTATTATGACAAACTTAGCATCTTTGTCCCTCATGTGTCATCGTGACTTTCCAAGAAGTAGTGCATAGGACACATTTAAAGTAAAGTTCATCATTATTATGACGAGCTTTGCATCTCTGTCCCTCGTGTATCGTGACTTTGAAAGTAGTGTATTGAATGTACAGTGAGAGTACTGAGTACACACATAACCACCCACAGAGAGAAGTACATATCAAGAACATTTCGAGATTATTCAAAATCTTCCGAAAACCTTCTAGATGTTGTGGTTTGAGACCTGGAACGCATCTGTGTCAATTTAGATTTCTTTGGCTATTCAAAAATAGCAGATCTACAAGCTCATAGCGCGGCACCGAGTGCCGCGCTATGAGCTTGTAGATCTGATATTTTTGAAAAATCTCGAAAAAAAAAATGTTTTGATTTTTTTCCAAAAACTGTTAGGATTTAGATTTTTTTAAAGAATCGCCTCAGGTCTTAATGGGTTAAAATGATTTTTGATGCTATATTAACTCAATTAGCTGGGGGGGGGGGGACCTCCCTGGAACCCCCTCAGGGACCCCTGGGGGTCCCGGCGGCGGACCCCACTCTGAGAACCAATGGTGTGGGAATAGCAGGGGGGGTGTGCGATTATGCAGATGCAGAGCAGCATGTGACACGTGTGGGGAATGCAGTGTATCAATCACACGGCATGAGATACAAGAGAGAGAGAGAGAGAGAGAGAGAAGGCGAGCGAGTCCAATCTGTCAGTCATAGACACTCCAGCTCCTCATTAGCATAACGTCGCTGTCGGGCAGAAACCTCTTATCTCCAACTTTTTGTGTTTTTTCGGAAACTTACGCCCTACGTGATCACACTACAGCGTCACACAAAAACGTCAAAAGTAGCAGTCCCTTTTTTTTTTATTCTATATTTTTTTATCCCTCGATTTTGTAACCCTTTCTTCACCCGGTGCCAATTTTCTAAGTGATCCTGGGCACTACACTCCCCCCGCCAGCCTAAAATAAAAAATAAAATAAAATAAATAAAAGTAGCAGATCTACAAGCTCGAAACGCGGCGCGAAGCGACGCGTTTCGAGCTTGTAGATCTGCTACTTTTGAATTTGAATCCTGTAAAGAAACAGTTTTGGACATATGAGGTTCCCACCCCGACGGAGACGACGATATCGCCACCGACAACCCACCAATCACAGCGCAGAAAAAGCAACACCACCACTAGGGTTGACGGGGCCATGAAAATGCAATTTACACCCCATGACTACTCCGGTCCAAAAGGCAGGAAAGGAAAGTGAATTGTGGCCCTCGCTCATTATTGGCAGGGTCCACTCTAGGGTTGATTAGAACCACTGGTTCTCAACATGGAGTCCCGGGGACCCCCAGGGGTCCTTGAGGGGGAGTTCCAGGAGGCCCCCAGCTAAAGGGATAAGAGTGATAGTTAGTAACCAAAATGAGCCCTTACTGCCTTGGTCTATAACTCCGATAAGTGTACGAATGGAACCAAATGGACCCTTTACAGTTCCATTTGGGTCGATTTGTACACTCTCAAGGTTAAATGAACACTGAGGATTTCAGTGTAGATTGGGGTCCGGGGGGTTAAAAATCATATAAAATGGAGATCCGTGACCTTAATGCATATCAAACTGTGGGTCTTTGAAATTAAAAAGAAACACTGTCTGGATTAGACCGTGGTACAAGTAGGGCTGTCACGATTATGTCATTTTTACGTGACGATTAATTGTCACACAAATAATTGCGCTTATTGATTTATTTGTGCTTTTGTTTTTGTCGTTGGACATTGGAACATAAATAAATAATAATAAAAAATACATTTATGTTTGGCTTTTAGGTTTCGTAAAGAAAAGGTGCACAGGGCAGATATGACAGATAACTTAATAATCATTTAATAACTGTATACTCTTTTTTTTTTTAAACGTGAGCTAGCTCTGCAAGCTCGTTTTGAGCTTGCACTGTAGATCTGCTATTTCCATTACTTTTGGAAATGTTTGAAAATATATAAAAAATGTTCAACATGGAAATGATTATGACGATTATGCAAAGAATTATGCGATTATGTAATAATTGTGACAGGCCTAGGTACGAGCAGGACAGGCACCGCTCTCCAAGGCGTGACATATGGAGCTAATATCTGACACCCTTTGCCAAAGGAACCCTGACAGCTTAATGGTCTTAGTCTA
The DNA here is from genome assembly GCF_963454915.1 of Gymnoscopelus microlampas. Taxonomy (NCBI): domain Eukaryota; kingdom Metazoa; phylum Chordata; class Actinopteri; order Myctophiformes; family Myctophidae; genus Gymnoscopelus; species Gymnoscopelus microlampas. The sequence continues at coordinate 6,164,047 of NC_139944.1, forward strand.
AGTGCGCACACGCATACGTGATGACACAAACAAACCCATCCACCCCCTTTTGACGTCCCCCTTATGTGTGCGTGTGTGTGCGTGCGTGTGCGTGTGCGTGTGCGTGTGCGTGTGTGTGTGGCTATTTGCCACTACACCAATCAGCGCAAAAGTTCTTGTGCATGTTCATTGTTCACAGCAGACCATTGAACTCAATTGAAGTCGAATATAATCTATAAACGTGCAACATCTCTGTGAGTGAGTGAGTCCCTCGTGTATCTCGAGAACTGTTACCGACCAACCAAACGACTTCAAAAAAGGCGTCTGTATTGTCGAGGACCCGCGGGGATGCAATCCCCAGTGGGCCTCCAAGTTCTATCATATTGAGTACTGCACTACTCTGACAACGGGTACAACAGGTATTGCAAGGTTGCGTTCCAACTACTGCAATAGTGTTTTCAAATCTGTCAATGACGATATGATGGAAACAAGCTTTTTTTGCCGTTATCCTTTTGATTTATGCTGGGTCATATGTTTATTTCAAGATCAATAGATAGATATCAATCAATCAAACTATGTTTTATTTGTGAATTACAATGTTCAGACCCACTGTCTCTCCAGGCTTATGGAGTACATCTGACCCGACATCAGTCTCTTTCCTCAATATAGTATTTCACAACAGCATCAATTATGTCATCGTTATGATAGTGTTATGACCCTGTGTTTTTTATTCAATATGCAACGTCTTTCAAAGCCGTACCTTCATACAGTACAGCAGTGGTTCCAGAGATGCTCATAGGCCTGCGTCCTGCGTTGCTGACGCACAATATTTAGAAAGGACGCGTTCATGACGCTCAAACGTGTTAAAACGTCTTGGATAGACCACTGTCTGGAATAATAACTGATCATCATACATACAGGTCTACTACTAACCTTTGTTGCTATTGTCATCTTAAATTGACCAGCCAAAGTGGTGGATGCGTTTAACGCATGTTGCCAATCAGCTGTGTAACATTAGCAGGTTAACGATGGCTCGTTGAGCCTATGCATTTGACCCTGATTTTATTTTTAAGGCAATCAAAAGCACAAATTAATGGCAGCTGTAAGTAACCGGTTGTCTATCGTCTGTGTCTTGTGTATGTTTAATAGCCAACTGAATGTTTTCTGTAGCCTAGAGATTATCATATCAAGTAATTCCCTGAAGTGGGTAGAACCTCTCCCTCCTGCTAAACTTCAAGTGACTTATAAGGTTCCACTTCTCCTCAAAAAGACAACTTTATTTTCTCAATGACAAGCCTAATATTATTATTGCATTTTGGCTATGTGCAATAACTGCAAGCCAATGTTCGTAGGCATTGTCAGTATTTGTCTTCATTATGTCTTGAATTCCTATTTCTTTAGTTGCCAATAATTCCACTGTAAGCCAGTGTTTTCAGTCTTTTATTGCTACACAATAGTAAAAAGAAATTCTACATTCATAAATACAAAATAAAATAATAATAATGATTAAAAGGTTCTATGATTAAATGTATTCTATTGGTCAAAGCTATGTTAAATCCGCCTTTGCCCACTACTAGTATTTCTTACCATAAGGTGTGCTACAGATGCCAGATGACAAAACCGTCCCAGGGGGCACCAAACCGGGTCCAAGCACCGGGCACCATGTAGGGTGTGAATTTTTGTGGGATGTCCCTGGGACCCATCTAAAAGACCACCCTTGGGTCCCAGGACCCATTACATTGAAAACCTAGCAACATCACTGGGTTCTCAAACTTCTTTATGCCAACTTGCCAAGGATCGCCAAATTGATATGCATGTGGCCGCGGACCCCCGCCTGAAAATATGTTGGGCCAGGGACCCCCAGAAGCAAAGATTCGAGTTAAAAATGTTCGCCTTTAAAAAAAAAACTGATTAAAGATTTGCACACATTTTCAAGATTGTTAAAAAACAGCAGATCTACAAGCTCGTAGCCCGAGTGCCGCGCTATGAGCTTGTAGAGCTGCTATTTTTTGAATAGCCAAAAGTATAAAATATGGATAAAGGGGTTAAAATGATTGTGATGCTTTATTTTTGCTGCGGACCCCCTGGAATCCCCCCAAGGACCCCTGGCGGCCACTTTGAGAACCAATGCAGTACAGTATAATCTGAACACATATTGCACGTGCACAGGAGAACAATTGTGAACTAACGCGTGGGGACGGGGGGGTGGATTCTGATTCATTCAGCGTGACCTTTTCTTCACGTCACAGCACCACCAGCGTCATCGCCATAATCATCCCACCCCGAGGCCCGGTCGGTCACACGACGGCCCTGCCTCCCACTCACACTTCACCTGCAGCGTGACGGAGCAGCGTGACGGGGTACAGCACCGCCACAAGGCCCGTGTCAACAACCACGCACACACACGCACACGGCCGTGGGAATGCACTGGTGCAGGGCTGAGACGTCACGTGACAAAAGAGGGAGAGAGGGCAGGCTGGCTTGCACTAATAGGGCGGTGGTTCTCAACCAGTGGTCCGAGGGACCACCAGTGGTCCTTGAGGGGGGTTCCAGGTGGTCCCCAGCTAAATCATGGAGAGTTGGTAACCCGAATGAACCCTTATACGATCTTTAACTCTTGAGAGCGTAAAATTAAACCGAATGGACCCTTACGGGTCCATTCGGTTTCATTTTACGTTCTCAAGAGTTAAATTAGTGTTAGACGTTACTTTAGTTTACTAGAAGTCTACACAATTAGGGAAGGTAGAAGAACTGTTATTTTCATCAGCGTTCGCCTGTTAATGGTACAACATCGATACAACATGGAATTGTGGACAAAATCGTATCCAACCATAACAAAATATTCTCTTGAGTCTTGGGTCTGAGAGGCTAGATCTCGTCAAATGGTGGTTTTGTGACTCAAATGCCGAATAAATAATGGACCTCGATATGAAAAAGGTTGAAAACCACTGCACTAAGGGGAGAGGCATAAGGCCACACAAGCAGGTTATCGTTGCTGTCGGGCAGAAACCTCTTATCTCCATATTCTAACTTTGGGTGTTTTTCCGTAAATTAACGCCCTACTTGATCATGCGACAGCGTCTAACAAAAGCATCAAACGTTTTGAGCTTGTAGATCTGCTACTTTTGCTATTTTCTTTTTTTCTTTTTCATTTGAATCCTGAAAAGTAACAGTTTTGGACATAATGTGGGCTGGATTCCAGAGGGCCGTCCCCAGCTAAATTAATTCATATAGACATTTTATAGAAAAAAAAATATATATATATTTATGTAATGGAATTTATCGTTTTGACTTTTTTAACGACAAATGTCTTTGAGGGACGGTTCCTCCTTGGCACAAAAAAACATCTAATGGGGGTCTGTGGCCAAATACAAAAGATTGAAGGCGAGATAGCAGAAAGCGGGGGTTGCTTGGGTTCGGTCGCATGTGATGCAGTTGTATTCCTGGCAATACGAAACAAGTATAGAGGGAGCGGGGAGGAGTAAGAGGATGAGGGGGGGGGTGAGCGGAGAGCAAAGGGACATGAGAGGAGGGAGGGAGGGAGGGAAGGAAGCAAGGAAGGAAGGAATCGGGGGGGGAGAGGGAATGAGATTGATTTCAGTTTTGAGCGCTGGAATGAGTTTGAGGGGAGGGGAGGTGCTGCTTCAAGTCAAGTCAGCGCCAACGCCAACCACAGCCAGCCACTGGGGAACCGCTTTATGACCTACAGCCCTCTCACACTGCTCAGCCATTAAGACACAGAGAGAGGGGCACAGACTGACAGACAGACAGACAGAGATCCCCGGAGAAAATGGTAGAAATAGCAGGAGACAGAGAGGAAGACAGACAGACAGACAGACAGACAGACAGACAGACAGAGACGCACACGAACAGAGTGTGAGAGACAGAGAGGTGTAGTTAAGCCGAGGGAGAGATGAAATGCAAATAAGTGTAAATGAGCTAATCTTTCCTCCTAAGTCCCTCCTGGCTTTCCAAAAGCTTTTGGGTCAACCTTCAGGGTGAGAGACAGACATAATCATAAACCATCAGAGAGAGAGAGAGAGAGAGAGAGAGAGATAGAGAAGAGAGTGTGCATTGTGAAAAAGGGCAGGTTGAGAAGTGCCAGGTTTGCTCTTGACACTGGCCAGGGAAGCAGCTTAGAGAGCTGTTGTGTGCGTGTGCGCACACACACACACACACACACACACACAGTGTGTGCAGTCCAAACATGGTAAACACAGGCAGGCATGAGGATTCACAACACATTTGCCTTCATGGTTACACTCGAGGTCTCGAGCTCATCGTGAAAGATTTTAATTGGTTTTAGACAGATACGCCCTCCTCCCCCCCTAGCTCATTAATATGCTATTATTATTATAAGCGCGGTCCATAGGTCAAGACAAGTCAAACATGCTTTATCTGGTATTTAGATCAAGCAGCGGTTCTCAAACTTTTTCATGTCAAGGAGCCCCAAAATGATTAGTGTATTTGGCCGCGGACCCCCATCTGAAAAGGTTTTGTGCTAGGGACCCCCCAGAAGAGGAGATTTGTGTTAAAACAAGATCTAAATTATAAAAAAAATGTAAAAAAAAAATCAGTATTTTTCACGATTTAAAAAAAATAGCAGATATAAAAGTGACGTAATGTGAGCTTGTACGTCTGCTTGTCCAGGGACCACCAGGGGTCCTTGGTGGGTTCCAGGGGGTCCCCAGCTAAAGCAGTTAATACAGCATCGCAATCTTTTTAACCACTTTATCCATTTATATGTTGGCTAGTCAAACATAGATGTACAAGCTCGCAGCGCGTCGCTTCGTTCCACTTTTTTTGGGGACATTTATTTAAAAAATATTGAATAATTTTGATTTATTTTTTTCGACACAAATCTTCTCTTCTGAGGTGTCCCTACACAAAACATTCTCAGATGGGAGGGTCCTTGACGATGAAAAAGTTGGAGAACCACAGCCTTTCATAAAGATGACCTCTTCATGAAGGCATTCATTCTCTCTTCCTCTGTAACTATACATGCTATAAATAGAGAGCTGGGCTGTGCTCTGCCCGTTGACCTGGGCTGTGGTGCCCGGTGTACTTTACACAGCCGGAAGACTGAAATATGCTGCCAGTACAGCTGGCGCTTAGCAGGGCAGAAAGACACTAGACAAATGGACCACATGAGCATGATGCGTGCATGCGTGCACACACACACACACACACACACACACAGGTTTGTATTACTATGCTTGGGAGGACGTCAACATTTCAGGGCGTCAATTTTCTGAATGCCATTTTTAATACATTTTGCCATTTTTATCCTCTAAACGTCTAACCCTAAACCTAACCTTGAATCATTTTCTAATTGTAATGTATAAAAAAAAGGTTTTCAATCATAACATAACCATTTCTCTTGTGAGGACCAGGAAAATGGTCCTCACAACGTCCATTTCTCAAATTGTACAATAATTTGGTCCTCACAAGAATAGTTATACTAACACACACACACACACACACACACACACACAGTGGAAGGCATGCAGGCATGCACATGCACAGACACACATAATGCATGTCGATGCAAATCTACATAGACCTCCCATCATGTCTCCTTGTCTCTGCTCTAATTCATCTGATCCAGTGTGTGTGTGTGTGTGTGTGTGTGTGTGTGTGTGTGTGTGTGTGTGTGTGTGTGTGTGTGTGTGTGTGTGTGTGTGTGACAAGGTTAAACGGGGACCGTGACTTGGATGGCCCGTTCCCCACACATTCATTGGGCCATATGGGCAGACTGGTGCCAACAAGCCCACCAAAAACACATCAGCTATATTTGGCTCTGCCCTGGGTCTCTAGCACTGTAAACTACTGTATATTGTTGCCGTCGAAGAGGAACCTCTTATGTCCATATTCTAACTTTTCGTGCTTTTTTTTCGTCACACAAAAGTAGAAGATCTGCAAGCTCAAAACGAGGCGCAAAGCGACGTGTTTAGAGCTTGCAGATCTGCTATTAGATCTGCTACTTTTTCCCTAGAGAGACGATATGTAACTAGACTTACGAAAGGAAAATAGAATTGTCCATGTTGGCTAATATGACTAAATGTACCAATGTGGATTGGTTCCTCAACATTGTAACAGCAATAACAAAGAAAGGATAAAGGATAGCAACAATCGTCAGAAAAAATAACAAAGCATCAGCATTAGTCATCATAATAACACACTTTGAGGTGCTTGAAGGTGCTGTGTGCATTATTCCTACTTCTACAAATATTATCCATACAACATTGGCGTTAAAATGATTCAAAAACATATTTTTAATTTAATTTTTCAATATTTTCATGTACAAGCTCACAGCACAGCACGGCACGAAATGACGCGCTCTGAGCTTGTAAATCTGCAATTCTTGAATAGCCAACATATAAATGGAAAAAGTGGTTCAAATGTTAAAATTGTGACAAACATTAACTACTCTTGCTGGGGACCCCCTGGAATCCCCCCAGGGACCCCCACTTTGAGAACCAATGGCCTAATGTACATGTTTCAAACGTGCGTTGCCAAGGGATGACATCACATAAGCAGACAGACAGTACTGACGCAACGTTAAAAACAATAGCCTTTAGAAATGGAGCATCAAAATACAGTGTGAGCCTATATTTAGAGCAAGCTAAACAAAGTCACTTTTTATTAACTTGTTTATTCTGGCAATTGATCAGTTGGTACCAGCGGGGAGAACAACGAAGTGTGACAATTTTTTCCTCCGCTCTCTTTTATAGTGTTCCACAAAATGTGTGACATAATTTGTTTTTAAACCAGCTATAAACGAGTAGCTAAAACCCCAGAAAGGATCTTTGTATGGAAAAATAAGTTCTCCGTTTGCCGAGTGCCCACGTTTGACTGCTGCCTTTCTTAACACATTAAGACCTGAGGCAATTCTTTAAAATGTTTTATAAATCCTAACAGTTTTTTGAAAAAACATTTTTTTTACGATTTTTCAAAAATAGCAAATCTACAAGCTCATAGCGCGGCAGTCGGTGCCGCGCTATGAGCTTGTATATCTGCTTGTATATCTGCTATTTTTGAATAGCCAAAGAAATCTAAAGTGACAGAGATGCTTTCCAGGTCTTAATAGGTTAAAACTAAACTCAATCACGCACAGCCAGAATATGCTTACAGTAACTACTTAACTTATTTTTATTTTTTTTTGCCTATTTTGGGCATGTAATTAAAGGCAACAATGTTCAAAGTGTTTCAAAACAGCAAAAAATAGCCAATCTACACGACTCGTTGTGAGCTTATATTCAGCTACTTTGGCTATTTCTGTAAAAAAAAAAAGTTAAAAAGGTATAAAATAGGGTGTATTGGTTAAAGCTGCATTATGTAACTTTCCTCTTCTACACCCGGATTTGAACGCGGTTTCCTTGCGCAAGTGCTGACATTTTGCCCGCTTGCTCTGGGGATAAATTGAATGTTGACCATCAGGTCAAAATTCATGTCAGATCCTGCGCCTAGGGTGAGACATGACCTTTTGACACGATCTAAATGGTATACGCGCCGAGGAAGGCTTGACGCCGGAACGCGTCATCGTGCCATCATGCGTTAACCCATTGATACCTGGAACGCATCTGTGTCACTTTAGATGTCTTTGTTTGGCTATTCAAAAATAGCAGATCTACAAGCTCATAGCGCGGCACCGAGTGCCGCGCTACGAGCTTGTAGATCTGCTATTTTTGAAAAATCTTGAAAATTATTTTTTTTATATTTTTTTCCGAAAAATTGTTAGGATTTTGATTTTTTTAGACGCGGCCTCAGGTCTTAATGGGTTAAAAGGTACCCGAAGGACTTCGGAGTGCTGGCTATTATTTTCTTATTGCAAAATTAAAGTCTCAATATAAGAGAAAAAAATACAACCACTCAAATTGTATAACTTATATTGTATAAACATACTCTAGTCTACCATACAGACTGGACAAATTTAGATTTTATTTATTTAAAAAAAAAAGTTACATAATGCCGCTTTAACCTATGACATGCTAAAGATGTCAACCTGGCCCATTGGAAGTTTTTTTTTCAATCTTTTAGCTTTTTGCTAATGCAAGAGATAAAAATATTCCCACGTGTATTATGACTGTCGTGAATCATCATGAGACCGTTTTTCTTCCCCCACGCTAATCCCCTGGCGAGCTCCTCTCCTCTCCTGTGCCCATAGATTAGTTGATGCTTGGCCTGCTATCTCGCGGGTTGAAGTGGAGCTTATCAAACAGGGGCGGGGGGGGGGGATACAGGGGGGAAAGAGGGGTAATGCGGAGGAGCGGTAATGACTCAACTTTCCGAAAGGTTACAGAAAAAACACAATTACCCTTTCATTACCGCGCAGAGTGGATGTAGGCCTTACTTAGTGAAACGTAACACATCGCGGGCTGTAGCTTATACTTTAACCTAACCCTGTGGAAGAAGTGAAACGGCTCAACCCTTACGTTTGGGTCTAAATGTTAAGGGAAGTTCAAGCATATATAACCTGCACCTAAATGTCTTGAGCATCCAACCATGAATGCGTGGCAACATGGACTTTAAGCAATGAATAGCTGCTGTTGGAAGGCCCTGTTGTAGTACCTACGATATACAGCCTCTTACTGCAGCTCTGGGGAAATGGAGGAATGCTGTCTGTTCACCGCGAGACATCCCGGCACAAGTTATCTGTCTGCGACATCATGAGACATCAGTAAGGCTTCTGCTCTCCTCTGTTTATCTAGCGCCTTCCGCGCGTGCGTGTGTGTGTGTGTGTGTGTGTGTGTGTGTGTGTGTGTGTGTGTGTGTGTCCGTCCGTTCGCCAGGGAGATTTTATTTAGTAATCAGTCAGCCTCTGGAGAAGGAGAGAACCCTGGGATTTTAAGTTGCCACGGAAACCAAAAGGCCACCTGACTCCAATCACCTCTAGCGTGGTGTTTACACTTTCTAAGATGTATAGACACAGAGAGAGAGAGAGGGAGATGGAGAGATGGAGAGAGGGAGAGAGCTCAAGATAACAAGCGAGAGAGAGAGAGAGATCAAGAGAGGATAAGAGTGGATGGATAGAGAGAGTGAGCGAGTGCCCCTAAGTACAGCATTTAACCGGGGGTAAAGATAGCGCAAGGCATGGAGGAGATAAGACAATCTATCTTGTTTAATTGCCGCCTACGGTGTGATCTGGTTTTATGATTTAGCGTCGTAAGGTTTGAGGTGGGGGGGCCAAATACAATTCTCTGGGGCTGTTCATCCAGAGACCAACGAGGGGGAAAAAAAGAGAAGGACTCGTTTGGGTGATGATGATCCTACTTCCTGGAAAACACTGGGGCCTCTGTCTGCACGGGAAAAAATCCATTTGTTCATTTAACTTAACTTAAAGAGTGTAAGAAATGGACCAATAAGGGTCCTCACCCAGTGTTAATTACGGGTCTACTTGAGTCCATTTTTATTGTCTCCGTCGGGTGGAAACCTTGTATGTCCAAAACTGTTACTTTCCAGGTTTCAAATTCAAAAATAGCAAAAGAAACAGATTCACAAGCTATTTTTGTTTTTTTTTTGTTTTTTTTTAGTTTTGTGTGGCGCTTTAGTATGATGGAGTAGGGCATTAATTTACGAAAAAACACTTAAAGTTAGAATATGGAGATGAGAGGTTTCTGCCCGACAGCAACGATATAGTCTTGGGGTTGAATTAACAATGAGGATTATACAGTGTGTGAGCTTTGTTCGGCCCACTTTATAGGTTCTGTGTCCATCATTCCCCCTGCCGGCAGGACTGGAGGTATAGGTATGCCACAGTATCACTCTAACCTGTCCGACTGGCTCTACTATCTTAACAGGCGCACGCACGCACACGCACACACACACACACACACACGTTTGTATTACTATACAAACGGGTGGCCCTCCCTCTGGAACTCACTCCCAGCTCACGTCAAAGCTAGCCCCCACAGCTCGCCAAATTTAAAACCACACTAAAAAAAAAACACTGACTCAGACTCGCGTTGCCTACCTAATCCCCCTTGTTTTACCTTTACTTCTACAGTTCAACCTCTTATTTAGCATTTTTCTAATAAGGTTGTTTTTATTTTGTTTTCCGTTTTGTAAAGCGACTTTGAGTGCTGCGAAAAGCACTATAGAAAGTGTATGTATTATTATCATGTCAACTAGGAGGTGTTGCTTGCAAAAAGGATTCCTGAGTGACTTGTTTTATGACTGAGTGTGTGTGTGCGTGTGTGTGTGTGTGTGTGTGTGTGAGAGAGAGAGAATCTGGCATGTACCTGTCCTGGACCACTAACTTGACAGGACAGACAGCCAGAAAAAAAACGCAGTGAAACAGCCCCGACTGGACGGGGAGGATTCCAACCGTACCATACCTGCTGGGGGAGGCATTCATCTCGCCAGGCCTGGCCTGCTTATACAGGCTAGTAAACACATCCACTATCACACAGCAAAAAAAGCCTCAACTTCACTGTGTGTAACTGTGTCTGACTGAAAGGGGGCGGTTGGTCTCCGTCAGTCTTAAAATCGGTGTATTTTTCACTGTAAACTTGGAGGGAGGTGGGCAGTGGCTTAAAGTAACTAAGTACCTTTACTCAAGTACTGTACTTCCCTGGGCATGTCATAAAAGGCGTACATCCGGTGAAAATATGCAAGCATCCGGCCACAATAGATGTACAAACTCACAACGTGACAAAATTGAGCTTTTTGAGCTTGTGTAGATCAGCTATTTTCAGATTTTGAGATTTTGTTTAGAGGGAAAAAGGAGGGGACCCAGTATAGAGCCCTAATGGGACCCCGGTTAACTCATTACCTGCCAAAAACGTTTATAAACTTTTTTGAGAATTTAGCTATTGCCGGCAAAAAAAATATTTTTTACAAAAAAACATTTCAAAAATGTTTCTTAATTTTTTGGGTTTTTCCGTTTTTCCGTTCGTCACAAAGAACCAGGGGATAACATTTTCCAAAAAGTTGCTGCTCCATTCACTTCAATGTTAAAAAATAAACAGACAAAAAAAAAAAAAAATCTAAGTACTGTAGCTTAGAAAACACTGGCAGAGGCTACAGACTGTTCTAGAGAAACTCTGGCAGTTATATAGCAGTGGGGTCCGGGGACCCCCAGGGGTTCATGAGGGGGTTATACAACCATTTTAACCCCTTTATCCATATTTTATACGTTGGCTATTGAAACATTGTAGAATTACAAGCTTACAGCACAGTCTTGTACATCTGCTGTTGAACTTTTTTGAAAAATCTTGAAAGTGTTAGAAAGAAAGTATTTTTTAACACAAATGTTCTCTTCTGGGGGTCCCTGGCACATTTTCAGATGTGGGTCCGCGGTCAAATATATATCTATTTGAGGATCCTGGGCAGAAAAAAGTTTGAGAACTACTGGCAAAGGGTTTGAGTGGTTGTGATGCTTTGAGGAAATACATTTGATTGATTAAAAAAAAGGACTATAAGAGCCCAATGCTTTCCAAACCACACCACCAGTGTTTTTCCTTCAACAGCAGGTGTCAGATGGCAGGCGACTCAACCACACGACAGACCAGTAAGTATACTGTACAACACTGTACCAGCATGCAGGCTGTCAATCACGTTTCATCTGTTAGTCACAGCTCGGCTCATGACGGGCCTGCTTGTGTTCAAACAACGCAAACGGATCTCACACACAGTCTCACACACACACACACCCTTATCTCACCTTCATCATCGCATTGAGATCTGAAGTGGTTCAAATACCGGGCGCGCCGCTAATCCGCAAAGTGTGTTTTCCCGTCAAGGTCCCGACCCCTATCATATGTGACACAAGCTCACTGGAAATGTCAGATCTCCATTAAAATGTCAACCGACAACAACGAGACAAAGTGATGTTGGACAATTTGGACAGAGGATACAATGGACTGAGGAAGTGACACACCCACGAGGGGGGGGGGAGAGAGAGATAGAGAGAGAAAACAAACGGTCCCTTAACCCATTAAGACCGGGAACGCATCTGTGTCACTTTAGATTTCTTTGGCTATGTGCCGCGCTATGAGCTTGTAGATCTGCTATTTTTGAAAAATCTTGAGAAAAAAAAATGTTTGGAAAAAAGAGGATTTAGATTTGTTTTAAAGAATCGCCTCAGGTCTTAAAGGGTTAAAGTAGAAAAGGCCTAAGGAGTCCAAGTCTGGAACATGTGACAGCGCTGGGAGCCACAATGCTTATCGCACTCATTCAAGTTTCCCCAGCTGTTTTCAGTGATAAGCTTTTGTTTGGAGCCGTGCGCGCACATTACGTGCGCACAACAACCTTTGTCTATGTCTATGTCTATGTCAGACATTTTCAAAAAATAAGCTCAAAACGTGTCGTGGTCCGAGCTTGTAGATCCGCTATTTAAAAAATCGGAATAGGGCTAAGTAGTTAAATATAAATGTGTGTTTATTTTTATTTCATTTCTCGCGTATCAAATCTAACAAAAATCAGGTTCAGACCCCAAAATCTGGCATTGGTCGGGCTCTAGTATCTTTTGGGGAAAAAAACTAAAATAGCAGATAGGCTATACAAGCTTGTAGATCAGCTATTTTTGAAAAATCCTGAACGTTTTTGCAAATTTGCAATTTTTTAAAATCTGCCTCAGGTCTTAACTCTTTCACTGCCAGAATTATTTCTGGCTGCGTGCACGCACTGCCAGTGATTTTTCGATTTTCTTACCTTTTGTAAGTAGTCGCAGAATGTGAAAAAGAAAAATGTCATCGCGACCTCCCCGTTCGCTTGTATACGCCTTTGAAAATGGCATGTCTCGGCCAAAAATACATAGTAAAAAAAAATGATAAACTACACAGGAGTCGAGATACAGGATCTTTAAGTAATAAGTTAACCAAGAAGTGAATGGAGCAGCAAATCTTCGGATCACGACATCTTGGGTTCTGTGTGAGGAAAACGAAGGACGGGTGGGGGGGGGGGTCCATTGTAACGACTCAGCACAGTTCAACTGGCTACTCCCTCTCAGAACAATAACATCTGCAGCATGTGCGACTAGCACACCTGGCCTAGTATGCATGTCCTCAGCCGTAACCCCACAGTCAGGCGTCACGGAGGGGCTCGTGTGTGTGCCAGTCCCAGGGGGGTGACTCAGCACGCAAGTAGGCCAAAAATCCACTCGCAGCTGTCCCTTAATCACCCCATTTACATCAAGAGGAATAGAAATCAAGCGGCTCACCCAAAAAAAACAGACCATGCGTGTGTGTGTGTGTGTGTGCGCGCGTGTGTGTGCGAACCCCAGAGGGAAATTAGATGCCTTGTCTTAATTCATGAGCTCCGGAGCCCAGTGGAGCTCCAGGACAAGGAGAGAACGTCTGCGTTTGCTGGCAAATCTCCTGCCTTTTGGCGCCGATGAATCTTTCACAAAGTAGGCGATTCTCGATGTGTTAAGCAGATTGGTGCAATATATCATCGGTATAGGAACTGTCATTTCACAGAGGGGTGCATCGAGTGGGCACATCGGAGAGAGAGAGTGAAAGAGAGAGACAGAGAGAGAGAGAGATCATATAAAAAGGCGTGCTGATGTTGCACATTGCTTTTACAATGATGCGCTTGGCTAGGGAAGAGGGAGATCTAATTCCAGGACGGGAGGAGGAAGAAGAAGAAGAAGAGATGAATTCAGCGGGGCCCCCTCGCTCGTGGCAGCGAGTCTAAATTGATAGGCTGTATCTGCGGGAATACGGAGTCTGTGTTGTACAAATCGGCCCCGTCTCATCACCACCACCACCGAGAGATGAAATGAGGATTTAACCCACTAAGACCCGAGGCGATTCTTAAAAATATTTTGAATATTTTTGAAAAAAAAAAAAAAAAAAAATCACAATTTTTCAAAAATAGCAGATCTACAAGCTCATAGCGCGGCACTCGGTGCCACGCTATGAGCTTGTATATCTGCTATTTTTGAATAGCCAAAGAAATCTAAAGTGACACAGATGCGTTCCAGGTCTTAATGGGTTAAATACAAGTTGAGGAGGAGTGTGTGTATTATTCATCAGCGACACGCAGCTACTTCAGACACACTATAGTACACTACAACCCCCCCCCCCCACACACACACACACACACACACACACACACACACACACACACACACCATACTGGCCCAAAGGTTTAGCATGAAAACAGACGACAGAGACCCTAACCACTTTCAACCTGGCTGCCCCCAATTTTGGGCACGTCATTATCAACTGAAATTTAGAAGAAAGATTTGCAGATCTACTACAGCTCACAACTGATTGTTTTTTCCGACCCGGGTTGTAGCTCGGCAGTTTTCGCTTACGCAACATTGCCGTACGACCAAGTATAATACCAAGTATAAACCTCATATGTCCAAAACAGTTGGGCGTCAACAAGTAGGGCGTTCATTTACGAAAAACACACAAAAATATGGAGAATTTGGAGATAAGAGGTTTCTGTCCGACAGCAACGATATACTGATTAAGTGACATTAAAACATAATGTCAGTGATTCCTCTGATGTCGTCTTGGAGCCAGTACACACGCACACACACACACACAGCATGTCATGGTGTCAGCTGTCTCTCCATAAAAACCTAGTGGAGAGAAGGAAACCCTAGATGAGGGGGCAGAATTGAAAGCCTTACATTTTTGCTGGACTTGGTTGGGAGCCATTTCTGGGGCCAATAAAAGCTGTCGGTGACACAGAGCAGACACCTGACCAGAAACCGTCTCACTCTAAAATCCCAGCTATGTAAACAGAGCATTCCTGAGTACTAGTGCAGAGTAATGGTATCAACGTGCGTGTGCGTGCGTCTGTGTCTGTGTCTGTGTGTCTGTGTGTGTGTGTGTGGTGTGACACCATAAGTGCATGCCAGTCCCTGTATGCATTAAGCCTATGTATTTAACCTCAGGGCGTGCATCTCTGACCCCGGTGACGGCGGGTGCGAGCGTGCATCTGCGTGAGCCTCTCGTGATAGGCGCGGCGGCGCTGCCATTACGAGTGACAAATGGAACCCACCACCACGGTATCCCACGCTCACTTTGACCCACAACACGGGAGCTAAAAACACATTGCCCACAGGACCAGGTCGAGAATAGCATCGACGGCATGCAATTAATGTGGTTTAAAGCCTGGGCTTCACACAAGCTCAGCCATGGAGAAGCTAGTCCAGTCAAGTCACTGTGCTGCTGTCGAGCATTTATATGGGATTCTATCCTGCTAATACGGTGCGTGATGCCAACAACAAGCCCTGGACGTAACCCTGGGTCATAGGTTCCACTATGGGCAAAGACACACAGAGTGGTGTGAAAGCCCATTTCCACCACTGAATACGATTTAACCCTTTTACACATTAAGACCTGAGGCGATTATTTTTTATCTGAGATCTCTCAACAAAAGGACTGAAGTTACTTCAAATAAGGATCCCTCTCATCTCATCAGGACTGAATAGCCCGTAACATAAGAGTGTTAACTATACCAGAAATGTACTCATTTAATGTATATGTGATGCCCAACATGACCTAACTTGCTCTAAGAAAAATAAAATAAAAACAAAGTTTAAAAAAAAAAAGAAGACCTGAGGCGATTAAAAACAGTTTTTGAAAAAAATCAAAAGAACAACATTTTCAAGGTTTTTCAATAAATAGCAGATATACAAGCTCATAGCGCGGCACTCGGTGCCGCGCTATGAGCTTGTATATCTGCTATTTTTGAATAGCCAAAGAAATCTAAAGTGACACAGACGCGTTCCAGGTCTTAATGGGTTAAGACCTGAGGCCGATTCTAGAAATGTCCTTCTAAATCAGTTAGTTCTCACACTTTTCAAGATTTTTCAAAAATAGTAGATGTACAAGCACGCAGCGCGGGTCAGCTTGTTGATCTGCCATTTTTGAATAGCCAACGCAAAAATCTAAAATGACAATCTTTATTATTGTAAGAAAAGAATTTGAGATACCTACCTTAACCTAATCATTTTACTTCGTCTTTTATTGTTTGATTTAGAAGGCATTCGTAGAATCGGCCTCAGGTCTTAATGGGTTAAAGTGGATTTGACTGGATGTCAAATTCAGGGTGTGGTGAGGGGAGGGAGGGGAGGGGAGGGGTGTATGGCAGAAAGAGAGGAATACAGACAGTATGTAAGAGGGGTGGGGAAGAGCAAGGAAAATAAAGAGGCACCATAAAGTCAAAAAGAAGAAAAGAAAGCAAAGACAATGAAATGTCTGTTCATTCACACAGCAATGCGAACAGGAGACACTCCCATCATCGTCGTACATGACCAGGGAGAAGGAGAGGCCAGCGCCAAGCTTGACAGAACAAACCTGACCTATGTGAATGGGCTAGAAAAACAAACAGACTGGAAATTGCATGTCTGACCAAGTGAAAAAAAAAAAAAATTCAAGATTTTTCAAAACTAGCAGATCTACAAGCTCATAGCAGGGCACTCGGTGCCGCGCTATGAGCTTGTGTCCTACTATAATTCTAGTAACCTCTGTAGTGGTGTCACAACCCGGTTCTCCTCAGTGGCTGGACCAATTGCTCTGATTTTGCACACAGCCATTGACCATTACCATCTGAACGCAACTGTGAAGCCCGTTTTTCAATTTCATCAAATCTCAGCTTCTTATTAGCGTTTATGTGTCAAACAATGTCGCCTCCCGGGTTGCCAGATCATGTGCGCATATCCCCCCACGGATGCGTCGACCGGGTATGGTCTAGTATCTACTAATTTTGAATAGCCAAAGAAATCTAAAGTGACACAGATGCGTTCCAGGTCTTGGGTTAACCTAAACACAGCCCTTTATCCTTCTGTAATCTGTAATATATATCTGTAATATACAAAAGAAAAAAGGGTTTTCATATCTGTAGAATAGGACACTTCACAAACAAACTGACTACACAGTAAAAAAAATCTCAGTGTTCATTTAACTCAGAGAGTGTATAGATTTAACCAAATTGACCCGTGGCCATGGCGCTTTTGTCAGCCAGGGGAGGGACGTGAAGATAAATAGGAACCTTTTGGGTTTTCCATCGCAGACCTACAAGCTCACAACGCATCAACATTACATGTTGTGAACGATTAGATGAATAGATATCACTCCGAAATGTGTGCAGATTCTCCGCTTTGAGCAATACCGGATGACTTTTTATTACCCGTTGATCTCAGTCTCCCTGCCTCAGATATCAGTTACATTAGCACGTACCTTACTTATCCCAGTGTCACATTTCATAGCGACGTTGTCTCCGGAAGTAATTGGAAAATCAACAACAACCGTTAGCAGGCTGTAATCAATTATGTAATGTCACTGCATAGACGCGGAATCATCCACGTCGGCAGCACTGCGATGCATCTTGGAACCGATTCATTCCCACACCTCTAGCATGCCGTCGCTAATGCCTCATTCATTTATGGGTCTTTGCCAATTTAGTCTACACAATTTAGTCCAATTAGAATTTGATCTGTGGACTGTAAATGTTTAGTAACTGCAGTGCAAAATTAATTCCACATCAGAATAACAAGCGTGGGCAGGGTGAATTGACTTCGATCAACACATTGCCCATGCGTTCAAAAAGTCAAACTAAATGGATTTTGTCAACTTACTTTAACTTCTTAACCACTTTCAACCTGGGTTACCTATTTTGGGCATGTTATTAAAGGCGAACATCTTTATCAAAATATCAGCTCTACAATCTCTACAAACGTTTTGAGTTTGTAGATCGGTTATTTCGCCGTGGAACACCATCAAACAACAAAAGGATAAAATAGGTCTCGACAAGTGGTTAACCTCATTGTAAAATGCCCTTTGAGGGAAAACACCCCACCCACGTGCGTGCTCCTCCCAGTGGGTTCAACCAAACACAGGAAAATTAACTACACATTATTTTCATCTCATGCCCGGTCAAGATTAGCAGTGTTAGTCATTAAGGAGGTGTTGATGAAGCAACGAGTTTGCCTCTCGGCTCAGTAGCTGACCTTAAGGACCGGAGCTAGACAGACAGACAGACATACAGTGTACATACAAACAAACAGACATACAGACAGACAGGGCCACAGCAAGACTGGGCATGCACAATGAGTAAAAAACAACAAAATGCAAGACTGGGCATGCACAATGAGTAAAAAACAACAAAATGCAAACTCAAGTCCCAAACTAAATCTGCTGGACTTCCTTTGTGTCACTGATGCTGACGTTTACGCCATTAGTTCTCAAGCTTTTTCCACGGAACGGGGGAGTGGATAAACGGTGAAACAAAAACACACGTTTTGACGATTGACACTTCACTGCGTCATTGGAGCAGTGGAAAAAAAAGAGTTGAAACGAGATTTTTTTTTTGTAGGGCGTCACGTCCCGGCTCGGTATCGGGCATATCCTCCTCGCAGACAGCCCGGGCATTATGACAAAAAAGAACGAGACATCTATAGGCTGGCTTGCATGGCTGCATGCACCCGGTGTCACCTTGGCCCTTAGCAGTGGTGGAAAAAGTACTCAAATGTTTTACGTAAGGAAAAGTCTCAATACTGCAATGTGGAAGCACTCTGTTACAAGTAAAAGTCCGGAATTCAAAATTGACTCGAGTAAAAAGTACAAAAGTATGGGTATCAAAATGTATTTAAAGTACCGAAAGTAAAAGTACTAAAATGTTTGAAAATAGCCGATCTACAAGCTCACAGTCACAACGTGTCGCGTTGTGAGCTTGTAGATCGGGTATTTTCAAATAGCCTAGGTATAAAACAGGGCTAAAGTGGTTAATGTATGTTTTATAATGTAATAATTTATATCTGCAAAGTAACTAGTAAATAAAGTTTTCAAACAATTGTAGTGGAGTAAAAGCACAATATTTGCCTCTGAGATGAAGTGGAGTAGAAGTAAAAGTATAGGCAATTGGAAATACTCCAGTAAAGTAAAAAGTAGCTCAAAATTGTACTTAAGTACAGCACTTGAGTAAATGTACTTGGTTACTTTGCACCACTTGGCCCTCAGCTGCTAGCCACTTGTTCCTGAGCATCCATCAGCTGGAAGGACACCTTGCGAGGCTGATGACACAGTACGTGTGGGATATACCCGCCCCCCCCGGTACCGTAAGAGATTACCGAAGCCAACGGTTTGGCTGACGGTTTTCCCTGCTATAATAACCACACAGGACACACATGCTTTCTCAATCACCGCCGGCACCGCCACTACTGGTCTCAATCACCCGGGGCCGCCCCCACATTTCCAGATGGAAGATTTTGGAGGCAACTCCTGAATTGCATACGTGCCATGTGCGAGCGCAAGCACACACACACACACACACACACAAAAGAAATGGCGAATAACAGATTCAAAGACATCTGTCCAAAAACAAACAGACATTTCACCAGCCATTTCTTTCCACGTTAATTTGTAGCTGCAGCTCCACTCCTCCTCAACTAATACCAAATGTAGACTTCCCAAAGTTTTTGTTTTTTTTTGCACAGGGAATGAAGATCAACATGGGCTGGGGGGGAGGGGCGGGGGGGGGGGTGTGAGTGTGATAACGCCTGATTGGGTCAATTAGCAAAAAAACGCTTCCTGGAAGAGCTAACCGCAACACTGTTTTTTTTTTTTTTTCGTCAAAACGGATGCGTGCTAGCTTCCTGCACGTAAACACGAACACATGCGACACATCCGGTTCTGTCTTCCCCAATTCAAATCTGGTTCGAAGGTTCTTTCTCCTCCTTCTCTCATGCCCCCCCCACCCGGCGGCCCCCGCCTCACCAATTACAGTGACTTAACCACTTCAGCGTTCAGCCCCTAAGCGAAAAAATAGCAGATCTACAAAACACAATGTCCAAAACATTGTTGAAATGCACAAGTCTACTATGGGACGTGTTGTGAGCATCTGCCATTTTCACTATTTAATAAAAAATATATGTATATACTCTTTTCTTTCTTTCTTTCTTTTAATTATTGAAAGCAAAACAAAAATCCCCCAAAATAGCTTTGCCAGGGTTCATGTGGTTAACAACCAAATAAAACCATCTCATTGGTCTGGTCACACCCTGTCATCCATAACAACCATACAAGTGATCTGTCAGCAGCAGTGTCTTTTCATTAGCAGTGTAGATTAGGAAAGCCCCCTCCCCCCCCCCCCTCCCCTGACAGGGGATCACAATTCACACATTCATACCACAAAAGAGTGTGGAGAGAATAACGGATGAAGAATGAAGGGTGGGAGGATAAAGAGATACGCTTGAATGAATGGAAGGAAGAAGAAAAGTTTGGACCGCATGTGTGTGTGTGTGTCATTTCCACCGGGTTGGCGCTCAGGAGCGCTCTCTTCTTGGTTCCACTCAGCGTCCTGCGTATGTGCCATGTTTAAAACAAAAACAAACTTTTAAATCACTCAACAACATAGCAGGTGCGCCGATAGCAATGGCCTCGAGGCCCGTCCGAGCAAGCTGCTAGGGCGGCGAGCGAGCGCGCCTAACAGCACCGTCCCGAGTTAGCAAGCCGCGGTGCGGACGGCATAGGTCGTCAAGCGAACCGAAACGAGCTCCCTCCTTCGCGTCTCAGCAGTCGGGGGGGGGGGCGGGTTTTGAGCTCCATTCCGGTGGAAATAACGTTACGTACGCACTTTAAGCATATTCACATGGCAGCCACATTGTTCTGTGTGTGTGTGTGTGTGTGTGTGTGTGTGTGTGTGTGTGTGTGTGTGTGTGTGTGTGTGTGTGTGTGTGTGTGTGTGTGTGTGTGTGTGTGTGTGTGTGTGTGTGTGTGTGTGTGTGTGTGTGGTCTGACCACTGAGGCAGAAAAGACGCTTGAGTCTATCCTCTTAATCAGCACTGGCCTGTCCCTAAAAAGCCACAGATATCCCCTCATTGGATGTGACTTGTGCACGCATCAGTGTGCATTGTGTGTAAGCTTGTGGTGAACAACACAACACGGTAATGAGATTTGTGCAGTCAGACACCAGGGCTCAGACAGACCATAATTAAAGGTACTGTGTTTTAGGAAAAGGAAATGCAATTACACACCGGTACCTACGTAAGTACCCGAGAGACATGCCTATTGATTTTTGCTTTAGTCTGTGGCAGCAACACATGTCGAGGACCAGATTCAAGAAATACAAAGTGGATTTTTTTGGGGGCATTTTGAAGGGGCATGTTGTATTTTCATGGCAACTGGGCCGTCCTACAATAGCAACATCTTCGCCTTCTCCTCTTTTAACCACTTTCAACCTGGCGTCCCTATTTTGAGCATGTCACATTACAGGCTTTCACCTATAACGACTGGTAGTCAAATGTAGCGAAAATAGCACATCTGCAAGCTCGTAGCTCAAGCTTGTAGAACAACTTTGATATTTTTGTTGTACGACGAATTATATAGGGCTACGTTATTAATAGCAGCAGAACTGACAGTGGACTTGGCCACTGTATGTTGTGTATATATGCATTCTCTCTCTCTTACACACATGTACACACACAGCACTGTTCATCTTCATACATGCATTTCATTCCATTCCTGACTGAGAGGGAATAATGCGGCCCAATGCTCAAAGATTGTGCATCCTCTGAACTGTGAAAAGAGAGAGGGACCTTGCATAGCTCCGTTTACTTCTGATGTTGAAAGAGGTCTTGGTTTTCGACAACGCGTGGCGGCAATGTGAGCACACTGCCCGTCATAGCATCGGCCACAAACACACGTCTCGCTGTTAAAACGTTATTTAACTCATTTTGTTAACGGACAGTTGGAACATCCTTAATCTGCCCCCCCCCCCAATAAATAATTAAAGCTTGATGCTTGATGTGCTTGAACGCGCACATTTTCAGCATACAAAATGCTCTGTAAAAATCCTAGAATGGTAGACTATTTAGCCACTTTACGGTTACAAGCTGATGATGACACCAACACCGATAATCGCCGTACCTCACAGCGGTGGGGATTATGCTAACAAGACAGCCGGATTGACAGAGTGGGGGAGTGCGCAGAGAGAGGCCTTCTGAGTAGCTTTGTCAAGTCATCCTCCACTGTGTAGAGAGACTAATAGATACTCAGTCCAGGGCTACTGAAGCCTAAGACAGACAGCCAGATATTAAGCTCCGAGGATACATTTCAACTCTGTTCTTCTGACACTCAAAGCCCCTTGCCCGTTTCCTCGTTGGACGGAAGAAGAAGAAAGCGCCGGGCGTATATTTACAGGGGTGGCCATTGAGCCTCACAACCTGCTGACAGATGTTCTTAGCATCGGGTTCAGAGCGGTTCTCCAGGGCTCATTGTGTTATACTGTAGTTACACAGTAGCCTTGAACAAGGCTGGGAGCACATTGTGTTCTCCTTATCCACTTCCCTGCTGGTAACTCCTTTCACAGGCCAGTAGCAATTATTGCCAAAGAGATTTTTATATATATATATATATATATATATATATATATATATATATATATATATATATATATATATATATATATATATATATATATATATATATATATATATATATGCCATAATATTGGCCATTCAAAACAAAGCCAATCGGAAAATCTTTGTGGTGTCGCACACCTTGAAGAATGTGTGGACTTGGAGAGCAGGTTTGGCGTCATTGCACGGTCTGTTCTACTGTATGCATTGTTGTATTGTTGCAATCATCCGATCACCCATATAAACAAATATTAGCTTAAAACAGTGAATCCTTGTAAACCATGTGTGAGAACGAGCGTACAGGAGGCTCTGCCGGGGTAGAGGTCGGACGAGGAAGTGGGATTTGCCTTTCTTTACCCATTGTCGTCTTCACTTAAAACTCTCTCCGCTGTAAATCAGTGAAGTCTTTCTCCTCCCCTGACAGAGTGTGTAACTGCAAGCGGCAAGTGTGACCAACACCTATTGAGCCCTCGATTACAACAGGCTGCACTTGAGCTAATCGGGAAGACAAACGGAATCCCGCAATCAACAACAGGAAGAGTGTGTCGTGCGTGTGTGCGTGTGTGCGTGTGTGCGTGCGTGTGTGTGTGCGTGCGTCAGAATTGGCAGATTCTGCGAGAGAAATAAGCAACCAGGTCTATGAAAACAGGCCCAAAAGAAGCGGACTAGGCTAACAACATGTCGCGACGCGTGGGGGGGGGGGGAGGGGGTCACAATATATTTTCAGATGGCGGGTCCACGGACAAATACATATTAATGTGGGGGGTCCTTGCCATGAAAATGTTTAAGAACCCCTGACAACATTAGGAAACAAGCCCAAAATATTAAGCAACTACACTTTAGAAACGAGCCCAAAAAAAAAACGCAACCACCAATATTCACATTAAGCAACTTTACAGAAAAACACGCCCAAAATAAGCGGACATGGCTATACTGGTGTGTGCGTGTGTGTGTGTGTGTGTGTGTGTGTGTGTGTGTGTGTGTGTGTGTGTGTGTGTGTGTGTGTGTGTGTGTGTGTGTGTGTGTACCCATTAAGACCTGGAACGCATCTGTGTCATTTTTAGATTTCTTTAGGCTATTCAAAAATAGCAGATATACAAGCTCATAGCGCGGCACCGAGTGCCGCGCTACGAGCTTGTAGATCTGCTATTTTTGTAAAATTGTGAAAATGTGTGCAAATCTTTGAATATATGTGTATTTTTTAAAGCGTTAGGATTTAGAAAACATTTTCTTCATCGGCCTCAGGTCTTAATGGGTTAAGTGAGATTACAAAAGGGCGGCACATTAGGGAGACGACAACATTTCATGGCCCATTTCGTTGGTGCCGGTGTCCCTCCGGTGTATTTCAATGCTGTGCATAAAGCTGGGCAGACAGACACACAAACATAAAACGTGTTTACACTGTACAGATGTGCATTCTATTTCTCTCTCTCATTCACATACGCACATATACAGTACCTACACTTTCTCTTACACAGACACACCATCCCTCAAATTAAAGCCAGATCTGCTGCCTAAAGCCAGGCTAGGAGAGGAAGTGGAGCAGTTCCACTGCTGTCAAAGAACACAAAAGGTAGAAGAAGGGCTGCGTTCCCGCTGAGACAGAGGAAATAAACACTTCCACATGCAATGCTAGCCAGAAACACACACACACACACACACAGTGCTGTAAATTTCAACAGGAGAGGCCCTAGCAAGCTACTCATATGGAGAACCGGGGGGGAAAAAACACACTTTCTGCTCCCAGAAATTTACAGCCGAGCTCAGGGATTGTTCATTACACCAGCCCTGCAATATAACACAGCTACTGTAGGTGCACCACAAATAAAACTGACAGAGTAAAAGTTCCAGATCAAATGCATTCATTGTCTTAGCTTCACTGAATGTTTCACAAATGTATGTAGAAATCAATGAAGTCAGATGTATTTCACCAACAACAAGGTCGTAGAAGTGGACACACATTTCACAGCCTTTTGGCTGCAACATTTCAGAATGTGCAAAGACAAGTCCACTCTCAAACTGTGCAGTATGATCAGTCCATTCATCGGAAACATATCCGAGAAGGCGCAGACAGAGGAATTAGCTAACACTAGAGTCCATACCCGTGGGGGGGATATGCACACATTATCTGGCAACCAGGGATCCTTCTTTGAAAAAAATCTAAACAAACATTTTTCAAGATTTTTCAAAAATAGCAGATCTACAAGCTCATAGCGCGGCACTCGGTGCCGCGCTATGAGCTTGTAGATCTGCTATTTTTGAATAGCCAAAAAAATCTTAAGTGACACAGATGCGTTCCAGGTCTTAATGGGTTAAAATAAGTTTATGGAAAACAACGAGGCTAGCGACTAGCGTGGTATGCAAGAGGATTGCGTCGCTTACAGAACAGCGATGCAGGTGACTGAGGCCACTAAAATACCGCCTTTAGTAAACCCTGACCTTGTGTGCCTGTGTGCCATTATCCATGCCCACACACACAGAATGCATGCATACATTAGAACACATTAGAACCAAAAAACTGACATTATGCAATCTGTAAACTTTTGGGAGGCCATAAATGCACAATTGCAATAATCTCTTCTCACAATAAAGCCTGTGTGTGTATGTATGACTGTCTGTCCAATAATCACTTGCAAAATGCAGACCAATAGTTAATCATCTTGTTGTATGTTTGGCTTGTAATAGGTTTGTTTACATTGGTTATGTTAAGTAAAACAGACCCATATTTTGATTTATGATGGGTAAAGGTTCCAAAAAGCTTGTTTTCCCCATCTACAAATCAAACTCTTTAAGAACGCACGTGCATAATAAAGCCATAATTGACACGTTCAAAACAATCCTGGATCGGGCCTCTTTAACTGCAAAGCGGGGAGTAAGAGCAATTTTCTTCTAGTAATAGAACGTGTTGTTCCTCTAGAATCTAGGCCTATGTGTGGAGAACTACATATTGGAACTGTTCCTTTATTACATAATCCACTTAATGATTTCCCACAGCTTTGGTCAGGATCAATACGGACTAATGTGGCCATGCAGAGTCTCTGAACTGGTAGGGTGAGAGCATTTTTCAGTGTGTGTGTGTGTGTGTGTGTGTGTGTGTGTGTGTGTGTATGTGTGTGTGTGGTTTCCTTTTTTGACAGAACGGCTCCCAAAGAAACCCTGAGCAAACACTACAATCAGTTCTGCAGTATCGGTTCAGAACTCTTATCAGCTCAGCAGCACTGCGACTATCAATGCTCCTGTGTGTGTGTGTGTGTGTGTGTGTGTGTGTGTGTGTGTGTGTGTGTGTGTGTGTGTGTGTGTGTGTGTGTGTGTGTGTGTGTGTGTGTGCGTGCGTGCGTGCGTGCGTGCGTGCGTGCGTGCGTGCGTGCGTGCGTGCGTGCGTGCGTGCGTGCGTGCGTGCGTGCGTGCGTGCGTGTGTGCGTTCACATGAGCGAGGACGGAGAGTGTTGAAACCTTTCCGACATGGTACTTGTCAAACATGTCCTCTCTTAAGTCATTGCCGTCAACACCAATAGCGAGCATCGTGAATATGATCAGTGGGCCATCGCACCGCATGGCAATAAATCCCTCTGCTATCACTGCTTTATTAAGACTGCGTAAGTGGAAGAGGCTCTGGGTAAAATTAGGTCACTCGGATTTTTACAGATGGCCCCTGTTGCTAAACATATTTCTCCAATTAAGGCTGATTAGGGAGGGGAAATTCCCAGACAGCATGAATTATTAAGAATTGGAAATGGAATTTGATCACATGACACCGTAAAGATCATCCAACCCCCCAAGATGGGATCTGGAAATGGGCCCTGGTGGAACACCGGGAGCTCTGAGAGAGAGAGCTGATTGGCCAAGAGAGGAAAAGCTAGTTTCCTCTTTATTGTCTGGAATGTTCATGAACAGTAGAGGGAAGGGGATGAAAGGAGACTGAACTAGGCTACACATTGTTCCAACCAACTTGGATGACATGTTTTACAAAGCCGTCTGGCCTACTGTAACGTCTGTCTGTTACACCACTAGTAGCTTAGCTTCACATTTTGCATTGATTTAGCAGCGTTTAAGACAACAAAAACAATATACACGTATTCATCTAAAAGCAGGGTCTGGGCTCTACAAGGCGAACTCGCGCGAATAAAAATGAATAAAATCCCTGCATTACTTCCGAACGGACCTATTATCGTCTCTGTCGGGTGGAAACCTCACATGTCCAAAACTGTTACTTTTCAGGATTCAAATAAAAAAATAGCAAAAGTAGCAGATCTACAAGCTCGAAACCCGCCGCTTCCCGCCGCGTTTCGAGATTGTAGATCTGCTACTTTTGTATCTCTTTTGTATCGCTCTAGAATGATCAAGTAGGGCGTTAATTTACGAAAACCCACAAAAAGTAAAAATATGGCGATAATTGTTTTTTGCACAACAGCAACGTTATAATGCAACGCAGCTATCGTCGTTTACACGAGGTTATAAATATGCATCGGTATGTCCTTCAAGAGTCCGTTGTTCTTTTTGTCTCCCACCGCTGCTTGGCAGTGCCCCAGCTCCGGGCATCCCCCGGCAGTCTGCTCTGCTACAACCGGGAGGCTGTCAGGATGGCTCAGTGTCAAGCTGCCTGGCCATGCTGCTGAGTCAAGCTGACCAATGTGTGCCCGGGCCCACACACTGGCCTGATGTGATGTTCATGCCGCTGCTGCTATTATTACACAACAGTGGTTGGCAAACTTTTTTCATGTCAGGGACCCCCAAATTGATATGCATTTGGCCGCGGACCGCCATCTGAAAAGGTTTTTCAAAAATATTTTCAAATATCCAATTTATAGGGTTTAAGTGGTTGAACTGATTTTGATACTAAATCATTTGGCTGGGGACACCCCTGGACCCCTGGGGGTCCCCGGACCCCACTTTGAGAACCACTGTATTACTTACATGATCAGTAGTATGCAGATGTAATGGATACAACCAAAAAGGCCTCTGGACCTATTATAAAGTAGTGCCATAGCATGGATAGAGACTATACTGATATGACAACAAGCTATTTTTTGTTGAGGATGGAAGACGGATGGCTGTAGGCTAAAATCAAGGGTCTTCAACAGGGGGTCCTCAGAGTTAGCACAGGGGGGCCACCAAGTCATTGCGTGACAGGAACTTTGTTTTTTCATTAACCGCTTGAACCCTAGCATCCCCATTTCTGAGGGGAGCATTAGCCGAAAATAGCAGATCTACAAGCTCGCAACACCTCACATCGCTTCTAGATCGGCTATTTTCGGGGAAGAGGTTTGGTGTAGGAAAAAAGAGCAGACCCAAGTACAGAGCCAAAGGTCAGGTTTACTAGGGGTACCGTTTTAAGTGGTTAAATGTCTGAAAATACACATTAACATGAATCCAACACTGGTGACAGTGTTGTCAAACAAGTCTGTGAAGTGATCTATGAAATCTACAAAAAAAGTTGGATCTGCAACACAATTTTATACAACATGTAGTGGAGAGGGGGGGTCCCTGCTTCATCTCTCTCTCAGCTAAGGGGTCCTTAGCCTGAAAAACGTTGAAGACCCCTGTGGCTAAATGATTGATGAAGCGCACTTTGGTATCGTCTCAAAAGGGTTTTGGACCATATCATAATCACTCATAAAATAAAAATCACAAAGAATCATCCGGAAAAACACACACACACAGCAGGATGTTAAACCACCAGCATAATAAATAACGTGTTAATTGCTCCATCACACACGGAATACACAGGACCCCAATGGAAACAAGCCATAGTGCTTTCTTGGGTCTATACTTTTGTATGCATCTGTACCTCCTGCCTGTTTTACAAACTGTTAAAAGTATTCAATCAATCAATCAAAAGCCTCAGTCTTCCAATGACAGACTTGCCTAGCCTCGCGTAGCCACTATGTGATAGGAACTTTGTTTTCACATTAATCACATGAACCCTTGCACCCCTATTCTGAGGGGAACATTGGCCAAAAAATAGCAGATCTACAAGCTCACAACGCTGTGAGCTTGTAGATCTGCTATTTTTTTTGGTGGCACTTTCAGCCTCCGATGACGACGAGTGACGACCCCCTTACCTTGCCGGACTGTTTTCAACCTGACGGGCCCCCTGCAGTTCCTGATCACCGTCTGCACGTCGTACAGCGGCAGCCCCGAGATGGAGAGGTTCTCCACCTCCAGCAGCAGCCCCCCCGAGATGAGCTTCCCGTGCTTATAGAGCACGACCCCCGTGTTGTTCTGGTCCTCGGCGGAGGCAGATCCTTCATCACCATCGAGTCCTCCGATGTAGGCGAACTCACCTCGCTCCGCGCCCCCCAGCAGCGGCACGTTCAGCTCGCCGCGCGCGTCCTTGCAGACGGCGCACTCGCTCACTCTGGAGGTCCAGTGGTTCTTCTTTTGGACCACTTTGGAGGACATTGTAAGGTATAAAAAAAATAACAGTCCCCCCCCTCCACGACCCACGCACGCCCAACACGTGCTCACACACACACAAACAGTAGTAGGTCTCCACACGCAGATATATTCCAGTTTTTTCACGCGCGGCAGCAAACTTTCTTCCTCTTCCACCAACACAGGAGGAACATGAGTGCGTTGTTAGGCAGACACTCGGGCAAAGAGACCGCGCGGTTCTCTCTCTCTTTACTTCCACAAACAACCAAACAAACAGCGACGGGAATGTAATTATTTAAGCCATGTCTTTCCTTTAAAACTCCCCTTTAATAGCCTGCCCCGGCTATAGTATAACAAAATGAAAACGTTGTTGTTCTTCTTCTCGTCTCCGTGACATTCTTTGAATCTTTTTTTTCCACGGGTTTTTTTTAATCCTCTTTCTACCGGTGTTTCATCTTCGGCGCGCGCCACTCACTGTGTGGCGTACATTTGTTTGCCCTACACGCCACTTTATAAATCCTCTTCTTGTCTTATTCACAACGATAATAACTCACTTTGTGAGTGTTTTTCTTTCCCCAAACTATACGCCTAAGACTGGACTCTTTCCTTGTAACGTATTCCCTGGGTGAAATACAAAAAAAAGTTGGTGCGTGTTTGTTATTTCCTCGGGGCGTCCACGCTAGTCCACACGGCTACTTCAAAGCAGGTACAAGTAACACACCGCTGTGTGTGTGTGTGTGTTGCGTGGACTCTCTCTCTTTCTCTCTCCGTTGCGTTTGACTGGGATGTGTGTGCTAGCTGATGGGACCGTGGGCGCATGCGCACTGGTCTCTCTGGAGGCAGCCAGGGGGAATCCTGGGCTACACCTTTAGCACTGGGTCCTAAAGAGTCGAGTCATGCTTTGTCAGGCCAGTGGTTCTAAAAAAAACAGTGGTGGAAAAAGAATACTCCCATTTTCTACTTAATATTAAGACCTGAGGCGATTCTTATTTTTTTTCTTCTAAATCCTAACGGTTTCTTGAAAAAAATAAAAAATAAATGTTTTCAAGATTTTTCTAAAATAGCAGATCTACAAGCTCATAGCGCGGCACTCGGTGCCACGCTATGAGCTTGTATATCTGCTATTTTTGAATAGCCAAAGAAATCTAAAGTGACACAGATGCGTTCCAGGTCTTAAGTAAAAGTATCAATACTACAATGCAGAAATGCTCTGTTACAAGTACAAGTCTGGTATTCAGAATTTGCTTGAGTCAAAGTGCAAAAGTATTGGCATCAAAATGTACTTAAAGTAGGCTACCAAAAGTAGAAAGTGCTCGTTATGCAGAATGTCCCATTTCAAGTTTTCAAATGTATAACATCTTTTGAAAATGGCTACTAATAGTAGATCGGCTATTTTCAAATGGCCGAAATGTATATAGGGCTGAAGTGGTTAATGTATGTTTTGTAATAATAATAAAAATCTACAAAATAATTGTAGTCGAGTAAAAGTACAATATTTGCCTCTGAGATGTAGTCGAGTAGACGTAGAAGTATTGGAAATTGGTAACACTCAAGTAAAGTACAAATACCTCAAAATTGTACTTAAGTACAGTACTTGAGTACATGTTCTTAGTTACTTTCCACCACTGCTCTGAGAATGTGCGAAATGGATCCTTATTTGTGCACTCTCAGAGTTACAGACCTATAACTTGGACGTCCAATTGGAACCCTCTCAAAGAACCCCGAGGCTGAGGGGTCCCTGGGCCCCACTTTGAGAAACACACATTTATTGAGTCGGTTCACTCCCAGAGTCCCAGTTCAATCAAAGACCACTGTAAAATGTGATGTTAAAGGAGTAGTTCACCCCAAAAACGACATATTTTCTCTCAATTCCACACCCCATGAAGACTTGAATTCATGGAAATGTTTTAGTTTACTACTCTACCCGGTCAAATTATTGGCTTAGGAATGCGACAAAAACAAAAAAATCTCCATGAATTCAACTTCAAGGCTTCTTTCTTGAGGTGTGGAATTGATAGAAAAGAAGTCATTTTTGGGGTGAACTACTCCTTTAAAAGCTGCAAATCCATAACTTTGATGTTTTATATACCAGGCCGGGCATTCAAACCGAGGGTCTGCTGCATGATGAGAGACCAAATTTCGACCCCTCATGCCAAATACAGTCCATGCTGCATGGGAGATGCTACTATGGTCAACCAATCGGTGTCCGACCCCATACAGACACCAGGATCTACATTTATCAATGGAAGAGTAATAGGGAGACCACCTCCAACCTGCTTACAAATGCCATTTTATTCAGTCTAATAAGTTCCGGAATGCAGCTCTAATTTAACTGAGGTCTAATTTCATTAATTGCATTTTCATAGACTGGACATAAATGTCTGTTGTATAGTTAAATATTTGCTTGAAACGTTCCAACATTGGTCAAACTCTAAATTAATGAAGTTGTTGTAATTCGTCTCTGTGGGTGGAAACCTCATCTCCCAAAACTGTTTTCAGGGTTCAAATTCAAAAACAGCAAAAGGAGCAGATCTACAAGCTCAAAATGCGCCGCTGTCGTGCCGCAGTTCGAGCTTGAAGATCTGCCACTTTTGCTGTTTTTGTGTGACGCTCTAGTAAGGCATTGATAATTGAACTTTTGGGTACATTTTGAATAACTCTGGTCATGATGGAGGAGGGATTGTAGTCACATACCAATATGCACTATGTGCACCCACATCCGTTGTTAACGATTTCATGTGGAATGTAAATGAGATGACAACCTAGTCAGGTTACAGTGGGTCATTATCTGTGAGCTGTCTGTCTGTCAGGTTGGACTGGTCTCTCTCTCTCTCTCGCTCTCGCTCTCTCTCTCTCTCTCTCTCTCTCTCTCTCTCTCTCTCTCTCTCTCTCTCTCTCTCTCTCTCTCTCTCTCTCTCTCTCTCTCTGGGTGGGACATCCCTTTTTTTTGTGGCCAATATGGCCAGACATTCCTAATGTGGGAGTGAATGAGTGTGTGTGTGTGTGTGTGTGTGTGTGTGTGTGTGTGTGTGTGTGTGTGTGTGTGTGTGTGTGTGTGTGTGTGTGTGTGTGTGTGTGTGTGTGTGTGTGTGTGTGTGTGTGTGTGTGTGTGTGTGTGTGTGAGAGAGAGAGAGAGAGGAAGAGGGAGGAATGGCAATCAGATAAGCATGGGGAGTCAAACAACTGCAGTTCATTGCGTCACATGTATCCGTGTATCACATTCATATCCTGTGAAGAGTAAAAAATAAGGCCTCCTTGAACTCGGTTTGTAGCGTTCGTTCATTACTCTTCCTAATCATTAAATGACACAGCGAGAGACCAGCACTTGTTGGCACCACTGCACTGCTGCTGTCATCATACACCCCATCATTATAATCATCATCATCCTATCTCAATGTGAAACACATCACATGACAGAGAGAGAGAGAGAGAGAGAGAGAGAGAGTGAGAGAGTACAATTTTGAGGTATTTGTACTTTACTTGAGTATTTCCAATTTCCAATACCTTTACTTCTACTCCACTACATATCAGAGGCAAATATTGTACTTTTACTCCACTACAATTATTATTCAATAATTATAAACTTTAGTTACTAGTTACTTTGCAGATATAAACTATGATATAATGAAAACATACGTTAACCACTTTAGCCCTGCTATTTTCAAACATTTTAGTACTTTTACTGTTGGTTCTTTAAGTACATTTTGATACCAATGCTTTTGTACTTTTACTCGAGTACATTTTTAATTCCGGACTTTTATTTGTAACGGAGTACTTCTACAGAGAGAGAGAGAGAGAGAGAGAGTCAGTGAGTCAGAACTACAGTAAGCAATAGAGCAGTGGTTCTCAAAATGGGGTCCGGGGACCCCCAGGGGTCCATGGTGGGGGGGGGGTCCCCAACAAGTTAAAACAGCATCACAATAGTTTTAACCACTGTATCCAGTTGTATGTTGGCTATCCAAAAATAGCAGATCTACAAGCTCACGGCACGTCACTTCGTTGCCACGCTGCGAGCTTTGCACATCTGCTATTTTTGAGTTTAGGGACGACAGAGAGATGGAAATAACAGACAGGAGGACGATACTATGCAAACACAAAGAATGGAGAGTGATGTCTCAAGCGTGAGCGAGTCACATGCACTGAAAAGTGCAGAGTGTTACTGTTCAGGCATTCATTGAACCCAGAGAGTGTAGAAACGGACCCGGAAAGGTCCCTTTTTTTAACGCTCTCTAAAACATTTGACTGTCCATTTAGACAGAAAGGCAGACAGTGTGCTGACATTAGACAGCTGGGCACGCACTAACACACACATGCACGCACGCACGCGCGCGCACACACACACCCAGTGGTGGAAAAAGTACTCAAATGCTTTACTTAAGTAAAAGTATCAATACTGCAATATGGAAATACTCTGTTACAAGTAAAAGTCCAGAATTAAAAATGTTACTTGAGTAAAAGTACAACAGTATTGGCATCAAAATGTACTTAAAGTACCAAAAGTAAAAGTACTAAAATGTTTGAAAATAGCAGATCTACAAGCTCACAACGCGTCGCAGTTGTGAGCTTGTAGATCTGCTATTTTCAAACAGCCTAGGTATGAAATAGGGCTGAAGTGGTTAATGTATGTTTTATAATATAATATTTTGTATCTGAAAAGTAACTAGTAACTAAAGTTTTCAAATAATTGTAGTGGAGTAAAAATACAATATTTCCCTCTGAGATGTAGTGGAGTAGAAGTGAAAGTATTGAAAATTGGAAATACTACAGCAAAGTAAAAAATACCTCAAAATTGCAGTTAAGTACAGTAGGCTACCTGAGTAAATGTACTTAGTTACTTTACACCACTGCACGCACGCACACACACACACACACACACACACACACACACACACACACACACACACACACACACACACACACACACACACACACACACACACACACACACACACACACACACACACACACACACACACACACACACACACACACACACACACACACACACACACACACTGATGGGATCAGATGGGCTGGGCCTCTCTCACCTAGGGAACAGCAGATGAGCTTTTCCCAACCTAAAAATAACATTCAAAGTACTGTCGGTCCCACAGGAGGAAATTCATTGGCCTGGATGGGATGGGATGGACGGGAAGTGGTGAGTGTGTGCTTTTAAGCCCAAACCTCCTCCTCGGATCGTCAGTTATTGCCCAGTCATACTTAACCCATTAAGACCTGAGGCCCATTCTACTTAATGTCCTCTAAATTCTTACAGTTTTATGAAAAACCCATGTAGCTATATCAGTGGTTTTCAAACTTTTTCATGTCTAGGACCACCCAAAATGATATGTAATTGGCCGCAGACCCCCATTTCAGGGACCCCCAGAAGCAAAGCCTTGAGTTATATATACAATATTTGAATATATATGTACGAAAAATGTTGGCTTTAAAGATATTTATATTGAAAGATTTGCAAAAATCTTCAAGATTTTTCAAAAATAGCAGATCTACACGTACAAGCTCATAGTGCGGCACGAAGTGATGCGCTATGAGCTTCTATATATCTGCTACTTTTGAATAGCCAAAGTATGAATATGGTTAAAGGGGTTAAAATGATTGACGATTATATTAACTATTTTAACTGGGTACCCCCTGGAACCCCGTCTCCCCCAGGACCCCTGGGGGTCCCCGGACCCCCCTTTGAGAACCAATGTGCTATATATATAGCTAAAATCTAAAATGACACCGATGCTACACACACATTCATTTGTTCATTTTATTCATATGCATGCACACAAACACAGTTGCATATACAGTACGGTACGATATGTATGCACATGCGTTCCACACGCATACATACACATATAGGCGCATGGACATATTATACTGTATGTGAGGCTGCTTTAACTATGGCAAACTGTTATTCCGAGTAGAAACAAAAGCCATTGGAAGGGCCTTCCAGCTTGTAATTCCTTGTCAAAAACTCTGGCTTTTTCTCAGAGCTTTGAGTTCTCCAAAATGTAGGTCTGTGACAGCAGGGGCGGCAGTGGCTCAGGGGTATAGAGTGGCCGGGTAGAGTGAACTGGAAAACCGCAAGGTTCCCAGTTTGATCCCGGGCTGGGGCGCTCCCCTAGAGTTAGTGTCGAAGTGTCCTTGAGCAAGACGATGAGCAGGTTGGTGCCTTGCATGGTTTCCTCCGCCATCGGTGTATGAATGTGTGTGTGGATGGGTTAATGGCACAATCAATGTAAAGTGCTTTGGATAAAAGCGCTATATAAATGCACCATTTTACAGCAGCACAAACACAAGAAGCGGCTTGGCAATGTTTGAAAGCTTTGAACGAGACATACCAGTGTGTTTAGCACTTTCAACAAGTAAGGTTAAAGACAAAAACCGAAGCTAGGGCATCATTTCATTAAAGGGGTAGTTCACCCAAGAAATGAATGATGGATTCTTCATTCACCGTGAAGCAATGTTAAACGAGCGGAAATTCTCCTTGTATTCAAGACATCACGGCGGGTTGAGTAAACGATAGAAATAAAGCAATTTCTTGGCTGAACCATAGACTGTAAAAAAAAAAGGCGGGTGAACTAGTGAACTACTCCTTTAAAACCGCACGCAAGATTCTTTTGGGTGTCCATTTTGCTTTGACCTCAACCACTTGAAAGCTCCGAGGCGGGGAGAGGCGAAGTTCCAAGTTGGAAATGTCCCAGTTCTCACTTGGCATGAACGCGCCATCACTACATAACCGTCCTGGCAGTGGGGTGTCATTTGTTGTCAGCTGCAAGTGGAGAGCTGCTACAGTACCGTGTGGAGTACTGGTGGTGCAGCCGTTGACACCTGTGATTAATAGCTCTGATTGGCTGGTGTTCAACAGCCCTCTTCCTCTGTGCTTTATATCTGGGCTTAAACGGCAATTTGATGTTTGCATGCCTTTTTCTCTGCACTTTACGTTGACATTACAACACGCCGCGTGGCTTCAGCTGCACGATTGAGACACCGAGTCATTCATCAAAGTCCTTCTCCAAAACCTCACTGTTGCACAGTAAAATCCTGAGTGTTTGTTTAACTCTGAGAGTGCACAAATGGACCAAAAAAGGGTGCACGTTCACACAAAACAGAGGCGCTAGCAAAAAGGGTGTCTTAATCAGATTATGTACAGTAGTTGGGGGAGGGGGGGTGGGGGTTACTTCAACCCAGATAGATAATTTGTTCTCTCACCCATGGGGTCCAGGCTAATTAAAGAGTATTACTACTTTCGTCTTTATATAACCCATTCGTCAAGTGTGGGGTAACACACTGGCACTGTGCCTGTCTGCATTCCATAGCTTTTGTTGAGTGATAGGGTAGGGGGGGTTGAGGTGCGTGTGTGTGCGTGCGTGCGTGCAAGTCAATTCCACTGCGACCTCCACCGGGGGTCAACCAGCTTCTCTGCCAGCTTCTTGTCACAGTCGTGTCGCCCGAATCAACAGGCACGGACGGACACATTGTCATGGGCTCAAAATATCCCATTCCTTCGTTCTCCTCCCTCCCCCCATCCATCATTCTTCATTTGCGGCTTATTATAGTGTGGCTGGACCTGTCCACACACACACGCACACGTGCACGCAAGCGCACACGCACGCACACGTACACGTAGCCTGGGACCAGACGAATCTGCGAGTGCAAAAAAAACATTGCATTCTGCGATTTGGGTCTGGCGCCGCTCCATAGAGAATCCATTTCCTGCTCCAGAAGACGTGGGTGACCAATCGGGGCCCAGTATTCGAATATGGGAGACTGTAATTGGTAGTTGGTTTAACCAATTGCGTTGAGGGCCATTGTTTTGATCCCGCCTCCCAGCTCATGGAAGCACCAGACTCATATCCACGCAGTGATATAGTCTGGCTATGCGAGGCTAACGCACACGCACACGCAAACACACACACACACACACACGCACGCACGCATGCACGCACACACACACACACACACGCACACACACACACACACACACACACACACACACACACACACACACACACACACACACACACACACAGATTGGTATTACTATACATTTTGGGACATCATTGAAAATAGCCGGAAAATAGCAGATCTACAAGCTCACAAGCTGTGTGACCGTGTAGATCAGCAATTTTTCTCTATTTCTCAAATGTTACTATACTTTGGTCTGCATAAGTATAGTAAAACAGGTACGCGCGCGCGCGCACACACACACACACACACACACACACACACACACACACACACACACACACACACACACACACGCATGTGTGTGCACTTAATCAACACAAATCAAAAGCACAACACATTTCTTGCTGTCACTGGTTTACAATTCCTTTGATAGTGCTTGTGCCCCATTGCACATGAGGCTGTAAATGTATGTGCGGTCCAGTTGTTAAATTGCCCTCGAGAGACAATGCTTGTGTTAACCACTTTCTGGCCCTTATCCTGTATGTACAGTATGGTGGCAGGCTGGCAGCTGTCAGGCCTAAAACAGACCACAACCAGAGGTTACCGACTCTGTAATGCAGTGGTATACCCAAAGATTTGCACAAATGTTCATGATCTTTCTAAAATAGAAGATCTACAAGCTCATAGCGCAGCACAAAGTGACGCGCTGAGCTTGTATATCTGCTCATTTTGAGTAGCAAAAGTATAAAATAATGGTTAGAGTAGTAAGTTTTGGCTTTTTAAATCAATCCTCTACAACATTAGGGTTTGCATATCTTAATCAAACTAATCAATTGTAAAAAATAAATAAATCTGTAATCGATTTTACAAATAAAAATAAAAAATCTAAAATTGTGCAACTATGTATAAAATAACACTTAAGTCGATATTGAATAATCGAGAAAGGGATAATCAACAAATTGACTAACCCTTTCTCGATTATTCAGTTAAGAAAATAATCGATACAAAATAATCTCCTGTGACATAATATGCGACAGCAGGCAATCCTTGACCCCATGACCAAGCTCCGCACCATGGGCGACCGGGCCTTCTGCTCTATACTGGAATGCCCTCCTCGAACACCTGAGAGCACCACAGTCCACTGATGCTTTTAAAAATGGACTGAAAACCTTGTTGGGCCTTTTTTTCTGTGCCCTGATTTTACCTAGTTTTTAACTTGACCCTTTAGCCTAGTGGAGTCCCATGTGATTGCTTGGTTGCCTTTGCTGTTTTATGCCATGTTTTTAAACCCTGTAGCACTTAAAAATATATATAAATATATGAATGATTCATAAATAATGTCTAAACGGACAGTCAAATGTTAGAGAGCATTAAAAAAGGGACCTTTCCGGGTCCGTTTCTACACACTCTGGGTTCAATGAATGACTGAACAGTAACACTCTGCACTTTTCAGTGCATGTGACTCACTCACTCTTGAGAAACCACTCTCCATTCTTGTGTTTGAAAATAATTATAATGATAATAATACGCTTTATTTGTATAGCACCTTTCATGACATGAAATGCAGCTCAAAGTGCTTTACAGAGCAAGAATACAATTACAGTTACAACCAATTTAACAATAAAGCAAAAAAAAAGAAAAGCAAAGCATAGAATAACATTAAAATAATAGTGAAAATGTGTTATTATTATTATTATTATTAGCTCATATCCATAGAATATAATAGATGTCAGTCTTGTATGAGACGATTCACATCCACAGAAAATGCTGAGAGCCCATCACAATGGTGCTGCCATTAAATAATTGCATTTAAACTGATGTGTGTTTACTGCCACTGTGCCACAGTGTTTTGACAACGTGGGTAATGAGGAGGGAGCAGACGACATCAGTTTGTTTACCATAAACTGCTATTAGCGATGATTTCCATCAACCGCTACCAATGGCTCTGTTGATGCCGCTCAACTCTGACAGCCTTAAACTTTAACCAAATGAACCCTAAGCGTCAACATTTACAATTTACAATTTAGGCATTTAGCAAACGCTTACACATTGCCTGCCACCACTTGCCTGCCAAAAGACGTTTTAAAAAGTCTTTTACATTTTTTCCCGTTATTCACAAAGAACCAGGAGATAACGCGATCCAAAGATTTGCTGCTCCATTCACTTCAATGTTAAAAAATAAACGGAGGAAAAAATCTCATTTTTCCTCTGTTTTACCTTGTATTTTTGAGTGAAACATGCTATTGTCAAACATCAAACAACACATGTCAACAAGGTCACAATGACCTCGTTGACATTTGTGAAACCACACCTGAATCTCCTCAGTGATTAGCAACCATCAGGGGATCAATCATACTGGAGAAAAATATTCTGTACTTGAAAAGGTAAAAAATCGTTAAAATGCTGGCAGAGGCTGCAGCCTGTTTTAGATAACCCCTGGCAGTGAATGTGTTAGTACAGAGCGACTTACTGCAAGATAAACTCAAGGTGATACATCAAATGCATAGAAATAGTAATCTAATAGTAAACCAATAGTAAATAGTAAACCAAGAACATCAGTCTAAGCAGTATAATATTAAAAATAAAAATAAAAATAATGATCTGTACATTGAAACTATACAAACTATAGGATGCCTAAATTACATTTTACATCCTAACCTTTGCATAAGCTTGCAAGGTCGTCAAGGCTAGGGCAAGTGCTACAGCAAACTATAGGGCAGGCTGAGGTGGAGTCTGAAGAGGGGAGTCTTCAGATTACAGCGGAAGATCGGGAGTGAGTCTGCAGTTCTAACTGCAATGTGGAGTCTGTTACAGGTATAAGTCTGGAATTCAAAATTTATTTGAGTAAAAGTACAAAGGTATTGGTATCAAAATGTGCTTAAAATACCAAAAGTAAACGTACTAAAATGTTTGAAAATAGCTTGCAGACTGGCTATTTTCAAATAGCCTAGGTATAAAATAGGGCTAAAGTAGTTAAGGTATGTTTTATGATGTAATAATGTATACCTACAAAGTAACTAGTGACTAAAGTTTTCAAATAATTGTAGTGGAGTAGAAGTACAATATTTGCCTCTGAGATATACTGGAGTAGAAGTATTGGAAATTGAAAATACTCAAGTAAAGTACAAATACCTCAGAATTGTACTCAAGTACAATACTTAGGTAAATGTACTTTATAGTTACTATTTACACCACTGTGAATGAAGGCAGGCGTAATTGCATTTCAGGTGGTGGGGCTTTCAATGAGCTGTGGCTGGTCACATGCGGTGTCACAGCCATGTCTATGGAAAGTGAGGAGGACTGGAGGGGACAGCATAATGTGACACGGTCCATGGCTGTCAGCACAGCGATACAGCTGACCTTTTTACCGCAGGACTGAAAGCTCTCTCTTTATCCTGAGGGCTCTGTGCCGGCCACCACGCCCCCCCCCCCCCCCCTTTACTTTTAACAAACAAACTGTCGGGGCGCCGCTGGCCCAGCGGTTGAGGCGCATACCACGTATAGGCGCCAATACAGCAGAAATGCTCAGCGGCGCATTCTGCCATATTTCTCAATGTGTCACGTTTCACTACACTTTGCGCTTGTGCTATTTTTGGCCAGAGATATTTGGTGTAGAGGGAAAAAAGAGGAGGGGGCCAAGTATAGACCCCCGGGGGGATGCCGGTGAATGAAGCATAGAGGGTTTAAGTGGTTAAATAACTCAGGGGCCTTGTGGTTAGAGTGTCTGCCCTGAGACTGGGAGGTAGGGGGTTCGATTCCCTGGCTGGGTCATACCAAAGACTATAAAAATGGGACCCGATGCCTCCCTGCTTGGCACTCAGCATCAAGGGTTGGATTGGGGGTAAGTGCAACATACCAGCATCCAGTGTTGCCAGATTCTGTGAGAGAAACAAGCAACCAGGTCTGGGAAAACCAGCCCAAAAGAAGCGACTATGGGCCACACGAGCACTTTAACATATACATCAGCTATTTGAAAATAGCAGATCTACAAGCTCTCAACGCGTCGCGATGCGACGCGGTGAGAGCTTGTAGATCGGCTATTTTCGAATAAAATCTTGTGGGGAAATTATAATAAGCAGATATGGCAACCCTGCCAGCATCGTGTCCAGGGGGTGTACTTGTACATAAAGCCGCCTCACGTTACATAAACGGGAGGTATAGGCTCCTGCCACATGGCTCGGCAAGGCTTTCTTATTATGGCGAGACTGAGTTTGTCTTCCTTTTA
Source organism: Gymnoscopelus microlampas (assembly GCF_963454915.1). Lineage (NCBI taxonomy): Eukaryota > Metazoa > Chordata > Actinopteri > Myctophiformes > Myctophidae > Gymnoscopelus > Gymnoscopelus microlampas. Next base: position 6,204,867 of record NC_139944.1, read on the forward strand.
CAGAACGGAGCAGGAATTGTACGAGAGAAGGCGAGTGGAAATGGGGAAAGAAAAACATATATGACATGACATATTATTATTCCCTGCCCTGGTCACTCTAAAGGGTCAGTCCAGCCACCAAAACATAAGTCTGAGTGTTGGAGGTTACGGATAACGCTCGACTGATACTCTGTGAGCTTATATAGTGCATCATCGAGCAGCTGTCCCTCTCTGCGTTGAGACAGCAAAATGCGTTTTGATGACTAAACACGGACATCACTGAGAGTGTGTACAGTACGCTACAGCATGTGTTGAGGGGAAGTAGGCTATATTACAGCTGTAATCCCTCATGCATCGTGCATAGGCCCCAGATGACCTCATATCATATATTAACCCATTAAGACTGGGAGAAGCTGTGTAATTTTTAGATTTGAGCTAAAAAGCATTATTTTACAATTTGGCTATTGAAAAATAGCAGATATATAAGCTCATAGCGCGGCACCGAGTGCCGCGCTATGAGCTTGTAGATCTGCTATTTTTGAGAAATCGTGAAAATGTGTGCAAATCTTTGAATATATATATATTTTTAAAGCGAACATTTGTAACTCAAATCGTTGCTTCTGGGGGTCCCTGGAACAAACTATTTTGAGATGGGGGTACATATACATTTTGGGTTCCTTGACATGAAAAGGTTTGAGATCTACTGACATAATAACATACGTTTTTTCAAAAAAACAGTTTTTAGAAGACATTCTAAAAATAGACATTTTGTAGAATCGGCCTCATGTGTTAATGGGTTAACTGAGTTCCAGTGGCTTTGATGTATGAAGCTGCACACTTGAGACATGTGTCTGCCGGTCGTCTCTGTCGGGTGGACACCTCATATGTCCAAAGCGGACAGCAACGTTATAACATTTGTTATAATCGATTAAATCAATTAGTTCGATTAACCGTTTCGCCTCTACTTCTTTACCTCTGACGCCTAATGCTATCACGTCATGGAACAGCAGAGCGTTTCATCGTAAACACGCGAGTTCAGCTCCAGTGCTTCAAACATGTGCTCCTCAATTCACGCAGGGCTCTGGCATATACTGTGATATACTCATATCACACATACTCATTTTTCTACATTAGACCATGATTTTAATCAGCTTTATACCTCCACAAACCTGGTAATGCCTCGTTCGTCATAATAACCGGAAAGAGGGGGGGGGAGAGAGAGAGAGAGAGAAGACAAAAGAGTAAAAATCCCCTTTAACTATAAAGCACTACTGGCAAAGCTCAGTGTTGCCCTGGAAGATTAGCGATGAATGGCTCAGCACAAAAAGGCCATTAGATTATCTTACTGTCATTATATTGCAACCAACGGCGCTTTTGTTTAGCTTTTTTACTAGGGAGGATGAAATGAGGTTCTAGGTTTAACTGGGATTCCTCCACTTTGCTGTTAATCGATGTTGTGTGTAGCCTCCCTCGGAGTTGCATTCAGGAGAACCTCTGTTCGTTCGTTCTGTTTGTGAAGGGTGATGGGAAGCCACGCGGGACCGTGAGCTTTAACCACTTAAACCCTATATGGTTGACCGGAGTCCCTCAGGGCTCTATACGAGTGTGTTTTCAGTTTCTTTCGTTATTGTGGGGAAAGCTTTTAAAGAAAATAGCCCATCGAGTTGCGAAGCTCGTCGACCTGCAATTTTCTGCGAAAGCTTTCCCCACAATACGGATGCGTGGGGGTTTAAGTGGTTATTCGGTGCCAGGAAGGCGACGGGGCTTCCAATGAGTTATATACACTTTATTCAGCATATTTAACTCTGCCTCAAATCACGTCAGCACATTCTGGATGCTTGGCACTCTGCTCCCCGAGCAATAAAATATCTGCTGGTTCGAGATGCTGCAAATGCTTAGTTCCCCCATAACTTTGATATACCACAGACCACACCCCGCCCTCCTCGCCCCAACTTGTCTCAGCTCTCTCTCTCTCTCAATCCTTCTTCCTTCTGTCTTTAGCTTGACTAACTAGATGACTGGAATTTCTGGAAATTAAAGTGAAACACTATAAAAACCCTTATAGAACATCATAAAGTGATATATGAATTGTTTTCGGCAAAGTGGCTATTTCAATATAAGGAGGGTATTGTATTTGCTGCACTATCTAACTTTCCTTCTACGGATTATTCGAACCCGGTGTACAAGTGCTGACATTTTTACTATTGAGCTAATAGAGCCTGCCTGCTTGCTCGGGGATACGTTGAATCGTGACCATCAGGTAAAATTCGTGTCAAATCCAGTGTCTAGGTGAGACATGACCTTTGACACGATCTAAATGTCTCAATAGAAGAGCAGGGAGACTAAATACAACCACCCCAATTGTATACGTTATATTGTAGGCTATTAACATACTCTACCATACATATTGGACACAATTCAAATGTATTCATTAGAAAAAGTTACACATCAAAGATAAACTTAAAGATTCTGAGAAGATTTGGATTACTCTCCTTTCTTAAAGGTTGAAGTAAGCTAATTCCTGTGGACGACCCTCACCGCACGTAATTTGGGGCAGCACTTCTGGGGAGGGGGAAGGGAGGCGGGGGGGGGGGGGGGGGGTTGTTTTTTGTTTTGGTTTGAGTGTACGCACTTGGAATATAAAGGCAGCCTTGGTTGTGAATATAAGTTGTTATTGTTATAAGGAAATGCACATTTGGACATTGTATTCTTTTCATTGTATTGTTTATTTTGTGTGTATGTCTGTTTTTGGAGAAAAAAAAGGTATCAATCCATATATTTGAACGGAAAATGTATATTTTTATCCTGTGCTTCACAATAAAAATATTTGAAACAAAAAAAAGTGACATAGTGCTGCTTTACGTTAGCCTACCAGGCTAGCTTTAAGCATTGGTTCTCAAAGTGTTGGGGTACTTGAGGGAGTTCCAGGGGGTCCCCAGCTAAATAATAGATTAGGCGCCAAATGGACCCTTATGGGTCTGTAACTCTGAGAGTGTACAAATGGAACCAAATCGACCCTAACGGGTCCATTTGGTTCCATTTGTACACTCTCAGAGTTAAATAGACATAGATGTTACAATATAAATTGCGGTCCAAGTGATAGAAATGCCATTAAATGGGGGTCTGTAGCCCTAATGCATGTCAACCTGGGGGTCCTTGAAATTAAAATGGTTGAGAATCATTGCTAGAGCCGTGAAAAATCTTCTCTTATGGGGTTCCCTGGCATATCTTTTGAAATGGGGGTCCGCGGGCTAACAAGTGTCAATTTGGGGGACCTTGACATGAAAAAGTTTGAGAACCCCTGGCTTTAAGTAACCACTTGACAAAATAAATAAACATAACAGGACACTGTTTGCTGTCTCATGCTCTCCTGGTTGGTTGCTATGTAGCAGCAGCAGCAGCAGCACACCTACCATAGAGTGGACATCAAAGAAAGACCTATACAGTACACGCTTGTGGACTAATCTAAACAAAGAAGCTGGTTCTCCCAGGATGTGAGTACAAAGAACCTTATACACTCCCTGTCGCTGGGTGCCACTTAACAGGTCGAGCCACATTACTAGCCAGCTCCGACGATGATGACGCCCTCCAACAGGTGACACGTGGGTCCTTCATTTCAGAACCTGTTCTAAAACTGTCGTCCAAAGCTGTCCCCATGCTGCCCGGGACGGGCAGTGGTGGAAAGTAACCAAGTACATTTACTTAAGTACTGTACTTAAGTACAATTTTGAGGTATTTCTACTTTACTTGAGTATTTCCAGTTATTTTACTTCTACTCCACTACATCTCAGAGGCAAATATTGTACTTTTACTCCACTACAATTATTTGAAAACTTTAGTTACTAGTTACTTTGCAGATATAAATTATGACCTTATGAAACATACATTCACCACTTTAGCCTAATTTTATACCTAGGCTATTTGAAAATAGCAGATCTACAAGCTCACAACACGTCGCGATGCGACACGTTGTGAGCTTGTAGATCTGCTATTCTCAAAATGTTTTAGTAGTTTTACTTTTGGTACTTTGAGTACATTTTGATGCCAATACTTTTAATCTTTTAACTTTTAATCAAGTACATTTAGAATTCTGGACTTTTACTTGTAACATAGTATTTCTATATTGCTGTATTAATACTTTTACTTAAGTAAAACATTTGAGTACTTTTTTTTTTTTAAAGTACAAAAAAAAAAGTACTCAGTACTCAAAAAAGCACTAAGGAGCATCTCGTTGGTCCATATTTCAACATTTTATCGCTTGCTGTCAGGCAGAAACCTCTTATCTCCATATTCTAACTTTTTGTGTTTTTTTTGTGTAAATGAACGACCTACTTGATCATACTACATGTCACACAAAAGCATCAAAAGTAGCAGATCTACAAGCGACGCGTTTCGAGCTTGTAGATCTGCTACTTTTGCCGTTTTTCAATTTGAATCCTGAAAAGTAACAGTTTTGGAGAATTTGGACATACCCGACAGTGACGTTGTTTTTTTTTTTTTGTACATTACCTACTTCATTGTATACAAGAGTGTCTCGCAAAAGTACAAGTAGCAAAACTAACCCGATCTACAAGCTCTTAACGCATCGTGATGCGACCCATTGTCAGCTTGTAGATGTGCTATTTTGGTTGTTAAAAAAAGGCAGTTAAAGTAGTTAAAGTCTGTCTGTGGTATTTTATATAAATGTTTAATGAACAAAAAGTATTAACTAGAGCTTGTGAATAAATAATAACTACATTGGGTCAATTTGGATTTTTTTCTTTCCTGAAAAGTATTGTTTTGGACATACAGTACAACCGTATACCGTACAAGGTTTCCACCTGACAGCAACGAAAAAGGTCGGATTTCTTTTTAAGTGGGACATGGAGCAGAGTAAAGCCTCATTTGGATGGGAGTCTAAAGCGACCGCAGCGGAGGGATTGAGTTTGTTTGGGTGGAGTAAGGTTTGGCAGAACTTTGACCTTTGGCCTACATGTGACAGAGAGTGACATGCAGGCACTGAAATCATCACACACATGCAATTTTACCCTATTCTTTAAAGACGGGGTGCCGTGATTTTCAGTGATCCCCCCCCCCCCAAATCATAATCATCAGGTATTATGGTTATACTAGGAGGAAGATTTTTTCAAAAAAGTGTACAGAAATTGTTAAAATTATGTTTTTATGTGGACACGCCTCCAGTTCATTAACTGGTTCTCACCTTAACACCTCCTCCACCACCTTAGCACCACCACCCACCTGTCCTAGTCCCTCCTCCTCATGCCCACACCTGTTGTGTTATGATAATGAGGGGGAGGGTATATTTTTACTATGTCACTAAAGGGCACGTTTGACCCTCAAGGTTTCAGCCACCAGGTAGAAACTCAAAATAGTCAGAGAAGACATAAAACACCATAAAAACACCACCAGGGGGCTTAATGAAGTTCTATCAACCTCATAGACACATGGAAAACAGAAAAAGTGCAAAACCATGGCACCACCTCTTTAAAGGTAGGGTTGTGTTTTTTGGGGGATTAAAGCAAAGAAAGTTATTTGTTAAAAGCTCTATATTTTGACAGTAATCATTGCTATGGAGAGTTTGTTCAGTAACAGATGGTCTAGACTCCATGTCTCGCCAGCTCTTTAATAAATAGAAAATAGTAATACATTTTCAGGTGAGTTGCCAATTTTCATTCAAGAGAGTACCCATTTCAATGTTATAATGACTGCTCATTTCCTTGTGTCATCACTTCCAATTTCACTTGTTCATCCTGTGTCCTGTATGAGTTTTCTCTCCTAATTGGATGACATTGGTGGCCTGAAAATGCATTTTCTGAAGAGCTGGAGAGACGGGGAGACTCCTGTTATATTACTGAACAAACACTCTATAGCACTGAGTGTACTATCACAAAATAGAGCTATTTATTTTATAACACTTCATTTAACAAAGTAAAATCACTTACCCTACCTTTAGCTACAACCAGCATTGCATGATGTGCAATGTATGTGACATAAATACAGCTTGCAAACTTTCAGCAGCTCAGCTGCATCTGGTTAAATAACTACTGAAATGGTTGAATTATTTAATGAATGAATGAATACATTTAGGATGTGTCAGTCACGTGGTTTGTTGAAAAAGACTTGCGGTTTCCTAATAATGTACTATAGTGTTTACTACCAAATGCACATTATGCAGCCGCCTAAACTTTAAAGCACAATTAAGCATTTAACTGAGGTACTGCAGCGTCCACACTGTTTGTCAATCAATCAAATAAACATTTATAGACTTAAGACTTGTGCCTTGGCCTTAGCTGTATTGCCCACCACCAAACTACTTCTGCAATAGCTTCCAAACTGCATTTAGCCCTGCACGTCTACATTGGCATGGGTTCATTTTATTTTTCCTTTGAAAAATAGAGTTAGTCCCTCTCCATTCAAAAAAAAAAAAGCTGCAGGACAATTTAAAGAACTTAAACTGTAGGTGGTGGTCACCTTGGAAGAATTATTGGAGCATTATAATCTCTGAGGTAAAAGTTGTAATGTCCCTCGAAGCAATATAGCTGTGTTATGAGGGAACTGAATGGATATAAACGTCAAATGGAAAATCTACATAAGGGTGAACGAGTTTAGAAGTGGAATTCTCTTGGCACATACCGCAAAATAGGACTCATTTACATGTAATGAATTTCAAGGTATATTTTGTATTAGTTTTTCATTTTTCTCACCAATTTAGTTGTTATTATGCCAATTCCCCCCATGTGTACAGTCCCTATTACTGCCAACCCCTACTGTTTTGTCTTGGGGAGGGTGTAGTCAGAGTAGACCATTGGTTCTCAAAGTGGGGTCCCCAGCAAAATTAGTTCATATAGCGTCATTTTAACCACTTTAACCACATATCATACTTTGCTATTCAAAAATAGCTGATGTACAAGCTCACAGCGCGTCACTTCGTGCCGCGCTGTGAGCTTGTACATCGGCTATTTTTGAGAAATATTGAAAATCAGTGCAGCTTTCAATATGTTTTTTAAAAAGCAAACATTTCTAACACTAAGATTTGCTTCTGGGGGTCCCTGAAACAAAATATGTTGAGATGGGGGTCCGTAGCGTAACCAAATACATACTGTATAATTTGAGGGGTCCTTGACGTGAAAAGGTTTGAGAAGCACTGGAGCAGACGACCACATGTCTCATACACATGGAGTCACAAAGCCGCTGAGTTTCACCAGGAGACGGTGAAGGAGGAACATACGTATCCCAGTCTCAGTTGCGTTGCCCCCTGCTGTACGGTTGCCCGTATACACAAATCCACGGAGCGCTGCCCTGTAGGTACCATTGCTGCGGTGTCAGTCAGCTGCTGCTGTGGTTCTGTCCGTCTCTTGACGCTAGCAGAGCAGCCATAAACTACTGCCACCTGACGTAGGTGGTTCGTCCCGATTTTCTGTACATCTTTGTAAAGTTAGTAGCGTTAGTAAAAGCTAGAAAAAAGCAGGTAAAGTCAACTGACCACCACCGCGGAGGTCGTGGGTTAGAATCCACCGCGGTGCATCCGGCTTTGTCGGGCATCTATGCGAACACAATTCTCCTAGGGTAGTTAATACCCTCACAAAAACATGTAGTAATCCTGGTCGCTATACCGCCTCCCCCATGACAGCCGGGGCGACTGATGGAGGGGAAGGGAACTGGTTGGAATAACGTGTTCCTTCCACGCGCTACGTCCTACGATTCCCCCTGTCAGGTGACAAGAAGGTCAGTTGGCTCTCATGCATTGAAGGAGGCATGAGCTCGGCCCTGGGCTCCCTAGGCTGTTGGGGGGAGTGTACAGCTCCCAGGATCACTTAGATCAGGCTTGTCGAACTCATTTTGGGGTCTGGACCACTTTGGTCAAAAAGTGACTTGAGGTGGGCAGACTGGGCACGCAGACACGGAGACACGCATGCGCGCTCATGCACATTCAGTTATACATCATTGTTTTTCAGTCTGTTGTCTCAGTCACTGCTATAACTACAGTATATCACTTTAAAAAATGTTATTATGAAGATTATATATAAATTAATTATGAATTAATTAATTGCACGTCCCACTGGAAGGAGACCCCGGGGCAGACCAAGGACCAGATGGGGGGGATTACATCTCCACACTGGCCTGGGAACGCCTCGGGATCTGTTGCCCCCGCGACCCGGCTCCGGATAAGCGGTTGAAGATGGATGGATGGATTATAAAAAAATGATAAATATTTTCAGTAAATAGCTACAGTACACAACATTATTTTTTTTAGGCCTACTTTCAGCAATGCAACTCAGACAATGAACTCAGTTCAGTTTTTTTATTGAACACGAAAACGAAAATTCAGAAAATGTCAATGAATCAAAATAATGACACTCAATGCTTTTTTTGCGGTTTTAGAATAGAAAAAAATAACCCAACAGTAAAAGCTCGGGTCAAAACAACTTCCTTTTTTTTTTTTTTTTACAAAAAAAGGATGTACCTGATATCTCTTTGCTTTAACTAACCTGTCAACATCAGGGACCAGGTTCTGAGCAGTAGTAACTTTCATAATGTCATTTAGATGTCCATGTGTCAACTGTGAGCACAGTTTGGATTTGTTGATGTTCATTACTAGGGATGGAGCTTGTTATTTTGTATTGATAATGAGCACCTTATCGATCCTGCTTATTGAGCCGAGCTTTTATCGAGCCCACTATTGATCTTTTTCTATTAATTTGTGGAAAGACGTGAGAGGACAAATTCTGAACAGAACCGGCATCTTTTTTTTATTGGCCAGTTGTGACTGTGTTTGTGGCTGACCACCATCTAAAATTAAATGAAGATGATCAAAGTAAAACATATGTTTGCCTATCATTAAGTATTAGTGATAATTATCTAAGTCTTAGATAATTGGCACCGGGTGAAAAAGGATTACAAAATCGCGGGATAAAAAAAAAGAAAAAAAAAAAAAAAGAAATGTGTGTGGGGAGGAATAAATATAATTGGCTACGCTAAACGCAGTTCAAAGCGATGCAGTTCAAAGCGATGATTTGAGTCCTGAAAAGTAAGAGTTTTGGACATAAGGTTTCCCCCCGACAGAGCCGATAGACAAGATCAAATTCAAGTTCATCGTCACCATTGTAAACACCACACAATTACTCCAAGAGGATCTCTATACACCTTTCGCCCTGTTGTTCAAAAAAGTAATGTTTCGATTGCTCAAAGGCTTTTTCTTCTTGGAAAGAAAGAAGGGAAAAGAGAGCAGCAAGAATCCAGACACACACACACACACACACACACACACACACACACACACACACACACACACACACACACACACACACACACACACACACACACGGAGAGCACATGACTGGGACGGGTCATGTGGGCCATGTTAAGGCATAACTGAATAATTCAACGCAACACAACACAGCGACAGAGAGCACTACAAGACGTTCTGAGTGCTCCACTATACGCTCGCCCACTCTGCCTGACTGCACGCTGGCCTCAACAGACACACACACAGGCTGCCGGGAATAATACAAGATACGAGCGATGTGGACATTTTAGGGTTAGAAGAGCCAAAGCTTTATACATGCTGAAGTGCTGTTCGCGGTCCCCTCAGATGGGGATGTTTGTAAGGCCTTCGAAAGTCGCCCAGTCACAGAGTGCAGTAACGCACGAGAGGCATAAATGAATTAAGCCATTAGACCCGGTAAAGCGTCTGTGTCATTTTAGCTATATATATATATATTGCAACGTAAGATGTTCAGAAACCTCTTAGGATTCAGAACAGTGGTTTAGAACAGTGGTTCTCAAAAATAGTAGATATACAAGCCACTCACTCTTTTCGTTGCCACTGTCGCAAAATTGCTTGCTCAGGGTGGGACAATGTCGGGTCTCTGCTCTACATGTGAAGTGTCTTGAAACAACTTGTTGTGATTTGACACTTTAATAAAATTGAATCGAATTGAATTGAACTTATTGCCACGCTGCGAGCTTGTACATCTGCTATTTTTGAATCATTATAAGTGTTTGAAATGTTTTGAACACAAATCTTCTCTTTTGGGGTCCCTGGCACAAACCATTTTCAGATGGTGGGGGGTCCGCGGCCAAATACATATCATTTTGGGGGATCCTTGGCACTGATTTAGAAGGCATTTGTAGGTTACATGTCGCCTTTCCGACGTTAACTAACCCTATACCTAACCCTAACCGCACGCGGAAGTCACTTGTCGGAGTAGTGAGATGTCGGAATGCAGACATTACCCCGCATTTGTAGAATGGGCCTCCTCAGGTCTTAATGGGTTAAAAAGATTGAAGTGGTGGAGAAGACAGATAGCACAACGGACAGTGTGCTGTCTTCACGGATGAATGCTTCGCATCGGGCCCCCGCCGTACGAGTCTGTGATCTTATGACCCGATGTGTAGCTCTTTCATATCGCCCTGAGCAAAGTGCTTCACATTTCTCCTCGTTTACTTATACGACGGCTGGCCAGCCAGCCAGCCAGCCAGCCAAGGCCGCGGGACACAGTCCACTCTCTCCTTATTATTATCCATTCCCTGATCTTTATGTATCTGCCCGGAAGCTTCCGAAATGACAGTAATGCTACAAGAAACCGCTCACACACTTACACACGCGCTACGCTTGCTATACTTGCGAGGACATAAAAAAAATGAATGTTCTTTAAAAATGTCTTTCAAAAATCGGGAACATTTTGTGCAAATCTTTGAATGTGTATGTATTTCTAAAGAGAACATTTCTAAGTCAAATCTTTGCTTCTGGGTTCTGCAAATGTCTTCTAAATCCTAACAGTTTAAAAAGAAAAAAAAAACGTATGTTGCTACAGTATATCAGTTGTTCTCAAACTTTTTCATGTCAAGGACCCCCAAAATTATATGTATTTGGCCGCGGACCCCCATCTCAAAATATTTAGTTCCAGGGACCCCCAGAAGCAAAAATTTGAGTTACAAATGTTCGCCTTAAAAAATATGTATTCAAAGATTTGCTCAAATTGTCACGATTTTTCAAAAAATAGCAGATCTACAAGATCGTAGCGCGGCACTCGGTGCCGCGCTATGAGCTTGTATCTGCTATTTTTGAATAGCCCAAAGAAATCTAAAAATGTCACACAGATGCGTTCCCGGTCTTAATGGGTTAACCTGCTGCCTGGCACAACCCATTGACTCATGGTAAACTTGACATGACTGCTAGGTCAGTTTCCAAGGCAAATTATGGTTATTTGTTCCATTATGAATTCCTGTGAAGTACGAAAAGAGACATGTATTATCTACCAAACCCCTACATGGCTTCTGTCCTCCTCCTCTTCCCCTGGGATAATTCATTAAAAGGAAAAAAAGACATGAGGTGCAGCGTCGAAGCACCACTTTCAGCCAGAATGTCCTGTCAGTTCCGTGCAAGTTTACTGTGGAACAGTTTACCCACTACCGTGAGACTGTCCAACTCTTACATCTTTTAAACCACTGGTTCTCAAACTTTTTTGTGCCAAGGACCCTCTCACACACACACAGACACACAGACACACACGCACACGCACACATTCATACACAGCACCTTATACACACAACACTATATTTATATTATAGTCTATAATATTTAGAGGCAGGACTCATGCACAGGGCACCTAACAAAGGCACCTTACATTGTGAGATTATTGCTGTACCATTTGGACTATTCTGTTCTCTTGTTGCTGCAATGTCAAAGAACCAGAATGTGAAACATTTTGCTCTCTTATAACGTGTATAGCAGGAATGTATAGCAACAAAGAATCTTATCTTAACTCTTGATCGTGTCACTGATTGACTAGAACCCATATACCCACCAATCCGGCCACATGCACCGGGTGGTGGAAAAAGTACTCAAATGTTTTACTTAAGTAGAAAAGTATCAATACTGCAATGTACAAATACTCTGTTACAAGTCCGGAATTCCAAATGTACTTGGGTAAAAGTACAAAAGTGTTGGCATCAAAACGCACTTAAAAGTACCAAAAGTACTCATTATGCAAAATATCCCAAAATATCCGAAGTTTTCAAACGTATGAAATGTATTACAAATCCTTTGAACATACAAGCTCACAATGCGTCGCATCGCGATCTACAAGGTCACAATGCGTCGCATCGCGACGCATTGTGACCTTGTAGATCTGCTATTTTCAAATGGCCGAAAAGTATATAGGGCTGAAGTGGTTACTGTATGTTTTGTAATAATAATCAAAATCTACAAAGTATCTAACTTAAGTTTTCAAATAATTGTACTGGAGTAAAAAATATAATATTTGCCTCTGAGATGTAGTGGAGTAGAAGTAAAAGTACTGAAAACTGGAAATACTCCAGTAAAGTAAAAAATAAATACCTCACAATTGTACTTCAGTACAGTACCTGAGTAAATGTACTTAGTTACTGTACACCGCTGACACACACACATACAGTATAGCCTTGATGAGCTCGAAATACCTGCCGCGCCGTCACATGCTATGTGGCTTAAAAAGAGAGCCCTATTGTTTGACGCCGCGTCCAGGTGCTCCTTTGTTTGCTTGACCTCGCCGGGGGTTGAGTGGCATGACGAGAGACCAAAGCACACAATGGAGGCCTTGGCAGATTCCTCACCCCCACAGACCATGACTTCATTGACCGCCCGACCGCTTGGTTTCCACCGGTGGGAATCCTGCTCCCATGAGGGCGAGGATTAGGCTGGTTGACTCCCTGCTTTAACCCCATTAAGACCTGGAACTGTGTCATGTTTAGATTTGAGCTAAAAAGCATTATTTTACACTAAAAAATAGCAGATCTACAAGCTTGTAGATCTGCTATTTTTGAAAAATGGTGAAAATGTGTGAAAATCTTTGAATATATATATTTTTAAAGTGAACATTTTTAACTCAAATCTTTGCTTCTGGCGGGTCCCTGGAACAAAATATTTTGATGGGGGTCCGCGGTCAAATACATATCATTTTGGGGGTCCTTGACATAAGACACAAGATTGAGCACCACTGATATAGAAACATACGTTTTTCAGAATACTGCTGGGATTTAGGAGACATGTAGAATCGGCTTCAGGTCTCAATGGGTTAACCCGTTATTAAGGCCTGAGGTCGATTCTACAAAATGACTTCTAAATAGGGATGTACCGATATATATCGGCCACTTTATCGGTATTCGGACGATATTTATCGGTCAACAACCTAGGTGTCTGCATTAATCCAGCTTTCTATGTATATATTTTTTGCTTTGTTTTTATTGTTGTTGTTTATTTTCTTGTTTTTCCAAGTCTTATTCTAAATGTTTTCTTTTCTATTTTGCTGTCATCCTCCGGGTTTATTTTTAAACCTATTCTGTGAAGCACATTGAACTGCACTTGATGTATGAAACGTGCTATATAAATAAACTTTATCGACAAAAAATAATATATATATATCAATTAATAATTAATAATTAATAATTTCTTCTTTTTTTTGCTGGTTAAAGTTACAGGAATTCGGGGCAATTATGTTGTGTTTCTGCAGATTCTGAACAGTTATTTCTTATAATGAAGATGTATTTGTTTCCCTGGCACAAAAGGGGGAAATAATAACACAAAACTAAATAAACAAATATCTGTATCAGTAACGGCTGTCGGCTAAATTGTTATTTAAACATTGGTATCGGCATCGGCCAAGAATTTCATATGGGTGCATCCCTACATCTAATTCAGACTTTTTCGAGCCAACGACCCCCAAATTGATATCTATTTGGTTGTGCCGCCCTGCGAGCTTGTAGATCTGCTATTCTTGAGAACCACTGTTCTAAATCCTATCGAAAAACGTATTTTGCTATATATATATAGCTAAAAGCTAAGATGACACAGATAATATCCCATTTTTTGGGGCGGTGTAGCCGCCCCCTATAAGTGGGTTTTGGACACCGACCAAAAAATGTGTATACCCCCTAACCCTTCCATTGTTAATGCAAATCGATACTTTTGCAAAGTCAGCCAATCACATTACAGCTAGTGTCATCACCACTAACTGTAATGTGATTGGCTGACTTTGCAAATTCAGGACTGTGATTGGCTAGCGAAACACATGACACATGTGCAGCCCTATGAATAGCAGTATGGACTTTAAAAAAAGTCATTAATCCTTTTTTTAAAGTGAGTCATGTTGTGATGACCACACACCGCCCACTTCACACTGGGTGTGATTTTTAACGGGTTAAATGGCTTTCTGAACAGTGGCAGGGAGTCCTTCTCGGAGTTAATAACACACCGTTGATTTTTACAAGCTTGTGCTACAAGTTTGAGCTGGATTTTTGGCATCTTCCTCCATGCGACACTGAAACCCTGAAGAAGTGGAGCAGGTGTGCTTCCTCTGATTGCCGAGTGATAGAAAGAGAGAAGTACACAATGCTAGTGTACATTGTGCATGCATCACATGATTCACATAGACCTCCGATTTTTCCAATTACATTGTTGCTGTCGGGCAGAAACCTCCTATTCTCCATATTCATACACAAAAATAGCAGATCTGCAAGCTCAAAATTGAGGTTGTATTTTTGAGTCCTGAAAAGTAACAGTTTTGGACATGAGGTTTCCACCCGACAGAGACAATAATGTTATACAAATAAAAACCATGTACATGTACTTCATTGATACAGTATGTATACCTACCCTATAGACCTAGTAGACCCCCTATACCAGGTCTGCTCCTTTTGCCCTCTAGTCTACTCCACGTCTCTTTGCAGAAGTTGCAACGTGTTGGGAGCTTGTAGATCTGCTTTATTTTCCCACCATAAGTTATCCCCAGAATAGGGCGGGACGCTAGGGGTTCATGTGGTTATATGGATTCAGATGTGATGATAACATACACTCATCCCCTACACAGGTGAGGATGATTGTTCAGTATGCACAATGTAAAAAGAAGCGTGCACTAGCAGATGTCTAATATGCTCTGATGATGAAGGCTCTGTCCGAAACGTGTTAGCCTGATGTAGCAGGAAAAAAGGAAAAGAAAAGAATCTGAGCTAAGTCTTGCGTTTTAGTTTTTTTGGAGCGGGGAGTGATTTTCTCTACTAAACTCGAGAGCTACTTGTGATGAATGCTCACACACGCGCACACACACACACACACACACACACACACACACACACACACACACACACACACACACACACACACACACACACACACACACACACACACACACACACACACACACACACACACACACACACACAGTGGTGTGAAGTAACTAAGTACATTTAATGAAGTACTGTACTTAAGTACAATTTTCAGATATTTTTACTTTGCCGGAGTAATTCCAATTGTCTATACTTTTACTTTACTACATCTCAGCACAAATATTGTGCTTTTACTCCACTAAAATTATTTGAAAACGTAGTTACTATTTACTTTGCAGATATAAATATATTACATTATAAAACATACATTAACCACTTTTAGCCCTATTTTATACTAGGCTATTTGAAAATAGCAGATCTACAAGCTCACAGCGCGTTGCGATGCGACGCCTTGTGAGCTTGTAGATCTGCTATTTTCAAACATTTTCGTACTTTTACTTTTGGTACTTTAATTACATTTTGATACAAATACTTTTGTACTTTTACTCAAGTCAATTTTGAATTCCGGACTTTTACTTGTAACAGAGTACTTCGACATTGCAGTATTGATACTTTTTACTTAAGTAAAACATTTGAGTCGCCTACTTTTTCCACCACTGCACACACACACACACGCACACACACACGCACACACGCACACACGCGCACACACACACACACACGCACACACGCACACACGCACACACGCACACACGCACACACAGAGAACTGACCATACTCCCTGTATACTTAACAGGGAAACCAACTCAAATCTGGACGGCATCCAAAGCACACCAAGCCTAGAGTGGGTCCTATATATTTCCCTTCATATAAGGCCACTAATGGTCATTTCCTTTGGGTTGAACCGTGGAGACCCCGGCAGAGTTAATCATCCCGTGAAAACCTGTCAGAAAAAAACTTCCCAACCCCTCCTCCCCCTCCCCCCGGCAGTGAAAAAAAAGACCAAGCCGATATGATTAATCCAATTGACAACATGATTAAAAATCCCACATTTGTTATAGATCCCACGTGCAATAATGCTTTTTTTTATGGCAGCCATGAGGGAAGAGACAGCGTGTTTGGGTGTCAACATCAGCGATGGCCAAGGGCCCTTTTATATTCCCCTCTGGGCCTGAAGCTGCCTGAGAGATGACTGACTGAACGAAGCGGGTCCATTATGGAACACATTTGTTGCTGTTCTATAGGCCTACTCTGCTCTGAGAGGAATTCTGAACCTGCATGATTTCAGCCGGTGCAGGCTTTGGGTGTGTGTGTGTGTGTGTGTGTGTGTGTTTCACTTAAAGGACGACTTCACCGCTTTTCAACCTATCTTCATATAATTGGTCTTCACTAATACTCATGATAAAATGGTACCATTTTTTTGTACTTGGTCTGTGTCTCATAGGAGGGCTGTGGACAGTCCAGAAACCCGTCTACCAGTGACATCATCGTTAGGCATGATTTTTTTTTCCAACAAGATTTCACATTTTTTATTTAGATTTTTATTAACACGAGAACAATGGCTTCTTTTATTGCATTGCAACTTTCCAGGAATAGAAAGCCTGCAGTTTCTATTAGCTTGGATTCCCCATCGATGATGTCACTGGTAGACGGGACTCTGAACTGTCCACAGCCCTCCTCTGAGACACAGACTGAGTAGAAAAAAATTGTATAATTTTATCATGAGTATTAGTGAGGACCAATTATATGAAGATAGGTTGAAAAGCGGTGAAGTCGTCCTTTAAGTAAAAATATTAAAACTGCAATGTAGAAATAGGCCTGGCATCAAAGTATTGGCATCAAAATATACTTTAAGTACCAAAAGTAAAAGTACTAACATGCTTGAAAATAGCAGATCTACAAGCTCACAACGCGTCGCGTTGTGAGCTTGTAGATCTGCTATTTTCAAATAGCCTGATAGGTATAAAATAGGGCTGAAGTGGTTAATGTGTGTTTCATAATATCATAATTTATAATCTGAAAAGTAACTAAAGTTGTCAAATAATTGTAGTCGAGTAAAAGTACTATATTTGCCTCTGAGACGTAGTGGAGTAGAAGTACTGAAAACTGGAAATGTTCAAGTAAAGTAAAAATACGTCAAAATTGCACTTAAGTACAGTACTTGAGTAATGTACTTAGTTACACCACTGTGTGTGTGTGTGTGTGTGCGTGCGTGCGTGCGTGCGTGCGTGCGTGCGTGCGTGTGTGCGTGCGTGCGTGCGTGCATACACTAAACTCCCTACACCAAGCATATGGCACAGACCATTCTATCAAAGTGCAGGTGGTTCCCCTTCCCCGCTAACTGAAGCAGAATGGACCTGCTCCGTCATAGGCAGGCCAACAAAGAGCTTTGTTCTGGGGCTGCCGGGGCGGTGTGCTGGAAAACTGATACATGTGTTCTGCACTCCATAAAGAAAGCCACAGGCTTTGGGAATTATAAGGGGGGTACTTATGGTGTGTGTATGTATATGGACACATAAAGGATCTGAGGCTGACACTGATTGTGTGCACTTTATATGTAGTGAACATTATATGTACATGAAGTCCAGTTCAGTGGTAAGATTTGGATATTGTTTGAGCGCACGTACTGTTGTCGGGCAGAAACCTCTTATCTCCATATTCTAACTTTTTGCATTTTTCCGTTAATTAACGCTAGTGGTGTAAAGTAACTAAGTACATTTACTCAAGCACTGTACTTAAGTACAATTTTGAGGTATTTGTACTTTACTTGAGTATTTCCAATTTCCAATACTTTTACTTCTACTCCACTACATCTCAGAGGCAAATATTGTACTTTTACTCCACTACAATTATTTAAAAACTTTAGTTACTAGTTACTTTTCAGATATAAATTATGATATTATGAAACATACATTAACCACTTTAGCCCTATTTTATTACATAGGCTATTTGAAAATAGCCGATCTACAAGCTCACAACGCGTCGCATCGCGACGCGTTGTGAGCTTGTAGATCTGCTATTTTCAAATATTTTGTACTTTTACTTTTGATACATTAAGTACATTTTGATGCCAATACTTTTGTACTTTTACTCAAGTAAATTTTGAATTCTGGACTTTTACTTGTAACAGAGTATTTTTATATTGCAGCATTGGTACTTTTACTTAAGTAAAGAATTTGAGTACTTTATCCACCACTGAAACGCCCTGCTTGACCATACCACAGCGTCACACAAAAGTAGCAAAAGTAGCAGATCTACAAGCTTGAGTCGCGCTGTGCGCTTGACGATCTGCTACTTTTGATACTTTTTAAATTGAATCCTGTAAAGTAACAGTTTTTGGACTTATGAGGTTTCCACCCGACAGAGACGATATAATGGTGTACAGATGAGTATCGAATGTTATGAAGGTTTAGAAGAAAAAAATGATTTATTGAATGTGCATGCTCTCTCGTGCACACAAGTTTTTCTTGTCCCAGACAATGATTTTGACCGATTGTTACATCTTTACTTGGTTAGTTATGTATTTTATAAAGATTTTATGAAGTTACACAAAATATATTTTACGGACCCCGGCATAGGAACACGCAGACAACATAAATGCACATTTATGACACATTAGACAGTGTAGACTTCTTTTTCTTTTTTTCTGGTAAACTTTCTTTTAGTCAAAATATATACAATCCCTTTGCCCTGCTGCTGCTAGTTACCCAAATGGTTACTACGTGCTAAAATATCTACTTTAATAGACTGTTTGCTCCACACACTATAAATGATAAACTGTGAACATTATTATGTAGTGTAGGTACATAGCACTTTATTTAAAACAGGTTAAATGCATTGACTGCACATTTCTTAGACTCTAGTTTTTTTTATGTATATCTGTCTGATGTATTGTTGTGTTTTTGTTTGTTTAAGTGTTGTTCAGTGTTTCTTTGTGAAGAGGATCACAATGGAAATAAGCCCTCTGGCTTTATTGTGTTTTTATCCTCTGTGATGCCTGTATGTCGGGAAAGTGCTATTGTTATATTGCACGCACGCACGCACGCACGCACGCACGCACGCACACACACACACACACACACACACACACACACACACACACACACACACACACACACACACACACACACACACACACACACACACACACACACACACACTAACACATCTAACCTACTAATAAATGCTGAGCTATGTTAAAAAGTTGTCAAAATGTCCCATTATGCCATTTACAGTATATGCAAATTGGTGCCACCATTATCGAAACCTCTATTTTCACTATTATAAATCAGCTGATATTGGACTTAACTGAACAAATAAGTTGTCTAGACTCTAAACCTATGTTTTGAGGGTCAAGGATCACAATGAAACTATTCTTAAAGTGATCACATGCATGTACCTGTGGCATGCTGGTGTGCAAATGAGTGCTGCCTTTACAATATAATCACATTTGTACCAATTAATATCATGCCAACAATTGAGAGGTGACATCTCAATTACTTCCAGCCGAACTCCTCTGGGAAACTTTGTGGGAGCCAATCAAAGTTGAGAATTACTTCCAAGTTACTCAACTTTTTCGGTTCGTCTTTCAGCAGCGGCTCAACTGGGCGGGAAGCTGCCCGCGTTGCCCAGCGGCCAGCACTGACGCTTCTGGTCTGGGAAACTTTGTGGGAGCCAATCAAAGTTGAGAAGACCTGGTGTGAAAAACTGGAAAAATATAATTGGCCAACATGAGCTTGTGGGACGTCTAACAAGGGTTTTGTGGGGGTGCTGAATCTATTCTAACCATTCGTTTTTAGTCAGAATGACTCCCTGGCCAGATAATTGGCCATACCTACTTTTCCCTGGGCCTATCTATCAAATCAATTGTGGTGGCCATAATTCTCACTTGTTATTTTTTGTTGAGTGGTATATTTAGATTCTTGAGGTTCCTAGAAAGTCAAATGGAAATGGGTATAATTTGGCATTAACTTTGAAAGGTGATCTAAGAGTCTATGTCTATGTTCATGTCTGTGATAAACTGAACAACAGAAATGCATCTATTACCATGGTGCAGCCATCCCCTTACCAAGTGCATAGGCTACTGATTATCTGTTTCTTGTCACAGGTACATGTGATCACTTTAAGAATAGTTTCATTGTGATCCTTGATCCTCAAAACATAGGTCTAGACAACTTATTTGTTCAGTTGAATGCAATTTTGGCTAATTTATATAGTGAAAATAGATTCTATGATGGCGGCACTAACTTGAATATAAATGGTATATGGGAGATTTTGACACATTTTTAACATAGCTCATCATTTTGTACACGTTTTTTTTCCAATCTAGAATCACTGATTATAAGTATATTTCCGGGGGGGCGCATGCATGATACGCTCTTCCCACTCTACTAAAGGTCCATTTCCCCCTGTTTATACACCTGTGGACTTTTGTTCCCCACAAAGATAGTAACACAAGGCACACGCACGCACGTATTGTGTGTCCCCCTAGTCTAGTGCGTTGGTTCTCAAAGTGGGTCCGGGGAACCTAGGGGTCCTTGGGGGAGTTCCAGGGGGTCCCCAGCTAAATGATGGATAGTTAGGAACCAAATTGACTCTTATGGGTCTGTAACTCTGAGAGTGTACAAATGGAACCAAAGGGACCGTAACGGGTCCATTTGGTTCCATTTGTACACTCATAGAGTTAAATTAACATTGATTTTACTATTTAAATTGGGGTCCCAGATATAGAAATGCCATTATATGGGGGTCCGTAGCCCTAATGCGTGTCAAACTGGGGGTCCTTGAAATTAAAATGGTTGAAAATCACTGCAAGAGCCGTAAAATTCTTCTCTTATGGGTGTCCCTGGTATATCTTTTCAAATGGGGGTCCGCGGTCTAATAAGTGTCAATTTGGAGGTCCTTGACACGAAAAAGTTTGAGAACCACTGGTCTAGTGGGTGTAACTGACAGACTGCTAAGACCAACATACGCACAAGCAAACAGAGGTATCCTCCTAACTGCTCAGCATAACAAAATAAAACAAAACACTCACAAATGAGGAGAAGGAAGGTGTCCAACAGAGACATAGAGACAGCTGGACGGACGGAGGGACAGACAGACAGTTATGACCCCCAGGTCCACTTCAGGCCAGCTGACATGCCTGCTGCATGTCTGTGGCATTCCAGCCATCCCAGAGACTGGTGCCCAACACAGAGCCACGCTTTGTCTCCTATGACGGTATAGTTCTCAAACGTTTTCGTGCCAAGGACCCCCTAAATTGATATGTATTATTTGGCCGCGGACCCCCTCATCTGAAAATGTTTTGTGCCAGGGACCCCCAGAAGAGAAGACCTATGTAAAAAGAAAAGAAAATCTAAATGATTCAACATTATCCAAACATTTTCAATATTTTTCTAAAATGTCAGCCGACGTACAAGCTTGCTGTGACTTTATGTGCGTATGGGTAGTTTTTAATGTATAATAGTTCATTATAATATATAGTTAATGTTTGTTTTGTACAAACAATCTAAATCTGTAAAGTAACCAGTAACTACAAATGTCAAATAAGTGTAGGAAAAAGATTTGCCTCTGAGATGAATACAGTGATGATGAAGTAAGTATAAAAAAAACAAAAATGGAAAAACTTCAGTAAAGTCAATACATTACTTGAGTAAATGTTCTTGCTTTTCATGTACCTACTACCACCGCGTGCTGTGGTGCAGCATCTCAGCTAGATCAGCCTGTAGCCTCAGTAGGATGTAAGCAAGGCCTCAGAGTCTTCACTGCAAAAAGATTGTACATACAGTACTGTACATGATAGATCGTCGCTGTCGGGCAGAAACCGCTTATCTCAATATTCTCACTTTATTTATTTTTTTGAAAAATGAACACCGTACTTGATCATACTACAGTGTCACACAAAAGCATCAAAAGTAGCAGATCTACAAGCTCGAAACACGATGCGAAGCGATGTGTTTTGAGCTATTGACACTTTGATGATCTACACTCACACTTGTTTTGGAAAGCCAGCTATATGTCTAAAGTGCAACTGTTTCTACAACTTCAAGTCTTCAGCTTAACTTCACGCAGACACCAGGCGGTAAAATATGTATCGTATAATTTATGCTAATTTATCCAGTCGGTGTTAATAGGCTCCTCTGGGCCTACTCCACGATAGTAAAAAAGAAATCAGAAAAATTGCTTCCTTTTCCTTGCTCAGTGTTGAATGAAATCCTGGCAGAAGTCCATGATGTGCAAGAAGGGGAGAGATGGAGTGAGCTGTCCCCCCTGAGAGGTAGACTCTTAATACTGCAATGTAGAAATAGTAAAAAGTCTGGAATTCAAAATTGACTGGAGTAAAAGTACTGGTATCAAAATGTACTTAAAGTACCAAAAGTAGAAAGTAATCATTATGCAGAATGTCCGATTTCACAAGTTTTCAAATGAATAAAATGTATAAAAATCTTTCGAAAATAGCAGATCTACAAGCTCACTGTTATGACCCGTGTGTGTGTGTGTGTGACCCAAACGCACAGCAAGGAGGAGGCAATAAAGGATTAAAGCCCACCCGGGCGAGTTTATTAACAGGAGGTTAAAGAACAAGGTGGGGGGGAAGAGGGGTGTGGGCTCCGTAGGTTGGCACGACTCAGCAGAGAATCCCGGACACATAGACTGGTGAAGATCTGGCGCCAAGCTGCATGCAAGCCAGGCTTTTGTAGCCTCTGGAGGTGATTGCAGATGACGACCAGGTGAGGAGATTGGGAACGGGACACAGGTGTGCTGAGATGTGATAGTCCATATTCACACGGCGGCCATTTTGGAATTTAACATTGCGTTGCTGTGGCAACTGGGGTGGCATTTCATTGACTTAATGGCAATATGGCCGCCGTGTGAATATGGTCTATGGAGCCCTCAGGTGGTGCTGCCGGGTACAGAGAGACCACAGCACCAGGATGTGGAGGCGAGGAGGAGCGAGACGTAACACTCACAATGCGTTGCATTGTGAGCTTGTAGATCTGCTATTTTCAAATGGCCAAAATGTATATAGGGCTGAAGTGGTTAATGTATGTTTTGTAACAATATTCAAAACCTACAAAGTAACTATATTTACTAACGTTTTTAAATAATTGTAGTGGAGTAAAAGTACAATATTTGCCTCTGAGATGTAGTGGAGTAGAAGTAAAAGTACAGAAAATTGGAAATACTCCAGTAAAGTTAAAAATTGCAATCAAGTACAGTACTTGAGTAAACGTACTTAGTTAGATTCCACCACTGGGCTTGGGTAAGGGCAACAGGACCTGGGAGTTGCCCGGTTGTTACTATATGCCCCAGTTATGTTTGTCAAGGCTAGATAGGGTTTCACAGCTAGCCCGCTAAGGGCCTTTAGCTGCGGGGAACCGAATAGCCCAGGAAGTGTACAATAATTCAAAACAGAGCCTCAACAAAAGGAAGGGCCTTTGGAATGGATTGACTTTAAAGGGTGTCGCGTATCCATACATCCATAGGGCTGTTTGTGGAAAATATATGACAGCATGTCCAGCGTTCACTGTATCTGGTTAACGGTGAACATGTGGTTCAATGTAACAGGGCTCTTATAAGATATATCGTCTTGGTCGGGTGGAAACCTCATATGTCCAAAAAAAACGGTTGCTTTTCAGGATTCAAATAAAAGACTAGTAAAAGCAGCAGATCTACAAGCTCAAAATTGTGGATCTGCTACTTTTGGTGCTTTTGTGATGTAGTATGATCAAGTAGAGCGTTAATTTAGGAAAAAGGTTAACATGGAGAGTAACTAAGTACTGTACTTAAGTCAAATGTTGAGGTATTTGTGCTGTACTTGAGTATATTCCAATGTCCAATACTTTTACTTCTACTCCACTACATCTCAGAGGCAAATATTGTACTTTTACTCCACAAAAAATATTTGAAAACTTTAGTTACTAGTTAAATTGCAGATATAAAGTATTACATTATAGAAGAACATACATTAACCACTTCAGCCCTATTTTACACATAGGCTATTTGAAAAAAAGCAGATCTACAAGCTCACAATCCGCCACTGTCTATGGAGATAAGAGGTTTCTGCCCGACAGCAACGATATGTACCATCACACAACAGTGTCTCAAAACTGTACGTTCTGATGCATTGTGGGATTTCTAGAGATACTCTCCATGGGAGGAAAAAAACAAAGAGCAATCAAAAG
>NC_139944.1:6231575-6446575 GCF_963454915.1 Gymnoscopelus microlampas
GCAGATCTACAAGATCTGCTACTTTTGATGCTTTTTGTGCGACGCTGTAGTATGATCAAGTATAGGCACTCATGCAGCGTTCATACTGGCAGCGACATAAGCTTCAAAACGACAGAGCGTGGTGCAGATACATAGCAGCAGAGTGACCGTTGAAACGTGGCCCCTGCCACACTGTCTAAATGAAAAGGCTAGAGGGTTAAATAGCATAGGGAACTGGTTAACAGACAGAATGAGTTTTTATCCCTCTTTATGGAATGGAGCAGAAACTGTGGGGAGAGAGAAGGGGAGTGGAAACTGTGTGGGGGGAAAAATATATATCGTTGCTGTCGGGCAGAAACCTCTTTTAACTATTTGTTAATTAAAACGCTCTACATATACAGCATCACACAAAAGCATCAAAAGTAGCACATCGCGACGCGTTTTGAGCTTGTAGATCTGCTACTTTTTACTCAATGTATTAATTAATTTATTAAGTAGCCGTGTAATAAGCGGGATAATTGACGGCGAGCCGGTCATTGTCGAGAAATAAATCCCTTTAGTGTGATAAAGACTGGGGGTTCATTTCTCAACAATGACCCGGCCCGCCGTCAATTATCCATAGCTTACTTTTCTCTCATTCAGTGGTGTAAAGTAACTAAGTACATTTACTCAAGTACTGTACTTAAGTACAATTCTGAGGTGCTTTTACTTACCGGAGTATTTCCAATTGTCTATACTTTTACTTTACTCCACTACATCTCAGAGGCAAATATTGTACTTTTGCTCCACTACAATTATTTGAAAACTTTAGTTACTAGTTACTTTGCAGATATAGCCTATATATACTACATTATAAAACATACATGAACCACTTTAGCCCTATTTTATACCTAGGCTATTTGAAAATAGCCGATCTACAAGCTCACAACGCGTCGCGATGCGACGCGTTGTGAGCTTGTAGATCTGCTATTTTCAAATGTTTTGTACTTTTACTTTTGGTACTTTAAGTACATTTTGATACCAATACTTTTCTACTTAAGTAAATTTTGAATTTGGGTACTTTTTCCACCACTGCTCTTGTTGCGCCTACCTGTCCTGGCCTTGAGCCATGGGACAGGCGTCTGTCTCCCCACCTACTCAAACCTTTAAACCTCGGTTGAATTCGGCTTCAGTCCTAGTAAACAAACAGCCTTGAATCACTTGAGTAGCTTACGATCTTCAAATAAACACTTTCCCTCGGTCCACAGCAGCACGGCTGCAGCTTACACACCATATCGATCTCCTCGCTTCAAAAATCCCGAGTGTCGACTTTTACTGTGAGAGTGTAAGAGAATGGACCCTGAGGTGTCGGTTTTGAACGTTTTCAGAGTTAACCGTTAAAACCGGGAAAGCATCTGTGTCATTTTAGATTTTAGCTATATATATATATATAAACATAACTTTTTCAGTGGTTTAGAACAGTGGTTCTTCTGTTCTGCGAGGGGGGTGGGGGGTCCCTGGCACAAAACATTTTCATATGGGGGGGGGGGTCCGCAGGAGGCCAAATACATATAATTTTGGGGGGTCCTATGCACGAAAAAGTTTGAGAACCACCGACTTAGAAGGTATTTTGTAGAATCGGCCTCAGGTCAAAATGACACTCATGGAGTTTGCAGTGCAGGCTCATATAAACTCACACGTCTGAGCCCCAGGGGGCTTAAGGCACATCCCAGGGGACTGGTCTGGAGATTGTGGGGTTTATTCAACAGCACCGTACCCTCTCCTCTTCACCTCTTGGTCTCCTCACTCCCGTTTACATAGTTTTTTAGTTTTCTCTCTCTCTCTCTCTCTCTCTCTCTCTCTTTTGCTCCATCCATCCTTCCATTTTCCTCAACTGCACTCTTCCCTCTCTTTCATTCCCTCAGGTACTGTTCTCTCTAGATGAGTGGTCACACTCACTTTGTCGCTCGTCGCTGTTATTGTTCTTATTCCCCACTGCCCTGTCACGCATGTGCACGTGTGCACACGAACACGTGCACACACACACACACACACACACACACACACACACACACACACACACACACACACACACACACACACACACACACACACACACACACACACGTTTGTATAAAGGACGTACATCTTATGAATGATATTTTCAGCTTTTGTTTTATCCATTTTTAATCCTAACCCTGAAGTCTGAGTAATATACTTAGTGCACCAGACAATGGCTGATCTACAAGCTCACAATGCATCACAGCGCGATGCCTTGCGAGTTTGTAGATCGTCTATTTCCAGCGCAACACTGGCTCGCAAGTACACCACTGCATACACACACACACACGCACGCACGCACGCACGCACGCACGCACGCACGCACGCACGCACGCACGCACGCACGCACGCACGCACGCACGCACACGCACACACACACACACACACACACACACACACACACATACACATTCAGGAACTCCACCCACCGCTGTGAGGACGAGGCAGGGCGGAGGGCAGGGAAGACAAACATTAGACATGTGTTATAATGGCCGTGCGTGAAGGCTGTGTACAGCTTGTATGGGCACTTTGTCTGGTGCTCCGGGGGTGACGCTATCAGCCTCTGTGCCGTCACACACAGGATGAATAATGGCATGGCGGTGTATAGGAGGCCCCCACCGGTCCATTACAGGACGCCTGATAGCCTTTGATGCCGCTGTGACGTCTGGGGGCCAGCGTACAGTAATTGATCTTTCACTGTGTGCGTGTGTGAGTGTGCGTGTATATGTTTGTGTGCATGTGCTTGTGTGCGTGTGTGCATGCGTGCGTGCGTGCCTGTGTGTGTGTGTGTGTGTGTGTGTGTGTGTGTGTGTGTGTGTGTGTGTGTGTGTGTGTGTGTGTGTGTGTGTGTGCGTGCGTGCGTGCGTGCGTGCGTGCGTGCGTGCGTGCGTGCGTGCGTGCGTGTGCGTGTGCGTGTGCGTGTGCGTCCCCACAAGTATAGTAGAATTTGAGAAATACACATTGTGAGGATCATTTTGCTGGCCCTCACGAGAAAAAAAGGTTGTTTTCGGGTTAAAACTTTTTTTAAGGTGGGTTTACATTAGGAAAAGATTCAGGTTGGGGTTAGTGTTAATATTAGGTATTTAGAGGTTAGGTTTAGGGGGTTGGAACTACAGTTAAACATGATTTATACTTAGTCACGTGCCAGTGTCATGGACCCAAGAATAGCCGATCTACAAGCTTGTACAGTAGATCTAATATTTTTCGGCTTCAGGCTAACAGCTTAAAAGTGCCAAAAAAAACTAAATGGGACTCATACAATTGCCGACTGAAAATGTTCATGTCCTCACAAGTATAGTAATACCTGTGTGTGTTGGTGTGTGTGTGTGTGTGTGTGTGTGTGTGTGTGTGTGTGTGTGTGTGTGTGTGTGTGTGTGTGTGTGTGTGTATCTCATTAGTAAAGCACGCCGCAAAACAGCAGGGCTTTGCCTGCTGTTTTGGCCAGAGAGGGAGATGAATGACATTATGTCTCTTTATTCATCATATTCTATAGTGAATGTTTGAGTTCGGGTGTAATGGCCATCAGGAGTCAGCTGATAATTCCCACGAGCAAGGTGGAAACCCTTGTAAAACCTGAGTAAATGGGATCTGTGGGGACAAAGGCCAGTCTTCTGTGGTTAGTATATACCCAGATAGCAAAATATGGGTGAATCAACGTTGAAAAATAGGCGGCCATAACGGTTGAATCAACGTTCGATCTCAACGTTGAAACTGTACTGAAATCGCAACCCTAATCTTTGTTGATTCAACGTTTGTGTTTCAACCACTAACTAACACTATATCAACGTTGATTCAACCATCATCCAAATGGTATTCTGCACGCTGATTTTATGTTGAATCAACGTTATGAATCAATATTGATTC
This sequence comes from Gymnoscopelus microlampas, assembly GCF_963454915.1. NCBI lineage: Eukaryota > Metazoa > Chordata > Actinopteri > Myctophiformes > Myctophidae > Gymnoscopelus > Gymnoscopelus microlampas. Next base: position 6,235,458 of record NC_139944.1, read on the forward strand.
AACCATCATCTAAATGGTATTCTGCATGCTGATTTTAGTTGATTTTATGTTGAATCAACGTTATGAATCAATATTGATTCAACCATCATCTAAATGGTAATCTGCATGCACATTTTAGTTGATTTAATGTTGAATCAACATTAGGAATCAACATTGATTCAACCATCATCTAAATGGTAATCTGCATGCACATTTTAGTTGATTTTATGTTGAATCAACATCAGGAATCGAACACTGATTTAATTTATAAATTGATTATACTGAATCATGTTAGGAATCAATATTGATCCTGATCATCCAACAACCTAATGGTAATCTGCATGTACATTTTAAATTATGTGTATGCTGATATACTGTAAGGCTACATCTTGTTCAAAATTACCTTACATTTCCCAAAATGTGAAAATATAAAAATAAAGACAGACAATATGATTTGAATCTTCACATTTATTGAACCAAGGCATTTAGACCTGCTTTGAACTGCTTTAAGCATTGTTTTTATGATTTAACAGATGAAATATATAACATATAGAAGATTGTAGATCTGCTATTTATGAAAGAAATCGTGAAAATGTCTGCAAGCATTTGGATATTTTGTAAGTGAATATATGCCACATGAGCACTTTACACCTATATAAAAATGCTATTTGAAAATAATTGATCTGCAAATTTAAATTACAAACCAAACCACCATTATTTACAAGCGATTCCACAAAAACAATACCCAACATGGCTTATAATGACCAAACGTGTACTAACTTTGCAGACTAAACCAACGGTCTGACAAAACACACTGACAAGTGCTCTAGTAATACAAATGGCGTAATTAATAAAGCCTAACGGGCCATCCACACCAAGCACTATATGTACACATTTTTAATTTATTTTATAGAATTTAGAGTAGCCAATGATTGTGAACCTCTTTTCGTCCACAAAGTCATTATGCTAATTAATTCCTCACACATTTCTGTGTTGCTACTGCAATTGTAGCCTAGTAGCCCCTCCATCCTTCTCCTCCTGTTCAACACAACTAAAGACGAACAGTATCTGTGTTGATGATGACAATATGAGTGATTTGCTGGAACTCTGGAAGACATGAGCAACTGCCCACTGAAATGATCATGTCTGCACTGTATTTAAACTAAATAATTCTACAACGATAGGATTGACAAAAGTGATATGCTTAGTGTGGACAGCCCCATTACAGTTTGAAAGAGTACATTATTTCACACATGAACAAGTGAACACTTGTCAATTTCAAAAAAGTGCCTTACTTTTACTTAATGGTATTACATTCAAAGTCTTAATAATTTGCAGCTCTAAAGTACTTAAAATGAATAAAAGTGGCTTCATTTAGAACTCCTATCACTTTACAACATTTTCTCGTGCATGAGAAAAATAAAATGCATGCATTTTAGTCTACTGTCACAAAGGAGGGCTGAGGACAACCTGCCTACCAGTTATCCACTATACAATCTTTCTAAAATGACAGGAGGTTTTTAAGACTTTGCAGTTTGGGGGGTAGTTTTTTCCTTTCCCAAGCCAAGCATCACTCTTTGAATAAAGTTCAATATGTTCTTCATATCATTAGGGTACTTCAAATTGAGTGCATACGTCAGGCTAGACAGCAGGCACGGTGCTTGAGGGAGGTTATGGAAATTATCCATCACAATACCTCCTTCAAGGATGATGGCTGTTGACACTGGCTGAAGGTCGACACCATCTGAGGGAGGTGAATCTTCACTGCTCACAGTCAGCAATCCGACCGATACCTCTGACCAGGCGTCTTCACTTTCGCTGTCACAATCCTGTACAGAACCAAACAAAAACAACATTACAACAGGGAAATGTAGACACTTCACACACATCTGCATTGAGAAGTTTTATCAACATTGGTTGGCCTACTGTTTTTGACAGTATATTACTCATGGTAAACAGCACAGTAAAATATGTATCTGAAAACATTTTAGGCTAGAAATAAGCAACTTGGTAACAAACATTCTGCATAGTGGCCATCTCTCTCTCCCTTGAGCAACGTGTGAGTGCAGGCTACAAACACTTACACTGCACACCATGTGAGTGAGATTCCACCGTGCTATAGCCTGAAGGGATTGAACCTTCTGATTGGTTTGCAAGGCCGTTTCAGACTGAAACTTCAAAATAAAATTAACGAAAATGTAATTTCACTGGACCTTTAAGGTGTAACTATGAGAACTTACCAAGACAGTGGTGTAGAAACTGCTGTGGTCATCTCCAAGCAGAAGAAGGAGGCCTCGGAGAACAAGCCTACCCAGCGCGGTCACGTCGGGTTTCTACAAGTGGATAATGAACAAATAAAGTTCAAGATCTGACCATCACAAGTTACAGTACAGTTACAGCATGAAACACCACAATATATGTTTGATGAACAGTTGCAGAGAACAGTTGCTGATTGGAGATGTGATTTAAAAATAGTACAATCCACAGCATTTAGTTATCAACAACGATCAATAGTTAGCAATACTTTAACACTCTGTAATACAGCCGGGAAGCAAGTACTATTTGGGGTAATAGGTTGTACATAAACTTAGTCATGATAATTACAAATATAAGAAGCATGTTGTAGACTTACCCATCAATTTGCTGCACAATTCCGGATAATTTATCTCTAATGGCACCTTTCTTGGACTTTAAGATAGTGACCAATTGTGGTGTATAGCGATCCAGAGCATCAAAGAAGTCTGTCTCTAGGTGTGTGGTGGCGATCCTGTTAAACTCAGCATAAGCCTACAACACAGCAAACCACAGAACAAAATACAGTGACTAAATACATTTGAAAAAGTGTGTAAATTAGGAAAACATTTGGTTAATTGTCATACAAATAATTATGATCAACAATGTAACCGTTTTGGCATTAAACATTGGACGAATTACATTTCGGTTCCGACTTTTAGGCTTTGTAAACAAAAAAGAAATGACTGACAATGACCGGGGCCAATAATACCATTATGTACTATGGCCAGAACAGGCCAGGCATTTAAAAATGTTGAAAAATAGTGAGAGTAGCCGACCTACATGTTCACAACACATCACTTTGCGAGATGTTGCGAGCTTGTAGATCTGCTATTTTCACTATTCTTCAATAGATAAATGTATACAGATGAACGCTTTTTCTCATAACTGTGATCAGACAATTACCTATATTAAAATTGGCTTACAGGAGATCCCCCATGCCACGCTCATGTCACCATGAGTCAGCCATAACAGGGCAGGGGTCTTCAACAGGGGGTCTGGGACTCCTAGGGGGTCTTCAGAGTTGCTACAGGGGGTCGGCCAAATCTATGTGATAAGATCATTGTTTCTTTATACAAACCACTTGAACAATAGCATCCCTATTCTACGGACAACTTTAGCCGAAAATGGCCGATCTACAAGCTCACAACGCCTCGCAGCGCGAGGCGTTGCGAGCTTGTAGATCGGCTATTTTCGGCAAAGAGGGGAAAAAGAGCAGACCAAGTACAGAGTGAAAGTTTACTAAGTATTGACGGTTTAAGTCGTTAAATGTCTGACAATACACATTAACATGAATCCAACATCTATGAAAAGATTTAATCTGCAACACAATTTTATGTAATATATAGTGGGGGTCCCTTCTTCATCTCTTTCTCAGTTAGGGGGTCCTTGGCCTGAAAAGGTTGAAGACCCCTGATATAAGGAGTTCCAAATGCAGCTACGCCCAATTATGGAGTGTCTAACCTCAATGTGTCATCATGGAATCAACAAACAAATTAGTCAGCTCCATATATACACCTCTTGTGTAATGGTCTCCATCACCTTACATCCTGGGTTCCAAACTGCATACAGCACCAGACATTCCTCTAAAGCATATTTTCATATGTCGCCCTGATAGTTCAATTGGACAGTTAATTCCCAACTAAACTTATGTTGCTCTGTTATTCGTGGGTAAAAAGGTGCTAACCTGTTCCCGGATGTCCTTGTAGACAGATGAAGATGGGCACAGTGCGTGTTGGCAGGAAGGTAGCTGAGGGGATTCTGGTCAGGGCCCAGGCTGACTCAAACTGCATGTGTTGTGCACCTATACAAACACAGAGGAGTGATTTTACACCAATGTCACATGGTCAGAATACAAGTTTTATCTGAACACCAAGGGCTCAGTCACAGGCTGACCCGGTCAGAGAATGCTTTTCATGTCAGCTGATAGAAAACCACCCAGATATCATTATGTGAAACCCCAAAGTTGTGCCGAGGGTAACCGCCTTGGGGTCTAAGCGCTCTGCCCTTCAGAATCTCTATGACCAGAGGACAGTGATGAAAGCAGGAAAGAATCCAAGAGACCCAACTCATAACCTCAGCACCTGCTAAGAAACATAGTTACAGTTCATTATTGTTTATTTAACCATTATGTTAAATGAAACCCCCACCTGAAGTGTGCAGTTCTTCCTCTTGAGGAATCCCACAAATCAAATTCTCCACACCAGGTGGAGAGATTAGGAGATCGAAGGATTGGGTCTACACAGAAGAGAACATAACATTATATAAACAATTGTAAAATGAGAAAATTAAAATAAAATCACTTATGAGTCTACTTATAAGAGTGTATGCAAGCAGTAGGGTATTGTAGATAAGCTCTTTGATAAACACACCATTGTGTGACAACAGTTTGAGAAAAAAGGAGTGGACCAAGTAGAACCCTGTGGACTCCTGTCTACAAAGTATATATTGTAGGGTCTAGGTGGTCAAACATAAACTTGTAGTGCATTGCAGAGTATCAGTCAAATAGAGTATCATTCAAATAGGCAAAACTGCAATAGCAAAATAATGTATTACCATGCCAGGATTGTCTACAAGCCTAGGGAACTATACGCCAATATTTCCGGTAGGCCTTTAGTTCCATTGCTGCGAATCCACTTGCCTCCATGTAGAGATGTTTGATTCATGTAGTCCTCAACCTGGGACACTGGACACCTATTGACCTTCATCCATTCAACCATTTCAATAAGTTTTTCAGGAGGCACATCAGATTCTGTTGAATGATAAGTACAGATTCATTATAGCTGATTTCAAGTATTTGAGGTTCTGGCCTACTTGGAGTGTGTGAAAAGTCGCCAATCGGTCCAGCGGTGCCTGAGACTAGTTTTTAGAAGATGATGGACAGAAGAGTCATGGGACCGCAAATATAATCCCTTGCATCTGTCCAATCTAGCCTGGTGGGGATAATTAACATTGGTTATTAGTATTACCTGGTGTACTAGGGACGGTCTGTTCCTCTGGTTCTTGGTGGTGTGGTCGTTTCAGCCTTCTCATGCGCTTCCTGGTGTTCCTCAATCGCTCCTCCAGGAAGTCTGTAGCAGGTTTTTTTCCCCGGCCAGGTGTGTACCAAGCTGCCTGTAAAAGAGACAATTAGGTTCAGCTTAAATTTGCCTGGCGTAAACCATGAAGATGGTTACATGGGATTTTAAGGAGCAATCCAAAAATGTGCGTGTGACTGTGCACTAGGAAAAACTTTGAGCACATTTCTTTTAGGTGTGTGTGTGTGTATGGAGTGTTCTCCTTTTTGTGTTGATTGATTGATGACTTACATAGCCACTGCCAACTGTAGTACCATCCAAATTAAGGCAAGGGCTTTCTTGGTGACGGCCTGTTAAATAGATGGTAGAAGTTTGTCAAAGAACGATGAAATGAGACAGTAATCATTGTTACAAATATATGACGATTCAAATCCCTGAATTGAACACTGAATGGTTATGCGCTTTTTAAGTGCATTCGATTCTGTGTCATTTTTAGATTTAACCTAAAAAGCATTATTTTACACTTTGGCTACTCAAAAACAGCAGATATACAAGCTCATAGCGTGGCACCGAGTGCTGCGCTACGAGCTTGTAGATCTGTTATTTTAGAAAAATCTTGAAAATGTGTGCAAATCTTTGAATTTTTAACGAACATTTGTAACTCAAATCTTTGTTTCTGGGGGTCCCTATAACAAAATATTTTGAGATGAGGGTCTGTGGCCAAATACATATACATTTTGGGGTCCTTGACATGAAAAAGTTTGAGAACCACTGACATAATAACACAAGTTAAAAACAAATAAATTTAGAAGACATTTTGTAGAATCGGCCTCAGGTCTTAATGGGTAAATTGAAGGTGTGTGATAACCAGTTCTTCTGATGAACTTGGCAAAGTGTTTCACAATGCATACTGATTAATGAACTCATGTTATACAAATGAAATCAGTGGTTCTCAAACATGTTCATGTCAAGGACCCCCTAATTAGTATGTACTTGGCTAAGGACTCAAGATTTACAAAAGTGTTTCAAAAATATTCCACAAATGTTGTTTATACTGTTTTTTAATAGCTGATCTACACCCTCACAACGCATCACCATGCACTGTGAGCTTGTGGATCTGCCATTTTCAAATAGGCAATTTATAGGGTTTAAGTGGTTAAACTGAGTTTCATGCTATATAATCTCATTTAGCTGGGAACCACATGGAAACCCCCCAATGACCCCTGAGGGTCCCTGGAGCCCACTTTGATGATAAACATTACCTGCTTTTGTTAGCTACTGTCTGCAAAACAAAACTTAAGTTAAAAAACGGATTACCAAATTTGTCTGCACACTAAAATCCTCAATGTTAATTTATTCTCCTTAAGGATACATTGGTACCATTTGTACTCTCTGTCTCTTAATTAAATTATTTTACTTTTTACTGTAGGTTAAAAACAAGATTCATATATAAAATAATAATTACAGTCAAAACAAATGTGGCCTCACCAAAGGGATATGTGGCCAAAATTAGCTCTCTTTTAAGAGCTAATGTTACAACTAACAAGTTGAATCATATGTTAACGTTTTAGGATGCCTGGTCGCATTGTAACATCATACATTTATATTAAATTGCTTTCTATGTAAACGCGGTTGATAAACCGTTAGTCCTGAAACATGATCATATCATGACGTTTTCTACATTTACAACCAATACATAAACGTTCAGATTTCAAATATAAAGCACTTAGCCCAGGGCCAAGGATGTTACAATTTGAATCGGGAGGGTCTAAGTATCCGTACCTCCTGTATTGTTCAATAAAAGTAATTTTAATCCGATCGGTGGCCATTTTCTCCGAGTTTTCTGTATGCTTTAAACTACGCGACCGTCGGTTGGGAGGTGTATTACATTATACACATGCATTACAACTATGAGAAAATGGCCACCGATCGGATTAAAATATCTTTTATTCAACAATACGGAAGATGCGGGTACTTAGACACACCCGATTAAAATTGTAACATTCGTGGCCGTGGGGTAAGCACTTTATAGTTGAAGTATGAATATTTATGTTGATGTACGGGTTGAAAGTGCAAAAAACAGGTTGAAATTCCGGCTATGAGGCTCGTGAAAGGACGAGCGTCGTGTGAACCATGGCTAAAACTCGGTCGTGCACGGTTACATGAACGTGTTAGTTCATGTAACCGTGTACGACCGTGTTTGGATAACATTTTAATTCCATAAACTAATTAAACTTACCTGTTATCTAGTACAGTAAACACGAAAGCACCCCGGTTTGAAAAAGAAATCTCTCAGCCAACAGCCGTTTCCTCTGCCTTCCGGTGTGATTTCAAAACTAACAAGCTCCGCCTTCAGTGTTGCCATATCCGCTTATTATAAGCGACTTTGGGCTTCTTTTTCTGTGAAGTTTTTTGGGCTTGCTTCCTTACTGTCGTTTAAACCAGTGGTGGTTCTCAAACATTTTCATGTCAAGGACCCCCAGATTAATATGTAGGCTATTATCCAATCAACGGACCCCCATCTGAACACATGTTATGCCAGGGGGGACCCCCAATACAAGATTCGTATTAAAATGTTTCAAAAATATTCCTAATTTTTCACATTTTCTTCCAGATAAGAGTTTTGTTTTAAAATAGCAGATCTACAAGCTCACAGCGCGTCGCATCGCAACCCGTTGTGAGCTTGTAGATTGGCTATTTTCAATTAGTCATAGTTGCTTCTTTTGGGCTAATTTCCATAGACCTGGTTGCTTATTTCTATCGCAAAATCTGGCAACACTGTCCGCCTTGTGCATGAAGGATGTCTGCGGTTCTCAACCTGTGGGTCGAGACCCTGACAATTTAAGTAATAATTTTAATACCTTAGAAAATAAATGAAAACAAATCAAAGAAAAAGACTGTAATACAAGTAATCAACAAACTATACTATAAACTGGTCAAACATTGGCCAAATTGTCAAATAATATAAGAAAGAGAGAAAAAAAGAAAATAGCCGATCTGCAATAAGAAGTTATAGATTTTTGAAATAGTTCAAAGTTTAGCTTTTCTCACATTTTTCTAAAATATTTTGTTTTAATTAAAAAACATGTTTTCAGACTCAGAAGAGGACGCTGAATTGAATGGGCTAGGTTTTGATTTTGTATGACCCTTAAAAAGTGGCTTAAACAAGCGTTAAAGTTTCATAAACTTGAAGCTTTTTTCACAAACATATTATTATTATCATTATTTTATTTTGACCCTTCAACCCTCTTATTTAGATGATTTAGAGTTGAATGGTAGGTTAAACAATAGTCTAGAATTGTTTAATAAGAAGTTAAAGATTTTTGAAATAGTTCAAAGTCTAGCTTTTCTCACATTTTTTAAAAATATTTTATTTTTAAATTAAAAAAAACTTTTTCAGACTTAGAAAAGGACGCTGAATCGAATGGGATAGGTCTCGATTTTCTATGACCTTGGGAAATACAAAAGCTCACCAAAAAGATTGGACGTTGACTTTTGAATAAAAAACAGATTTTGTTGAGCACAAAATCTGGAACTAATCGCTCCAGATATTTTTTAAAAATCTAAAACTTCTCTCCATCCATATTGAGAGTAAGCCAGATTTTTTGGCACCAGCCTTGATTTTTTTAGACACTGATAAAGCTCAAAGTTCAGCGAAAAGACTGCAAAGGTCAACCCTCGTTACATTTTTAGAAATTGTATTTTTCTTCGATACTCTGGCTTTAGACTAATGTGATGACGCTGATTCCAAATATGTAAGTTATATTTTTCTCGGAAAACAGGAAGTGCCTCAAAAGGCCACTTTCTGGTTGGTTTTAGGGTGTTCCAGGCCCGTGATAACCCCGATATATATTTTTTCCAAATCTACATGTAAAATAATGCTAAAATTTGAAATCATCAAACCCTCATATCAAATCATGATTTAATTATCCCTTAATTGGCTATGGTTACGGCTTCGCTATCTCGCTCAATATCTCGAATACGATAAGGACTTAGGGTCCACTTTTTGGATATGTTGTAGAGCTGGCTGAGACGCACGTGTGGATGTCTTGTTTGTCCCAGTACGGCACTTTTTTTTTTCTGACTTTGTCCTTTGGTATGGTCTTAAGGTTTAAGACTCTATGTGCCTTCCGATAGTGTAGGAGGTCAACTTAGGAGTGTCGTACCGGGACAAACAAGACATCCACGTGTGCGTCTTGGCAAGCTGTACAACATATCCGAAAGGCGGATTCGAAAAACGTATCGTATCGAGATATATTGCTTTATTGCGCATATAATAACTTGACATTGGACCCTAGCCAATTAAGGAGAACGGTAAGGCCGTGTGTTAGGGGAGTTATATGTTCGCGTTCGGGGCGACGCGCTGACCCAGAATTTGGTGTCCAATTTAGTTTTTACTCCTTTCAAACAGTTTTTCACTATTGTCTCGGCCCCTAGGGTGCGCCGAAACAATCGGACAATGGATTATCGATCAGCTCTTCAGTCATTTTGGGGCATAAACAAGAAGATGAAGGATACAATTAATAATGATGATAATAACTGATAATGATGATGATGTTCAAGTTTCTGTAATGATTTTTTTCCCATGATGCATTGCAAAATACAGTTAAACATTGTAAAATGACAGAACAGTAAATTACTGTACATTTTTACTGTAGAAATTACAGAAATTTGTTACAGTGTATACTTTGCACAGTATTGTACCATATTACAATTAATACAGATCCCTATAATGATCCCCCTCATTATATGAATATAGGTCAAATATAGTGATAAAATATAGGTTACGTACCTTGTGTTTTCATGTGAGAAGTGACAAAAAGAAGGTATCAGAATGATTCACAAGTGGGAAAATGAATAAAGCAACCTCTGGGTTAAAAATAACCCAGGCAGGCAATTGAAGCCCTAATAACCCCTTTGACCCATCAGTTTACAGGGTGTTCACTCTCCATTCCGACATCTCACCACTCCGACTAGTGGCTTCCGCGTGCGGTTAGGGTTAGGGTTAGGGTTAGGTATAGGGTTCGTCAACGTCGGAAAGGCGACATGTCGGAATGGAGAAATGCACCCAGTTTACAGTACCCAAATAACTCATAATTATGACCCAGCCAAATCAACCCAGCAATGTGTTTATAGAAATAACCCAGCATTTTTAAGAGTGTACTAAACACAGTGCAATTAAATGTTACTGATTCTGGGCAAGTAAACAAAGATGTCTTTACTTAATAACAATAAGTAAATTGTATTTTTTAGTACACGTTACTTGATTAAACCTAGTATTGTAACAAATGAGTAAAGCTAACTTATATTTATTTAAGTATAGATAGCTATTGGATTTTACAGTGTAGATTCAACATTGAATCAATGTTGGTATTTCAATAATTAAATGGGAGGAGGGGGGAGGGGGAGGAGGGGGTTGCCCCCCCTCCCCCCAACAAGAAAAAAAGAAAAGAAAACGGCAAACTGCATGGATAAAACGTTGAATCAATGTTGTCATTTCAATCATTAAATGGGGGGAGGGGGGGTGTGAGGAGGGGTGTGCCTCCCCCCCTCCCCCCATCAAGAAAAAAGAAAAGAAAAAGGCAAACAGCATAGATTCAATGCTGATTCAATGTTGGCATTTCAATCATTGAATTTGCACCATAGATTCAACGCTGATTCAATGTTGGCATTTCAATCATTGAATTTGCACCATAGATAAAACGCTGATTCAATGTTGGCATTTCAATCATTGAATTTGCACCATAGATTAAACGCTGATTCAATGTTGGCATTTCAATCATTGAATTTGCACCATAGATAAAACGCTGATTCAATGTTGGCATCACAATCATTGAATTTGCACCATAGATTAAACGCTGATTCAATGTTGGCATTTCAATCATTGAATTTTGCACTGCAATACAACAGTGATTCAATGTTGAAAAACCATCAGTCTTCAATCGTAACCAAAAATCAACCCTAACCACTATAATTCAACGTTGAATAACCATATTTTGCTATCTGGGTATATATACACGTGTTAATGTAGCATCAAAATCAGTTAAAAGACTTTAACCCTATATATATCGCCATTTGAAAGATAGCCGATCTAAAAGCTCACAACGTGTCACATACTGTAGCAACATGTTGTTACGTGAGCTTATAGATCTGCCATTTTCAAAACAATCTCTCTAAAATTAGAAAAAAATGGAATATGTTTGAATCATTAACAACACAAATCTTGCATGGGGCATAGCATTCTTCAGATGAGGGTCCGCAGCAATCAATACTCTATACTGCAATGTAGAAGTAGGCTACTCTGTTTTTACTTGAGTAAAAGTACAAAAGTATTGGTATCAAAATGTACTTTTACTTGAGTAGCTTACAGTCTTCAAATAAACACTTTCCCTCAGTCCACAGCAGCACGGCTGCAGCTTACGCACCATATCGATCCCCTCGCTTCAAAAATCTATTCAAGTAGGCCTACCAAAAGTAAAAGCACTAAAATCTTTGAAAATAGCAGATCTACAAGCTTGTCTATACTTTTACTTCTACCCCCCAACAAACACAAACACTTTTGTACCAATACTTTTAATCAAGAAAATGTTTAATTCCAGACGTACTATTAGTAATTCTACATTGCAGTATTGATACTTTTACTTAAGTAAAACACTTTTAGTACTTTTTCCACCACTTTATGCGCGTGAAAAACGATTGTCATGAATCATGAAAATACACTATAGCTCACAATAAAAACAACCATGACTTCAGATCAAATTTCTACAGTCACTTTAATTTAGAATACAATTCCATTACACATCAGCAACACGTCTCCCATCTCATTATTAAACTATACGAACAAACGTTAACAGGACAATTCAATGAAGAAATAACTCTTGACACATTGCCTTTTTAAAAATAGTTTTCCCCCTTTGCTATATAGATGTTCTTGTTTTCATAATCATTTCCTTCCTTCCATTATATGACACCTTATGTCCCTTAATTTTGTATCCCTGATATCATCTTAAGAGGGAGAGTATGACCAGTGAATGGAAAGAGTGTGTCAGTGAAGGTGTGTGTGGAGGTGAAGGTGGATCAGGCAGAGAATCACAACCTGATCATTAGACACAGGTTCACACAGGAACAGTCAGGATCAGTGGTGTAACGTAGTAACAGCGGGCCCTGATGCAGGCTATTTAGGATGGGCCCCCCATCCTCCAGTTCATGCTCACAATAGGCTACTCACAGTTTATGCTCACAGTTTATGCTGTAAGTGGTGGTGGGCGCTTCAGGAGTCAGATAATCATTTATACAAGTCTTATTTATGAACACAATTTTAATGTAATGTAAAATACAAGTGGATGAGGAAATGATTATAATATAAAATACAAAAACAAGTGGATGAGAAAGTAATGATTATGATATAAAATACAAAAAACAAGTGGATGAGGAACTAACGTGTATCGTTTTTTTTTAAGTATTTTGCTTATATAAAAAAAAAAACATAAATCCCTGGCACACAATGACATAAATCTAATAAGATTTTGTAACTGTCTTCATGGGCTATACATGGGTCAATGCAATGATATGTGTTTTTGATGTACATGCTAGAAATTCTTCTGTCAAAAAACAATAGAAATTCTTCTGTCAAAAACCAATAAACAATGTTTAAAAAAGGGGAAAAATTACAAACAAAAAAAATCGTCTCTTCTCTAGGGAACAGGGTCCAGCTGGCACAATTTTTTTTTAAGATAGGGGTCCGCAGGGGTCCTTGACATGAAACGGTTTGAGAATCACTGCTTTAGGGAACACGTGTGACTGTCATTGACTACAACACAATCATACAGATTCTATATAACTGAGTAATATCCTCAGTTAAAGACTCTAAATGATCATCAACATCATCATCATCATGTGTAACTGCATTGTTCCACAGTTACATTGAGCTTCCCAGGTAACATCTTCAGAGGGACAGTTTTATCACCAGTGCTAAAGAATGGAAAGAGTGTATCAGTGAAAGTGTGTGTGAAGGTTTGTATGTGTGTGTTAGTATCAGGATCAGAGAATGACAGCTTTCCTTCATTCCAGTCCAGCTGGACTCTGATCCTCTGAGGATTCTGCTTCAATGAGAGAACATCGTCTTCCCCTGATGGGGAGTGTGCTGCGTATCGAGCTTCATCTAACCATATAAAGGAGTGTTGACCCCCTAAAAATGCCTTCCTCTTGAATGACTCTGCTAACACACCCACTTCCCAGTGTGTATTGTCTCCAACCTCAACATCCCAGCTGTGAGTCCCTGAGTTAAAGCCCTCAGAACCTAGGACACGGCCACAGCGGTCAAACCTCTCTGGGTTGTCAGGAAGCTGCCGTTTCTGTCCATCAATCACACTGGTCAGATCATCAGCCAGGGTAAAGTCTGGATGTGCAGTGTTGGGGTCCAGAATGACAGGATTGTAGGAGACAATGTCCTTCATCTTGTTCCAGACTCTGAAGGTCAGGTTGCTCAGGTGTTTGGTCACATCTATCAGTGATCCAGAGACCAGCTGTTGGTCCTGCAGTGTGAACTGGACTCTTTCCATTGTGGTCTTGTAGTTCTGCAGGAATGAGACGTGTTCAGCTCTCAGCTCCTCCTCTATGGCTCTGATGTTGTTTGAAATGGTTAATATGTCTCTGTTCAGGACCTTAATCTTCTTTTTCATCAACTGACTCTTCTGTTGCTCTTCATCCCTCAGTGCAGTGATTCTGGCCTCCTCTTCCTCTTGTAGAAACTGATGAAACTTCTTAAACTGTTCCTTAATCTGCTTCTCTGTGTGCCAGGCCTGGACCTTAATGTGTTTTGCTGTTTGGTTAGTGTTCCTTTTAACTTCATTTAAGACCTCCAGTTTCTCCTGTAAAGTCTTCAGTGATTTCTGGACTTCCTCCTCGTGATCCAGAGCAGCTTCATCGGTGGGTCTGAAACTGTGGTTGGTGTGTTTTTTAGAATCTCGACACACAAGACACACTGGCTGTTGACATTCCAGACAGAACAGTTTGAGTTTCTCGGCATGCAGACTGCAGAGATCCTCAGACCCTGATGAAGTTCTCTTACGTTTTGAAGCTCTCCGTCTCTCCTGTATGAAGGCCTCACACAGGTTCTTCAGAGCCAGGTTACGGGGTGGATGACCTGTTGAATGTATTTCCTTACAAACTGGACATTGCTTTATTGTCTTCTGTCTCCACCATCCCTGCAGACAAGCATTACAGAAGCTGTGGCTACATGACAGTATAACAGGATCTTTAAAGATGTCACGACACACAGGACAGGAGAAATCCTCTTCTGGAAGAGACAACGTGGAAGCCATTTAGTCTCTGAGTCAATACAGTAAATCAGTCAGTGGTGGTACTGTAACACTTCCTCCTCTAGAATGTTCCCTGAAGTTTACTTTCACTGTGAATCGTGGTTGTTGTTAAAGTCCATTCAGCTGACAGAGTCAGCAGCAGGTTCTAGTGGTCTGGGTCAGTATTCCCTCCTGTAGCTGCATGTGGAAGTATGTCCTCCTCACTGGAAGTTGTGTTTGATCTGAAGGTCAATCTTATCGTCTCAGATGAGTCTGGCAGGGGGGCGGAGCTTTGACACACCTCCACAGACCTGTTGCAAAGAGATACATTATGTAAAACTTCCTGTTGATTTTACTCTTTGACAAACCTTGACTTAAAATGATCAGATTCTGTCTGTGACAGTTATTTTGCATAAAATGTTGTTTAGGTTCATGCACACTGAAGAAAATAACTCTGAAAAAGTATATATAGTGGTTCAATATGACTTGTGTCAAAACTTGGTAGGCATCAGAAACATAATTTATAGTCTCATCAGCTTTTTATTCCAATTGAATATACGATTTTAACTACTTGTAACAGAGCATATTTGTGCAATTGCTACTTTAACTTCAGTTAAGACTAAATGTCTTTGATCACTGAACAAACTACAGGGTAGGTAGAATGAGTGAAATATATGCCACTTCAATAACAG
The DNA here is from genome assembly GCF_963454915.1 of Gymnoscopelus microlampas. Classification (NCBI taxonomy): domain Eukaryota; kingdom Metazoa; phylum Chordata; class Actinopteri; order Myctophiformes; family Myctophidae; genus Gymnoscopelus; species Gymnoscopelus microlampas. Next base: position 6,250,737 of record NC_139944.1, read on the forward strand.
TTACAATAGCTGACATTTGAATGGGTTTGTTACTAATTAAATTACTTATGTGAAAATTGCCAACACATTCAGAAGATTGTACGGTTTATTGACATCTTATGATATTCTCTTACCTGTAACTTAGGATCCTACTCCAATGTTTCCTCGGAAGGTCCCTGTGAAGAAGAGTGCAGCCTGTAGGTGAACTGAAATAATAACAGTTGCTTGTCTCTGTGTTCTGTGGTCTGTCTGACTCTGAGCACTGACTGAGCAGGACAGTGTGTGTTGTGTTGATGTAGGAGTATAAGTAGTAGCACCTTCCTTTTGTCTTGAAGTGGGGAGACACCTCCTCCCACCTCCTCTCAGCTCTCCTCCAATTAACTGCAGTCAGGAACATTTCAATGTGAAAGGCTCACAACAAAAGCCACCTTCATGATGATGATGATGGGCCATCATCAGAGAAACATTTACATAGACACAAGTTTCAATGTCATTCATTCACTTCATTAACATGTTGATGAAGAAAGCAAACCCAGAGTTGTCAGTATTAATTATTTATAAAGTTCTTAGCTGTGCAATACAATTGTCATGTTAGATTATAAAAATGTTACCGAGTGGTATGTGAATCTAACACATGTTTTATTATAAAAGTTGTTGGACATGACCTTTTTGAAAACGTGCAGGATGCTTTTGAAACAGCAGCATATTAATTGCAAGTCATTTTCTTACATTTCAAATTCATAATTGAACCATTTTACAATCGATGGCTACTCACTTGTTGTCATTTTAACAGTAGTAGCCTAACTGTATTGATATAATTGTGTCATACTTTGCATAGTCAAGTCAAAATACAAGACAGTGAGGTTTTCTTTCTGAAGAACAAAAAACAAATAAAACATAAACATGCAATGTTTGCTGAGATGACACATGAGATGCACCAAACACATTTATTTACATTCCCTTCGATATCCAGTGCAACATGTTGTGCATATATTATACATCTGCATACTATATTGTCACCTGAGGTACACGGGTATATATGTTCATGTTTATATATTCAAATAAGCAAGACATACAAGATACATACAAGATCATAAATACTAGGAGCAGTAAAAGTATATTTACAGAAAAACAGTGGGGGGTCATTTCTTTAGGCAAGCTAAAAGACTTGTCCAGGTCCAGTTGCAGGCGCTATTTTATGGTGGTTTTAAAGAGGGTATGAAGCCACACTCTTTGATGGCTGTTGGTAGGACATTCCACATTTTGGTGACATAATAGTAGAATGAATTCATCCCCATGTTTGTGCCGAATCTGGGGGTAATTAGATCCGTGGAGCTCCCTCTGGTGTACTCTTTCCTCTATCCTGAGCCATCCCACCCTAGCATATAATGAGCAGGGGTTAGGTGAGTCCTATGTGTGGGTTTAGAAGTAACCTGATCAGTTAGTTGATAGGTCTGAAGTTGTGTTTTGAATGCCTTTTAGGTGCTAGAGTACCATGAGGTGCATGCATGAGTCAAAATGACATTGGATGAGTGCTCCAGCTAGTGTCCTCAGAGCATTCCTACTGACCAACAAGGAGACCCTGCCCAAACATCTTGTACTTTGGTTGACTTTCTTGACCTGTTACACTGTAGTGTTCTCTAAAATGCAACCCAGGTAGGTAATTAAACGTTTTTTTTTCAACCTGCACTTTGTCCTTGTCCGAGACAAGGAGTGCCGACTCATCCGCGAACAAGTACAATTTGCCATATTACACTGGTTGCCTACTTGTCTATGATCCACATGTAAACAGTGTGTCTATAAGCTACGTCTGGACTGGGTGTTTTTAGAATGAGAGGCTCAATGAGATCACCTGTATAAATAAATGATAAATTAATAAAAAGTAAAATACAAATAGTGTAGATCAGTGGTTCTCATTGTGAGGTTTTAGGACAATCCTCACCATCCATTCACATAATTAAATATATTTGAACATAATTTCGCTTTTAACTCCTTACCAACATTAAATAGTTATCAAAGGAATTCTGGACAGACCGAATCATGCCTAATAAAAAATAGTTCTCAGATTTGGGTTGCAGAGATGTAAATGTAAATCAAACTGAGGGTCCTTGGAATGAGAGAGTACTTGTAGAATGACTGGTGTAGCTCAACGACCCACAGTCTAGGTACTAGAATGTGTAAATTAGGGGATACTTGGAGACAATGACACACCTAAAGTGTGTAGATTATCTGTGCTCTGCTTAGTGGTCCATCTGCAAATGCGAATAAGACAACTCTACACAACTGTGTGTGTGTGTGTGTGTGTGTGTGTGTGTGTGTGTGTGTGTGTGTGAGTGAGAGAGAGAGAGAGAGATCATGTACCCATGGGCCTGAAGTTGTTCGTGTGAAAATGAGCCATTCTTTGCATTGTAGAAATGCAGACATTTACAGTGTTTTTAATTAGATGTCCGGCACTGATGTCAATATAATATACTATTATTACAAGTATACATTTGTTTTACATGTCTCTGCTGTCCGGCAGGAACCAGCTAACTCCAAAATGTTTTTTTTCAGGAAATGAAAAAAAAAGGAGTTAAAGGACAACTTTGTTTTTTTACAACCAAGGTTTATATTTTAGCTTGTAATTAAAGTAAATAAATGATGAGTGTAATTTTTTTTCCATTTACTGCTTTCTATAGTTTTAGCATTTTTTGCGATATTTTTTACAGTGGGCGGGGGCATTCTGTCCGGTGGCTAAATATGCCTTTTTTACACAATAAAAAAGGTCCGGCTGTCTGAGATGGCCAGATGTGAGTTATTGGGGGCTAGAAGAGCTACTGTAAATAATATTAAAGAAAACTCCGGGTTAATGTTTAAAAAAAAGACATATTTAGCCACCGGACAGAATGCCCCCGCCCACTGTGAAAACACTGTAAAAAAGATTGTGAAAATTGCTAAAACTATAGAAAGCAGTAAAAAAAATTTTTTTAACACTCATCTTTTATTTACTTTAATTACAATCTAAAACATAAACATTGGTTGTAAAAAAACAAAGTTGTCCTTTAAGAGGTTTTGTTCATCGTTGATAAGAACAGCTGAATGGACCTCCAAGCTCACAATGAGGTTGGAGGTCAGCAAAACCAGCTAACTCCGGTGGACTTGGTTTATAGCTGGTTTAGGAGACATTTTGAGGATCCAATGGAGTTAGCTGGTTTTGTCAGAAGCGCTTTTTATTGCTTTTCATTGGTTCAATTTGTTTTACCAACACACAGATGTAAAGGGTGTTCAATGGCCCTGATTTATGGAAAAACTGCAAAAGCGTCAACATGGAGTTAGCTGGTTCCTGCCGGACAGCAACGTTCAGTATACTTAAGACACTGACATAAATGACATTACAATTTCTCTTAAGTATACTAAAGTTTGACACACTCACCCGCAGTATCTGTACTGTTTCACTCTCATCTGCTTAGGCATAATTATAGAAACATGTGTGCAGATGTTTGTTACGCCATGTGCAGCTTTGCAGGAGACTACTACTACGACTATGATCAAGTTGAAGTATAATTCATTTGGCATTATCTTATAACTATAGGCCTACTTAATCATCCTAACACTGTGCAATCATTATGGATGATATGTGCTTCTGCTTAATACACTTTGTGACATTATACCTCGCTGTGATCTTGTTCTCTGAGCTCGTTACGGAGGGCCAATCCAACTGAACTGAATGACCACCTTAAGGCCAGACCTGCAACTGCAACTCCTTGCATTGGTGCAATGTACTTAGTTACTTAAAACCACTGATTGCAACCATTATCCCAATGGCAGTTGCAAGGAGTTGCACTGGTGCGGTCTGGTCTTAAGGTGATCATTCAGTTCAGTTGGACATGGCGTAGCAAACATCTGCACACATGTTTCTATAATTATGCCTAAGCAGATGAGAGTGAAACAGTACAGATACTGCGGGCGAGTGTGTCAAACTCTAGTATACTTAAGAGAAATTGTAATGTAATTTGACATTACAATTGTTGATGCTTTTGCATTTTTTTTCCATAAATCAGGGCCATTGAACACCCTTTACGTCTGTGTGTTGGTAAAAAAAAACAATTGAACCAATGAAAAGCAATAAAAAGCGCTTCTGACAAAAACAGCTAACTCCATTGGATCCTCAAAATGTCTCCTAAACCAGCTATAAACCAAGTCCACCGGAGTTAGCTGGTTTTGCTGACCTCCAACCTCATTGTGAGCTTGGAGGTCCATTCAGCTGTTCTTATCAACGATGAACAAAACCTCCTAACTCCTTTTTTATCATCTCCTGAAAAATGAACATTTTGGAGTTAGCTGGTTCCTGCCGGACAGCAGAGACATGTAAAACAAATGTATAATTGTAATAATAGTATATTATATTGACATCAGTGCCGGACATCTAATTAAAAACACTGTAAATGTCTGCATTTCTACAATGCAAAGAATTGCTAATTTTCACATAAACAGCACCTGTACTTACATGATCTCTCTCGCGCGCGCTACACACACACACACACACACACACACACACACACACACACACACACACACACACACACACACACACACACATTAGATGTGTCATTGTCTCCAAGTATCCCCTAATTTACACATTCTAGTATCTAGACTGTGGGTCGTTGAGCTACACCAGTCATTCTACAAGTACCCTCAGTTTGATTTACATTTACATCTCTGCAACCCTAATCTGAGAAACATTTTTTATTAGGCATGATTCGGTCTGTCCAGAATTCCTTTGAGAACTATTTAATGTTGGTAAGGAGTTAAAAGTGAAATTCAGTTCAAATATATTTATTTATGTGAATGGATGGTGAGGATTGTCCTAAAACCTCACAATGAGAACCACTGATCTACACTATTTGTATTTTACTTTTTATTAATTTATCATTTATTTATGCAGGTGATCTCATTGAGCCTCTCATTCTCAAAACACCCAGTCCAGACGTAGCTTATAGACACACTGTTTACATGACATGTGGATCATAGACAAGTAGGCAACCAGTGTAATATGGCAAATTGTACTTGTTCGCGGATGAGTCGGCACTCCTTGTCTCAGACAAGGACAAAGTGCAGGTTGAAAAAAAACTGTTTAATTACCTACCTGGGTTGCATTTTAGAGAACACTACAGTGAAAACATGGTAACAGATCAAGAAAGTCAACCAAAGTACAAGATGTTTGGGCAGGGTCTCCTCGTTGGTCAGTAGGAATGCTCTGAGGACACTAGCTGGAGCACTCATCCAATGTCATTTTTACTCTGCATGCACCTCATGGTACTCTAGCACCTAAAAGGCATTCAAAACACAACTTCAGACCTATCAACTAACTGATCAGGTTACTTCTAAACCCACACATAGGACTCACCTAACCCCTGCTCATTATATGCTAGGGTGGGATGGCTCAGGGTAGAGGAAAGAGTACACCAGAGGGAGCTCCACAGATCTCATTCCCCCCAGATTCGGCACAAACGTGGGGATGAATTCATTCTACTATTATGCCACCAAAATGTGGAATGTCCTACCAACAGCCATCAAAGAGTGTGGTTTCCTACCCTCCTTAAAAACACCATAAAGGAGCGCCTGTCTGAAATGTGCAACTGGACCTGGACAAGTCTTTTAGCTTGCCTAAAGAAATGACCCCCCACTGTTTTCTGTAAATACACTTTTACTGCTCCTAGTATTTATGATCTTGTATGTATGTTGTATGTCTTGATGATATATATAAACATGAACATATATACCTATGGACCTCAGGTGACAATATAGTATGCAGATGTATAATATCTGCGCAACATGTTGCACTGGATATCGAAGGAATTGTAAATACATGTGTTTGGTGCTTCTCATGTGTCATCTCAGCAAACATTGCATGTTTATGTTTTATTTGTTTTTTGTTTTTCAGAAACAAAAAAACTTTGTCTTGTATTTTAACTTGACTATGCAAAGTATGACACAATTATATCAATACAGTTATTCTACTACTGTTAAAATGACTACAAGTGTGTAGCTATCGATTGTAAAATGGTTCAATTATGAATTTGGAATGTAAGAAAATGACTTGCAATGAATATGCTACTGGAACCTGCTGCTGACAGCTGAATGGACTTTAACAACAACCACGATTCACAGTGAAAGTAAACTTCAAGGACCATTCTAGAGGAGGAAGTTTTACAGTACCACCACTGACTGATTTACTGTATTGACTCAGAGACTAAATGGCTTCCACGTTGTCTCTTCCAGAAGAGGATTTCTCCTGTCCTGTGTGTCGTGACATCTTTAAAGATCCTGTTATACTGTCATGTAGCCACAGCTTCTGTAATGCTTGTCTGCAGGAATGGTGGAGACAGAAGACAATAAAGCAATGTCCAGTTTGTTTTTTGTTTTTCAGAAACAAAAAAACTTTGTCTTGTATTTTAACTTGACTATGCAAAGTATGACACAATTATATCAATACAGTTATTCTACTACTGTTAAAATGACTACAAGTGTGTAGCTATCGATTGTAAAATGGTTCAATTATGAATTTGGAATGTAAGAAAATGACTTGCAATGAATATGCTACTGTTTCAAAAGCATTCTGCACGTTTTCAAAAAGGTAATGTCCAACAACTTTTATAATAAAAAATGTATTAGATTCACATACCACTCGCTAACATTTTTATAATCTAACATGACAATTGTATTGCACAGCTAAGAACTTTATAAATAATTAATACTGACAACTCTGGGTTGGGTTTGCTTTCTTTAGCAAAGAAAAACAATCAACATGTTAATGAAGTGAATGAATGACATTGAAACTTGTGTCTGTGTAAATGTTTCTCTGATGATGGCCCATCATCATCATCAAGGTGGCTTTTGTTGTGAGCCTTTCACATCGAAATGTTCCTGACTGCAGTTAATTGGAGGAGAGCTGAGAGGAGGTGGGAGGAGGTGTTTCTCCACTTCAAGACAAAAGGGAGGTGCTACTACTTATACTACATCAACACAACACACACTGTCATGCTCAGTCAGTGCTCACTGCTCAGAGTCAGACCACAGAACACAGAGACACACAGAGACAAGCAACTGTTATTATTTCAGTTCAACTTTCCGGCTGCACTCTTCTTCACAGGGACCTTCTGAGGAAACATTGGAGTAGGATCCTAAGTTACAGGTAAGAGGATATCATAAGATGACAATAAACCTCTTCTGAGTTTGTTGGCAATTTTCACATAAGTAATTGAACAAGCCCATTCAAATGTCAGTTATTGTAACTGTGTTATTGAAGTGGCATATATTTCACTCAGTATACCTTCCCTGTAGTTTGTTCAGTGATCAAATACATTTAGTTTTTACTGAAGTTAAAGTTGCAATTGCACAAACATGCTCTGTTACAAGTAATTCAAATCATATATTCAATTGGAATAAAAAGCTGATTAGACTATAAATTATATGTTTCTGATGCCTACCAAGTTTTGACACAAGTCATATTGTACTAGTTACTTTTTCAATAGTTATGTTCTTCAGTGTGCCTGAACCTAAACAACACTTTATGTAAAATAACTGTCACAGACAGAATCTGAACATTTTAAGTCAAGGTTTGTCAAAGAGTAAAATCAACAGGAAGTTTTACATAATGTATGTCTTTGCAACAGGTCTGTGGAGGTGTGTCAAAGCTCCGCCCCCTGCCAGACTCATCTGAGACGATAAGATTGACCTTCAGATCAAACACAACTTCCAGTGAGGAGGACATACTTCCACAGCTACAGGAGGGAATACTGACCCAGACCACTGGAACCTGCTGCTGACAGCTGAATGGACTTTAACAACAACCACGATTCACAGTGAAAGTAAACTTCAAGGACCATTCTAGAGGAGGAAGTTTTACAGTACCACCACTGACTGATTTACTGTATTGACTCAGAGACTAAATGGCTTCCACGTTGTCTCTTCCAGAAGAGGATTTCTCCTGTCCTGTGTGTCGTGACATCTTTAAAGATCCTGTTATACTGTCATGTAGCCACAGCTTCTGTAATGCTTGTCTGCAGGAATGGTGGAGACAGAAGACAATAAAGCAATGTCCAGTTTGTAAGGAAATACATTCAACAGGTCATCCACCCCGTAACCTGGCTCTGAAGAACCTGTGTGAGGCCTTCATACAGGAGAGACGGAGAGCTTCAAAACGTAAGAGAACTTCATCAGCGTCTGAGGATCTCTGCAGTCTGCATGCAGAGAAACTCAAACTGTTCTGTCTGGAATGTCAACAGCCAGTGTGTCTTGTGTGTCGAGATTCTAAAAAACACACCAACCACAGTTTCAGACCCACCGATGAAGCTGCTCTGGATCACGAGGAGGAAGTCCAGAAATCACTGAAGACTTTACAGGAGAAACTGGAGGTCTTAAATGAAGTTAAAAAGAACACTAACCAAACAGCAAAACACATTAAGGTCCAGGCCCGGGACACAGAGAGGCAGATTAAGGAACAGTTTAAGACGTTTCATCAGTTTCTACAAGAGGAAGAGGAGGCCAGCATCACTGCACTGAGGGATGAAGAGCAACAGAAGAGTCAGATGATGAAAAAGAAGATTACGGTCCTGAACAGAGACATACTAACCCTTTCAAACAACATCAGAGCCATAGAGGAGGAGCTGAGAGCTGAACACGTCTCATTCCTGCAGAACTACAAGACCACAATGGAAAGAGTCCAGTTCACACTGCAGGACCAACAGCTGGTCTCTGGATCACTGATAGACGTGACCAAACACCTGAGCAACCTGACCTTCAGAGTCTGGAACAAGATGAAGGACATTGTCTCCTACAATCCTGTCATTCTGGACCCCAACACTGCCCATCCAGACTATACCCTGTCTGATGATCTGACCAGTGTGAGCGGTGGAGAGGAACGACAGCTTCCTGACAACCCAGAGAGGTTTGACTGCTATGGCCATGTCCTAGGTTCTGAGGGCTTTAACTCAGGGACTCACAGCTGGGATGTTGAGGTTGGAGACAATGCAAACTGGGAAGTGGGTGTGTTAGCAGAGTCTTACCAGAGGAAGGGAATGGTAGGGGGTCAACACTTCTTAATATGGTTAGATGAAGCTCAATACGCAGCACACTCCCCATCAGGGTCAAACACTGTTCTCTCATTGAAGCAGAATCCTCAGAGGATCAGAGTCCAGCTGGACTGGAATGAAGGAAAGCTGTCATTCTCTGATCCTGATACTAACACACACATACACACCTTCACACACACTTTCACTGATACAGTCTTTCCATACATTAGCACCGGTCATAATACTGTACCTCTGAAGATGTTACCTGGGAAGGTCAATGTAACTGTGGAACAATGCAGTTAGACATGATGATGATGTTGATCATTTAGAGTATTTAAGGGAGGATATTACTCAGTTACATAGAATCTGTATGATTGTGTCTTAATACTTTGTGCCGGGGACCCTGTTCCCTTGAGAAGAGGAGATGTTTTTATTTGTCATTTTTTCCCTTTTTTAAACATTTCTAGCATATAAATCAAAAACACATACTATTGCAATGCCCCATGTATAGCCCAAACGAAGAAAGAGTTACAAAATCAAAAGTCTCTCCCAGTAAAGAGAGTGGCGTACACATTGATTTATCCAAAACTATTATTAGTGTACATCTGGTCACATATATTATTAATTTCTGCTTCATTACTTCTCACATTGCTATGTTTTTATTATTTTTTATCATGTTGATAAACTGTATTGTTTTTGTGGAACATGTCCCACCAACGTTTTACTGCAGATACAAATAAACAAGTCTCAACATTCCTTTTAGTCTCTATCTTATTCTTTGTTTCACTGTAATTTCACCTGTAGATTAGATTTAGAACAAAGTCCTGTGTGCCGTTTTAAATGACGTGACTGACTAAATACCTGTCCACACAGATCACAATTAAAGGGTTTCACCCCTGTATAAATTATCCTGTGATTTATTAAGCTCTCTGAGAAGCTTTCCCCACATTGGTCACAAAGGACAGGTTTGTGTCCTATGTGAATTCTCTGGTGTCTATTTAAGTGAGATTGTGTTGTAAAGGTTTCTCTAGAGTATCTCTACAGAATTATCTGGTGTATTTTACATTTTGGGGAATATGTTTTCCACACTAGTTGTGTTTTGGCTTAGCCAAGCTCCCTCCTAGAACAGCGGGAAGTAAGGTCACAGGTCAGATGATGATACACCACTGGATTGCAAACAAAGACAAATAAATTGTACAATTAAGAACTTGTTGTGCATATTATGAAATAATTAAGTACATGATGCATGCATGCTTTGTTAGTGAGTTAGTTGGGTATAAATCTAGACACTCACATTGCATTTTGAGCGTGTAAATATCCCCCCAGTGGTGCATTCCAGTGCCATAAATGGTCATATTCAATAACATTGCAATGACTTCACTCATTTCACTGCACAAGTCACAAGTAAATACAATTAAGTTATTATCTTAAAGACAAAAACAGAAGGAGTAAACCATAATGTTAAAGTTCTTGCAGTGTGTTATTAAGAGTTGCTATCTTCATCTCAAAGGATTATATGTATCAGGCTACTATGAATCTAAGGGCACCAGTTGGTCTCCAATGTGTAATGTACACGTTCCCACCTAATTTTCCTTAAAATAATGGCTGACCTTTAAAATACAATTGAGTATAGTTTAACTCCTTGGAACACCTGGTTCTATGGTTCTGGAAGAATTTGGAGCAATTATGTGCAAATTAGGTTTCTATAGGGACTTGATTTGTCCTGCAGTGGTTTAAATATGTGAAATAGTCTCTCTCAAATTCTTCTTGTTATTCAGGCAGAACCATTAACATAGATTTACAAATCAAGCCCCTATAGAAACCTAATTTGCACACGATTGCTCCAAATTTTCCAGAACCATAGAACCAGGCAGAATCAGCTTTGGTGATGGAACAACTGTTCTTTATACTGTGTTTATAGTATGCGATGTGAAGTGCTAGACTTTTTTCTTGGTTTTATATTATTAATATTCAAAGTCAAGAGTTGTTTTTTGATTGCCTTGTTTTTCATGTGATTGACTGTAATTACCACACACAGTAGCATACTCCTTATAAACCATAGCACGTAATATGTAGTGACAGACTAAATACCTTTCCACACAAATCAAAATGAATGGCTGCTAGGTTTTTAAACAAACCCCTGCGTAAATAGTATTTATTGCATCACATATTTAAATATGTGTAATTGGAAGTGATTGTCATGATTTTGGTGAGCAAACACAGAACTGGAACACCATACAATGTAACCTTATACATGGGTAAACTCTATTGATTTACTGAAATTGGCAACCTACCTGAAAATGCATTTTATATTTAACAGCTTGAATGACCTATGTTACTGAACACTGTAGCATGTATTACTCAGAATCAGAATAGAGCCTCAAGTTGTTTGACAATACACTTAATCCAAAATATGAACAGGGTACATTATACACATGCAAAGACAAGTGCTGGTGTATTATTTATGAAGATGATGTGCTGTAATTTACAAGTACTCTCTCATTCCAAGGACCCTCAGTTTGATTTACATTTACATCTCTGCAACCCTAATCTGAGAACCATTTTTATTAGGCATGATTCGGTATGTCCAGAATTCCTTTGATAACTATTTAATGTTGGTAAGGAGTTAAAAGTGAAATTCTGTTCAAATAGCAATTCTTGTACATTATCCAGTTATATTTAATTATGTGAATGGATGGTGAGGATTGTCCTAAAACCTCACAATGAGAACCACTGATATACCCTATTTGTATTTTCCTTTTTATTAATGTATAATGTATTTATACAGGTGATCTCATTGAGAATCTCATTCTCAAGACGTAACCAGTCCAGACGTAGCTTATAGACACACTGTTTACATGACATGTGGATGGACAAGTAGGCAACCAGTGTAATATGGCAAATTGTACTTGTTTGCGGGTGACTCGGCACTCCTTGTCTCAGATAAGGACAAAGTGCAGGTTGAAAAAAAAACGTTTAATTACCTACCTGGGTTGCATTTTAGAGAACACTACAGTGAAAAATGGTAACAGATCAAGAAAGTCAACCAAAGTACAAGATGTTTGGGCAGGGTCTCCTCGTTGGTCAGTAGGAATGCTCTGAGGACACTAGCTGGAGCACTCATCCAATGTCATTTTTGCTCTGCATGCACCTCATGGTACTCTAGCACCTAAAAGGCATTAAAAACACAACTTCAGACCTATCAACTAACTGATCAGGTTACTTCTAAACCCACACATAGGACTCACCTAACCCCTGCTCATTATATGCTAGAGTGGGATGGCTCAGGATAGAGGAAAGAGTACACCAGAGGGAGCTCCACGGATCTAATTACCCCCAGATTCGGCACAAACATGGGGATGAATTCGTCCTACTATTATGCCACCAAAATGTGGAATGTCCTACCAACAGCCATCAAAGAGTGTGGCTTCCTACCACCACTGACTGATTTACTGTATTGACTCAGAGACTAAATGGCTTCCACGTTGTCTCTTCCAGAAGAGGATTTCTCCTGTCCTGTGTGTCGTGACATCTTTAAAGATCCTGTTATACTGTCATGTAGCCACAGCTTCTGTAATGCTTGTCTGCAGGAATGGTGGAGACAGAAGACAATAAAGCAATGTCCAGTTTGTAAGGAAATACATTCAACAGGTCATCCACCCCGTAACCTGGCTCTGAAGAACCTGTGTGAGGCCTTCATACAGGAGAGACGGAGAGCTTCAAAACGTAAGAGAACTTCATCAGCGTCTGAGGATCTCTGCAGTCTGCATGCAGAGAAACTCAAACTGTTCTGTCTGGAATGTCAACAGCCAGTGTGTCTTGTGTGTCGAGATTCTAAAAAACACACCAACCACAGTTTCAGACCCACCGATGAAGCTGCTCTGGATCACGAGGAGGAAGTCCAGAAATCACTGAAGACTTTACAGGAGAAACTGGAGGTCTTAAATGAAGTTAAAAAGAACACTAACCAAACAGCAAAACACATTAAGGTCCAGGCCCGGGACACAGAGAGGCAGATTAAGGAACAGTTTAAGACGTTTCATCAGTTTCTACAAGAGGAAGAGGAGGCCAGCATCACTGCACTGAGGGATGAAGAGCAACAGAAGAGTCAGATGATGAAAAAGAAGATTACGGTCCTGAACAGAGACATACTAACCCTTTCAAACAACATCAGAGCCATAGAGGAGGAGCTGAGAGCTGAACACGTCTCATTCCTGCAGAACTACAAGACCACAATGGAAAGAGTCCAGTTCACACTGCAGGACCAACAGCTGGTCTCTGGATCACTGATAGACGTGACCAAACACCTGAGCAACCTGACCTTCAGAGTCTGGAACAAGATGAAGGACATTGTCTCCTACAATCCTGTCATTCTGGACCCCAACACTGCCCATCCAGACTATACCCTGTCTGATGATCTGACCAGTGTGAGCGGTGGAGAGGAACGACAGCTTCCTGACAACCCAGAGAGGTTTGACTGCTATGGCCATGTCCTAGGTTCTGAGGGCTTTAACTCAGGGACTCACAGCTGGGATGTTGAGGTTGGAGACAATGCAAACTGGGAAGTGGGTGTGTTAGCAGAGTCTTACCAGAGGAAGGGAATGGTAGGGGGTCAACACTTCTTAATATGGTTAGATGAAGCTCAATACGCAGCACACTCCCCATCAGGGTCAAACACTGTTCTCTCATTGAAGCAGAATCCTCAGAGGATCAGAGTCCAGCTGGACTGGAATGAAGGAAAGCTGTCATTCTCTGATCCTGATACTAACACACACATACACACCTTCACACACACTTTCACTGATACAGTCTTTCCATACATTAGCACCGGTCATAATACTGTACCTCTGAAGATGTTACCTGGGAAGGTCAATGTAACTGTGGAACAATGCAGTTAGACATGATGATGATGTTGATCATTTAGAGTATTTAAGGGAGGATATTACTCAGTTACATAGAATCTGTATGATTGTGTCTTAATACTTTGTGCCGGGGACCCTGTTCCCTTGAGAAGAGGAGATGTTTTTATTTGTCATTTTTTCCCTTTTTTAAACATTTCTAGCATATAAATCAAAAACACATACTATTGCAATGCCCCATGTATAGCCCAAACGAAGAAAGAGTTACAAAATCAAAAGTCTCTCCCAGTAAAGAGAGTGGCGTACACATTGATTTATCCAAAACTATTATTAGTGTACATCTGGTCACATATATTATTAATTTCTGCTTCATTACTTCTCACATTGCTATGTTTTTATTATTTTTTATCATGTTGATAAACTGTATTGTTTTTGTGGAACATGTCCCACCAACGTTTTACTGCAGATACAAATAAACAAGTCTCAACATTCCTTTTAGTCTCTATCTTATTCTTTGTTTCACTGTAATTTCACCTGTAGATTAGATTTAGAACAAAGTCCTGTGTGCCGTTTTAAATGACGTGACTGACTAAATACCTGTCCACACAGATCACAATTAAAGGGTTTCACCCCTGTATAAATTATCCTGTGATTTATTAAGCTCTCTGAGAAGCTTTCCCCACATTGGTCACAAAGGACAGGTTTGTGTCCTATGTGAATTCTCTGGTGTCTATTTAAGTGAGATTGTGTTGTAAAGGTTTCTCTAGAGTATCTCTACAGAATTATCTGGTGTATTTTACATTTTGGGGAATATGTTTTCCACACTAGTTGTGTTTTGGCTTAGCCAAGCTCCCTCCTAGAACAGCGGGAAGTAAGGTCACAGGTCAGATGATGATACACCACTGGATTGCAAACAAAGACAAATAAATTGTACAATTAAGAACTTGTTGTGCATATTATGAAATAATTAAGTACATGATGCATGCATGCTTTGTTAGTGAGTTAGTTGGGTATAAATCTAGACACTCACATTGCATTTTGAGCGTGTAAATATCCCCCCAGTGGTGCATTCCAGTGCCATAAATGGTCATATTCAATAACATTGCAATGACTTCACTCATTTCACTGCACAAGTCACAAGTAAATACAATTAAGTTATTATCTTAAAGACAAAAACAGAAGGAGTAAACCATAATGTTAAAGTTCTTGCAGTGTGTTATTAAGAGTTGCTATCTTCATCTCAAAGGATTATATGTATCAGGCTACTATGAATCTAAGGGCACCAGTTGGTCTCCAATGTGTAATGTACACGTTCCCACCTAATTTTCCTTAAAATAATGGCTGACCTTTAAAATACAATTGAGTATAGTTTAACTCCTTGGAACACCTGGTTCTATGGTTCTGGAAGAATTTGGAGCAATTATGTGCAAATTAGGTTTCTATAGGGACTTGATTTGTCCTGCAGTGGTTTAAATATGTGAAATAGTCTCTCTCAAATTCTTCTTGTTATTCAGGCAGAACCATTAACATAGATTTACAAATCAAGCCCCTATAGAAACCTAATTTGCACACGATTGCTCCAAATTTTCCAGAACCATAGAACCAGGCAGAATCAGCTTTGGTGATGGAACAACTGT
The DNA here is from genome assembly GCF_963454915.1 of Gymnoscopelus microlampas. NCBI lineage: Eukaryota > Metazoa > Chordata > Actinopteri > Myctophiformes > Myctophidae > Gymnoscopelus > Gymnoscopelus microlampas. The sequence goes on from NC_139944.1 coordinate 6,266,265, forward strand.
TCTTTATACTGTGTTTATAGTATGCGATGTGAAGTGCTAGACTTTTTTCTTGGTTTTATATTATTAATATTCAAAGTCAAGAGTTGTTTTTTGATTGCCTTGTTTTTCATGTGATTGACTGTAATTACCACACACAGTAGCATACTCCTTATAAACCATAGCACGTAATATGTAGTGACAGACTAAATACCTTTCCACACAAATCAAAATGAATGGCTGCTAGGTTTTTAAACAAACCCCTGCGTAAATAGTATTTATTGCATCACATATTTAAATATGTGTAATTGGAAGTGATTGTCATGATTTTGGTGAGCAAACACAGAACTGGAACACCATACAATGTAACCTTATACATGGGTAAACTCTATTGATTTACTGAAATTGGCAACCTACCTGAAAATGCATTTTATATTTAACAGCTTGAATGACCTATGTTACTGAACACTGTAGCATGTATTACTCAGAATCAGAATAGAGCCTCAAGTTGTTTGACAATACACTTAATCCAAAATATGAACAGGGTACATTATACACATGCAAAGACAAGTGCTGGTGTATTATTTATGAAGATGATGTGCTGTAATTTACAAGTACTCTCTCATTCCAAGGACCCTCAGTTTGATTTACATTTACATCTCTGCAACCCTAATCTGAGAACCATTTTTATTAGGCATGATTCGGTATGTCCAGAATTCCTTTGATAACTATTTAATGTTGGTAAGGAGTTAAAAGTGAAATTCTGTTCAAATAGCAATTCTTGTACATTATCCAGTTATATTTAATTATGTGAATGGATGGTGAGGATTGTCCTAAAACCTCACAATGAGAACCACTGATATACCCTATTTGTATTTTCCTTTTTATTAATGTATAATGTATTTATACAGGTGATCTCATTGAGAATCTCATTCTCAAGACGTAACCAGTCCAGACGTAGCTTATAGACACACTGTTTACATGACATGTGGATGGACAAGTAGGCAACCAGTGTAATATGGCAAATTGTACTTGTTTGCGGGTGACTCGGCACTCCTTGTCTCAGATAAGGACAAAGTGCAGGTTGAAAAAAAAACGTTTAATTACCTACCTGGGTTGCATTTTAGAGAACACTACAGTGAAAAATGGTAACAGATCAAGAAAGTCAACCAAAGTACAAGATGTTTGGGCAGGGTCTCCTCGTTGGTCAGTAGGAATGCTCTGAGGACACTAGCTGGAGCACTCATCCAATGTCATTTTTGCTCTGCATGCACCTCATGGTACTCTAGCACCTAAAAGGCATTAAAAACACAACTTCAGACCTATCAACTAACTGATCAGGTTACTTCTAAACCCACACATAGGACTCACCTAACCCCTGCTCATTATATGCTAGAGTGGGATGGCTCAGGATAGAGGAAAGAGTACACCAGAGGGAGCTCCACGGATCTAATTACCCCCAGATTCGGCACAAACATGGGGATGAATTCGTCCTACTATTATGCCACCAAAATGTGGAATGTCCTACCAACAGCCATCAAAGAGTGTGGCTTCCTACCACCACTGACTGATTTACTGTATTGACTCAGAGACTAAATGGCTTCCACGTTGTCTCTTCCAGAAGAGGATTTCTCCTGTCCTGTGTGTCGTGACATCTTTAAAGATCCTGTTATACTGTCATGTAGCCACAGCTTCTGTAATGCTTGTCTGCAGGAATGGTGGAGACAGAAGACAATAAAGCAATGTCCAGTTTGTAAGGAAATACATTCAACAGGTCATCCACCCCGTAACCTGGCTCTGAAGAACCTGTGTGAGGCCTTCATACAGGAGAGACGGAGAGCTTCAAAACGTAAGAGAACTTCATCAGCGTCTGAGGATCTCTGCAGTCTGCATGCAGAGAAACTCAAACTGTTCTGTCTGGAATGTCAACAGCCAGTGTGTCTTGTGTGTCGAGATTCTAAAAAACACACCAACCACAGTTTCAGACCCACCGATGAAGCTGCTCTGGATCACGAGGAGGAAGTCCAGAAATCACTGAAGACTTTACAGGAGAAACTGGAGGTCTTAAATGAAGTTAAAAAGAACACTAACCAAACAGCAAAACACATTAAGGTCCAGGCCCGGGACACAGAGAGGCAGATTAAGGAACAGTTTAAGACGTTTCATCAGTTTCTACAAGAGGAAGAGGAGGCCAGCATCACTGCACTGAGGGATGAAGAGCAACAGAAGAGTCAGATGATGAAAAAGAAGATTACGGTCCTGAACAGAGACATACTAACCCTTTCAAACAACATCAGAGCCATAGAGGAGGAGCTGAGAGCTGAACACGTCTCATTCCTGCAGAACTACAAGACCACAATGGAAAGAGTCCAGTTCACACTGCAGGACCAACAGCTGGTCTCTGGATCACTGATAGACGTGACCAAACACCTGAGCAACCTGACCTTCAGAGTCTGGAACAAGATGAAGGACATTGTCTCCTACAATCCTGTCATTCTGGACCCCAACACTGCCCATCCAGACTATACCCTGTCTGATGATCTGACCAGTGTGAGCGGTGGAGAGGAACGACAGCTTCCTGACAACCCAGAGAGGTTTGACTGCTATGGCCATGTCCTAGGTTCTGAGGGCTTTAACTCAGGGACTCACAGCTGGGATGTTGAGGTTGGAGACAATGCAAACTGGGAAGTGGGTGTGTTAGCAGAGTCTTACCAGAGGAAGGGAATGGTAGGGGGTCAACACTTCTTAATATGGTTAGATGAAGCTCAATACGCAGCACACTCCCCATCAGGGTCAAACACTGTTCTCTCATTGAAGCAGAATCCTCAGAGGATCAGAGTCCAGCTGGACTGGAATGAAGGAAAGCTGTCATTCTCTGATCCTGATACTAACACACACATACACACCTTCACACACACTTTCACTGATACAGTCTTTCCATACATTAGCACCGGTCATAATACTGTACCTCTGAAGATGTTACCTGGGAAGGTCAATGTAACTGTGGAACAATGCAGTTAGACATGATGATGATGTTGATCATTTAGAGTATTTAAGGGAGGATATTACTCAGTTACATAGAATCTGTATGATTGTGTCTTAATACTTTGTGCCGGGGACCCTGTTCCCTTGAGAAGAGGAGATGTTTTTATTTGTCATTTTTTCCCTTTTTTAAACATTTCTAGCATATAAATCAAAAACACATACTATTGCAATGCCCCATGTATAGCCCAAACGAAGAAAGAGTTACAAAATCAAAAGTCTCTCCCAGTAAAGAGAGTGGCGTACACATTGATTTATCCAAAACTATTATTAGTGTACATCTGGTCACATATATTATTAATTTCTGCTTCATTACTTCTCACATTGCTATGTTTTTATTATTTTTTATCATGTTGATAAACTGTATTGTTTTTGTGGAACATGTCCCACCAACGTTTTACTGCAGATACAAATAAACAAGTCTCAACATTCCTTTTAGTCTCTATCTTATTCTTTGTTTCACTGTAATTTCACCTGTAGATTAGATTTAGAACAAAGTCCTGTGTGCCGTTTTAAATGACGTGACTGACTAAATACCTGTCCACACAGATCACAATTAAAGGGTTTCACCCCTGTATAAATTATCCTGTGATTTATTAAGCTCTCTGAGAAGCTTTCCCCACATTGGTCACAAAGGACAGGTTTGTGTCCTATGTGAATTCTCTGGTGTCTATTTAAGTGAGATTGTGTTGTAAAGGTTTCTCTAGAGTATCTCTACAGAATTATCTGGTGTATTTTACATTTTGGGGAATATGTTTTCCACACTAGTTGTGTTTTGGCTTAGCCAAGCTCCCTCCTAGAACAGCGGGAAGTAAGGTCACAGGTCAGATGATGATACACCACTGGATTGCAAACAAAGACAAATAAATTGTACAATTAAGAACTTGTTGTGCATATTATGAAATAATTAAGTACATGATGCATGCATGCTTTGTTAGTGAGTTAGTTGGGAATAAATCTAGACACTCACATTGCATTTTGAGCGTGTAAATATCCCCCCAGTGGTGCATTCCAGTGCCATAAATGGTCATATTCAATAACATTGCAATGACTTCACTCATTTCACTGCACAAGTCACAAGTAAATACAATTAAGTTATTATCTTAAAGACAAAAACAGAAGGAGTAAACCATAATGTTAAAGTTCTTGCAGTGTGTTATTAAGAGTTGCTATCTTCATCTCAAAGGATTATATGTATCAGGCTACTATGAATCTAAGGGCACCAGTTGGTCTCCAATGTGTAATGTACACATTCCCACCTAATTTTCCTTAAAATAATGGCTGACCTTTAAAATACAATTGAGTATAGTTTAACTCCTTGGAACACCTGGTTCTATGGTTCTGGAAGAATTTGGAGCAATTATGTGCAAATTAGGTTTCTATAGGGACTTGATTTGTCCTGCAGTGGTTTAAATATGTGAAATAGTCTCTCTCAAATTCTTCTTGTTATTCAGGCAGAACCATTAACATAGATTTACAAATCAAGCCCCTATAGAAACCTAATTTGCACATGATTGCTCCAAATTTTCCAGAACCATAGAACCAGGCAGAATCAGCTTTGGTGATGGAACAACTGTTCTTTATACTGTGTTTATAGTATGCGATGTGAAGTGCTAGACTTTTTTCTTGGTTTTATATTATTAATATTCAAAGTCAAGAGTTGTTTTTTGATTGCCTTGTTTTTCATGTGATTGACTGTAATTACCACACACAGTAGCATACTCCTTATAAACCATAGCACGTAATATGTAGTGACAGACTAAATACCTTTCCACACAAATCAAAATGAATGGCTGCTAGGTTTTTAAACAAACCCCTGCGTAAATAGTATTTATTGCATCACATATTTAAATATGTGTAATTGGAAGTGATTGTCATGATTTTGGTGAGCAAACACAGAACTGGAACACCATACAATGTAACCTTATACATGGGTAAACTCTATTGATTTACTGAAATTGGCAACCTACCTGAAAATGCATTTTATATTTAACAGCTTGAATGACCTATGTTACTGAACACTGTAGCATGTATTACTCAGAATCAGAATAGAGCCTCAAGTTGTTTGACAATACACTTAATCCAAAATATGAACAGGGTACATTATACACATGCAAAGACAAGTGCTGGTGTATTATTTATGAAGATGATGTGCTGTAATTTACAAGTACTCTCTCATTCCAAGGACCCTCAGTTTGATTTACATTTACATCTCTGCAACCCTAATCTGAGAACCATTTTTATTAGGCATGATTCGGTATGTCCAGAATTCCTTTGATAACTATTTAATGTTGGTAAGGAGTTAAAAGTGAAATTCTGTTCAAATAGCAATTCTTGTACATTATCCAGTTATATTTAATTATGTGAATGGATGGTGAGGATTGTCCTAAAACCTCACAATGAGAACCACTGATATACCCTATTTGTATTTTCCTTTTTATTAATGTATAATGTATTTATACAGGTGATCTCATTGAGAATCTCATTCTCAAGACGTAACCAGTCCAGACGTAGCTTATAGACACACTGTTTACATGACATGTGGATGGACAAGTAGGCAACCAGTGTAATATGGCAAATTGTACTTGTTTGCGGGTGACTCGGCACTCCTTGTCTCAGATAAGGACAAAGTGCAGGTTGAAAAAAAAACGTTTAATTACCTACCTGGGTTGCATTTTAGAGAACACTACAGTGAAAAATGGTAACAGATCAAGAAAGTCAACCAAAGTACAAGATGTTTGGGCAGGGTCTCCTCGTTGGTCAGTAGGAATGCTCTGAGGACACTAGCTGGAGCACTCATCCAATGTCATTTTTGCTCTGCATGCACCTCATGGTACTCTAGCACCTAAAAGGCATTAAAAACACAACTTCAGACCTATCAACTAACTGATCAGGTTACTTCTAAACCCACACATAGGACTCACCTAACCCCTGCTCATTATATGCTAGAGTGGGATGGCTCAGGATAGAGGAAAGAGTACACCAGAGGGAGCTCCACGGATCTAATTACCCCCAGATTCGGCACAAACATGGGGATGAATTCGTCCTACTATTATGCCACCAAAATGTGGAATGTCCTACCAACAGCCATCAAAGAGTGTGGCTTCATACCCTCTTTAAAACCACCATGAAAGAGCACCTGTCTGAAATTTGCAACTGGACCTGGACAAGTCTTTTAGCTTGCCTAAATACTTGACCCCCACTGTTTTTCTGTAAATATACTTTTACTGCTCCTAGTATTTATGATATGTTGTATGGCTTGATGATTTGAATATATAAACATGAACATATATACCTGTGTACCTCAGGTGACAATATAGTATGCAGAAGTATAATAGCTGCACAACATGTTGCACTGGATATCGAAGGGAATGTAAATAAATGTGTTTGGTGCATCTCATGTGTCATCTCAACAAACATTGCATGTTTATGTTTTGTTTGTTTTTCAGAAAAAAAAATTTGTCTTGTATTTTGACTTGACTATGCAAAGTATGACACAATAATATCAATACAGTTAGGCTACTACTGTTAAAATGACTACAAGTGAGTAGCTATTGATTGTAAAATGGTTCAATTATGAATTTGGAATGTAAGAAAATGACTTGCAATTAATATGCTACTGTTTCAAAAGCATTCTGCACGTTTTCAAAAAGGTAATGTCTTTTATAATAAAAATGTATTAGATTCACATACCACTCGCTAACATTTTTATAATCTAACATGACAATTGTATTAAACTGCTAAGAACTTTATAAATAATGAATACTGACAACTCTGGGTTGGGTTTGCTTTCTTTAGCAAAGAAAAACAATCAACATGTTAATGAAGTGAATGAATGACATTGAAACTTGTGTCTATGTAAATGTTTCTCTGATGATGGCCCATCATCATCATCAAGGTGGCTTTTGTTGTGAGCCTTTCACATCGAAATGTTCCTGACTGCAGTTAATTGGAGGAGAGCTGAGAGGAGGTGGGAGGAGGTGTTTCTCCACTTCAAGACAAAAGGGAGGTGCTACTACTTATACTACATCAACACAACACACACTGTCATGCTCAGTCAGTGCTCACTGCTCAGAGTCAGACCACAGAACACAGAGACACACAGAGACAAGCAACTGTTATTATTTCAGTTCAACTTTCCGGCTGCACTCTTCTTCACAGGGACCTTCTGAGGAAACATTGGAGTAGGATCCTAAGTTACAGGTAAGAGGATATCATAAGATGACAATAAACCTCTTCTGAGTTTGTTGGCAATTTTCACATAAGTAATTGAACAAGCCCATTCAAATGTCAGTTATTGTAACTGTGTTATTGAAGTGGCATATATTTCACTCAGTATACCTACCCTGTAGTTTGTTCAGTGATCAAATACATTTAGTTTTTACTGAAGTTAAAGTTGCAATTGCACAAACATGCTCTGTTACAAGTAATTCAAATCATATATTCAATTGGAATAAAAAGCTGATTAGACTATAAATTATATGTTTCTGATGCCTACCAAGTTTTGACACAAGTCATATTGTACTAGTTACTTTTTCAATAGTTATGTTCTTCAGTGTGCCTGAACCTAAACAACACTTTATGTAAAATAACTGTCACAGACAGAATCTGAACATTTTAAGTCAAGGTTTGTCAAAGAGTAAAATCAACAGGAAGTTTTACATAATGTATGTCTTTGCAACAGGTCTGTGGAGGTGTGTCAAAGCTCCGCCCCCTGCCAGACTCATCTGAGACGATAAGATTGACCTTCAGATCAAACACAACTTCCAGTGAGGAGGACATACTTCCACAGCTACAGGAGGGAATACTGACCCAGACCACTGGAACCTGCTGCTGACAGCTGAATGGACTTTAACAACAACCACGATTCACAGTGAAAGTAAACTTCAAGGACCATTCTAGAGGAGGAAGTTTTACAGTACCACCACTGACTGATTTACTGTATTGACTCAGAGACTAAATGGCTTCCACGTTGTCTCTTCCAGAAGAGGATTTCTCCTGTCCTGTGTGTCGTGACATCTTTAAAGATCCTGTTATACTGTCATGTAGCCACAGCTTCTGTAATGCTTGTCTGCAGGAATGGTGGAGACAGAAGACAATAAAGCAATGTCCAGTTTGTAAGGAAATACATTCAACAGGTCATCCACCCCGTAACCTGGCTCTGAAGAACCTGTGTGAGGCCTTCATACAGGAGAGACGGAGAGCTTCAAAACGTAAGAGAACTTCATCAGCGTCTGAGGATCTCTGCAGTCTGCATGCAGAGAAACTCAAACTGTTCTGTCTGGAATGTCAACAGCCAGTGTGTCTTGTGTGTCGAGATTCTAAAAAACACACCAACCACAGTTTCAGACCCACCGATGAAGCTGCTCTGGATCACGAGGAGGAAGTCCAGAAATCACTGAAGACTTTACAGGAGAAACTGGAGGTCTTAAATGAAGTTAAAAAGAACACTAACCAAACAGCAAAACACATTAAGGTCCAGGCCCGGGACACAGAGAGGCAGATTAAGGAACAGTTTAAGACGTTTCATCAGTTTCTACAAGAGGAAGAGGAGGCCAGCATCACTGCACTGAGGGATGAAGAGCAACAGAAGAGTCAGATGATGAAAAAGAAGATTACGGTCCTGAACAGAGACATACTAACCCTTTCAAACAACATCAGAGCCATAGAGGAGGAGCTGAGAGCTGAACACGTCTCATTCCTGCAGAACTACAAGACCACAATGGAAAGAGTCCAGTTCACACTGCAGGACCAACAGCTGGTCTCTGGATCACTGATAGACGTGACCAAACACCTGAGCAACCTGACCTTCAGAGTCTGGAACAAGATGAAGGACATTGTCTCCTACAATCCTGTCATTCTGGACCCCAACACTGCCCATCCAGACTATACCCTGTCTGATGATCTGACCAGTGTGAGCGGTGGAGAGGAACGACAGCTTCCTGACAACCCAGAGAGGTTTGACTGCTATGGCCATGTCCTAGGTTCTGAGGGCTTTAACTCAGGGACTCACAGCTGGGATGTTGAGGTTGGAGACAATGCAAACTGGGAAGTGGGTGTGTTAGCAGAGTCTTACCAGAGGAAGGGAATGGTAGGGGGTCAACACTTCTTAATATGGTTAGATGAAGCTCAATACGCAGCACACTCCCCATCAGGGTCAAACACTGTTCTCTCATTGAAGCAGAATCCTCAGAGGATCAGAGTCCAGCTGGACTGGAATGAAGGAAAGCTGTCATTCTCTGATCCTGATACTAACACACACATACACACCTTCACACACACTTTCACTGATACAGTCTTTCCATACATTAGCACCGGTCATAATACTGTACCTCTGAAGATGTTACCTGGGAAGGTCAATGTAACTGTGGAACAATGCAGTTAGACATGATGATGATGTTGATCATTTAGAGTATTTAAGGGAGGATATTACTCAGTTACATAGAATCTGTATGATTGTGTCTTAATACTTTGTGCCGGGGACCCTGTTCCCTTGAGAAGAGGAGATGTTTTTATTTGTCATTTTTTCCCTTTTTTAAACATTTCTAGCATATAAATCAAAAACACATACTATTGCAATGCCCCATGTATAGCCCAAACGAAGAAAGAGTTACAAAATCAAAAGTCTCTCCCAGTAAAGAGAGTGGCGTACACATTGATTTATCCAAAACTATTATTAGTGTACATCTGGTCACATATATTATTAATTTCTGCTTCATTACTTCTCACATTGCTATGTTTTTATTATTTTTTATCATGTTGATAAACTGTATTGTTTTTGTGGAACATGTCCCACCAACGTTTTACTGCAGATACAAATAAACAAGTCTCAACATTCCTTTTAGTCTCTATCTTATTCTTTGTTTCACTGTAATTTCACCTGTAGATTAGATTTAGAACAAAGTCCTGTGTGCCGTTTTAAATGACGTGACTGACTAAATACCTGTCCACACAGATCACAATTAAAGGGTTTCACCCCTGTATAAATTATCCTGTGATTTATTAAGCTCTCTGAGAAGCTTTCCCCACATTGGTCACAAAGGACAGGTTTGTGTCCTATGTGAATTCTCTGGTGTCTATTTAAGTGAGATTGTGTTGTAAAGGTTTCTCTAGAGTATCTCTACAGAATTATCTGGTGTATTTTACATTTTGGGGAATATGTTTTCCACACTAGTTGTGTTTTGGCTTAGCCAAGCTCCCTCCTAGAACAGCGGGAAGTAAGGTCACAGGTCAGATGATGATACACCACTGGATTGCAAACAAAGACAAATAAATTGTACAATTAAGAACTTGTTGTGCATATTATGAAATAATTAAGTACATGATGCATGCATGCTTTGTTAGTGAGTTAGTTGGGTATAAATCTAGACACTCACATTGCATTTTGAGCGTGTAAATATCCCCCCAGTGGTGCATTCCAGTGCCATAAATGGTCATATTCAATAACATTGCAATGACTTCACTCATTTCACTGCACAAGTCACAAGTAAATACAATTAAGTTATTATCTTAAAGACAAAAACAGAAGGAGTAAACCATAATGTTAAAGTTCTTGCAGTGTGTTATTAAGAGTTGCTATCTTCATCTCAAAGGATTATATGTATCAGGCTACTATGAATCTAAGGGCACCAGTTGGTCTCCAATGTGTAATGTACACGTTCCCACCTAATTTTCCTTAAAATAATGGCTGACCTTTAAAATACAATTGAGTATAGTTTAACTCCTTGGAACACCTGGTTCTATGGTTCTGGAAGAATTTGGAGCAATTATGTGCAAATTAGGTTTCTATAGGGACTTGATTTGTCCTGCAGTGGTTTAAATATGTGAAATAGTCTCTCTCAAATTCTTCTTGTTATTCAGGCAGAACCATTAACATAGATTTACAAATCAAGCCCCTATAGAAACCTAATTTGCACACGATTGCTCCAAATTTTCCAGAACCATAGAACCAGGCAGAATCAGCTTTGGTGATGGAACAACTGTTCTTTATACTGTGTTTATAGTATGCGATGTGAAGTGCTAGACTTTTTTCTTGGTTTTATATTATTAATATTCAAAGTCAAGAGTTGTTTTTTGATTGCCTTGTTTTTCATGTGATTGACTGTAATTACCACACACAGTAGCATACTCCTTATAAACCATAGCACGTAATATGTAGTGACAGACTAAATACCTTTCCACACAAATCAAAATGAATGGCTGCTAGGTTTTTAAACAAACCCCTGCGTAAATAGTATTTATTGCATCACATATTTAAATATGTGTAATTGGAAGTGATTGTCATGATTTTGGTGAGCAAACACAGAACTGGAACACCATACAATGTAACCTTATACATGGGTAAACTCTATTGATTTACTGAAATTGGCAACCTACCTGAAAATGCATTTTATATTTAACAGCTTGAATGACCTATGTTACTGAACACTGTAGCATGTATTACTCAGAATCAGAATAGAGCCTCAAGTTGTTTGACAATACACTTAATCCAAAATATGAACAGGGTACATTATACACATGCAAAGACAAGTGCTGGTGTATTATTTATGAAGATGATGTGCTGTAATTTACAAGTACTCTCTCATTCCAAGGACCCTCAGTTTGATTTACATTTACATCTCTGCAACCCTAATCTGAGAACCATTTTTATTAGGCATGATTCGGTATGTCCAGAATTCCTTTGATAACTATTTAATGTTGGTAAGGAGTTAAAAGTGAAATTCTGTTCAAATAGCAATTCTTGTACATTATCCAGTTATATTTAATTATGTGAATGGATGGTGAGGATTGTCCTAAAACCTCACAATGAGAACCACTGATATACCCTATTTGTATTTTCCTTTTTATTAATGTATAATGTATTTATACAGGTGATCTCATTGAGAATCTCATTCTCAAGACGTAACCAGTCCAGACGTAGCTTATAGACACACTGTTTACATGACATGTGGATGGACAAGTAGGCAACCAGTGTAATATGGCAAATTGTACTTGTTTGCGGGTGACTCGGCACTCCTTGTCTCAGATAAGGACAAAGTGCAGGTTGAAAAAAAAACGTTTAATTACCTACCTGGGTTGCATTTTAGAGAACACTACAGTGAAAAATGGTAACAGATCAAGAAAGTCAACCAAAGTACAAGATGTTTGGGCAGGGTCTCCTCGTTGGTCAGTAGGAATGCTCTGAGGACACTAGCTGGAGCACTCATCCAATGTCATTTTTGCTCTGCATGCACCTCATGGTACTCTAGCACCTAAAAGGCATTAAAAACACAACTTCAGACCTATCAACTAACTGATCAGGTTACTTCTAAACCCACACATAGGACTCACCTAACCCCTGCTCATTATATGCTAGAGTGGGATGGCTCAGGATAGAGGAAAGAGTACACCAGAGGGAGCTCCACGGATCTAATTACCCCCAGATTCGGCACAAACATGGGGATGAATTCGTCCTACTATTATGCCACCAAAATGTGGAATGTCCTACCAACAGCCATCAAAGAGTGTGGCTTCCTACCACCACTGACTGATTTACTGTATTGACTCAGAGACTAAATGGCTTCCACGTTGTCTCTTCCAGAAGAGGATTTCTCCTGTCCTGTGTGTCGTGACATCTTTAAAGATCCTGTTATACTGTCATGTAGCCACAGCTTCTGTAATGCTTGTCTGCAGGAATGGTGGAGACAGAAGACAATAAAGCAATGTCCAGTTTGTAAGGAAATACATTCAACAGGTCATCCACCCCGTAACCTGGCTCTGAAGAACCTGTGTGAGGCCTTCATACAGGAGAGACGGAGAGCTTCAAAACGTAAGAGAACTTCATCAGCGTCTGAGGATCTCTGCAGTCTGCATGCAGAGAAACTCAAACTGTTCTGTCTGGAATGTCAACAGCCAGTGTGTCTTGTGTGTCGAGATTCTAAAAAACACACCAACCACAGTTTCAGACCCACCGATGAAGCTGCTCTGGATCACGAGGAGGAAGTCCAGAAATCACTGAAGACTTTACAGGAGAAACTGGAGGTCTTAAATGAAGTTAAAAAGAACACTAACCAAACAGCAAAACACATTAAGGTCCAGGCCCGGGACACAGAGAGGCAGATTAAGGAACAGTTTAAGACGTTTCATCAGTTTCTACAAGAGGAAGAGGAGGCCAGCATCACTGCACTGAGGGATGAAGAGCAACAGAAGAGTCAGATGATGAAAAAGAAGATTACGGTCCTGAACAGAGACATACTAACCCTTTCAAACAACATCAGAGCCATAGAGGAGGAGCTGAGAGCTGAACACGTCTCATTCCTGCAGAACTACAAGACCACAATGGAAAGAGTCCAGTTCACACTGCAGGACCAACAGCTGGTCTCTGGATCACTGATAGACGTGACCAAACACCTGAGCAACCTGACCTTCAGAGTCTGGAACAAGATGAAGGACATTGTCTCCTACAATCCTGTCATTCTGGACCCCAACACTGCCCATCCAGACTATACCCTGTCTGATGATCTGACCAGTGTGAGCGGTGGAGAGGAACGACAGCTTCCTGACAACCCAGAGAGGTTTGACTGCTATGGCCATGTCCTAGGTTCTGAGGGCTTTAACTCAGGGACTCACAGCTGGGATGTTGAGGTTGGAGACAATGCAAACTGGGAAGTGGGTGTGTTAGCAGAGTCTTACCAGAGGAAGGGAATGGTAGGGGGTCAACACTTCTTAATATGGTTAGATGAAGCTCAATACGCAGCACACTCCCCATCAGGGTCAAACACTGTTCTCTCATTGAAGCAGAATCCTCAGAGGATCAGAGTCCAGCTGGACTGGAATGAAGGAAAGCTGTCATTCTCTGATCCTGATACTAACACACACATACACACCTTCACACACACTTTCACTGATACAGTCTTTCCATACATTAGCACCGGTCATAATACTGTACCTCTGAAGATGTTACCTGGGAAGGTCAATGTAACTGTGGAACAATGCAGTTAGACATGATGATGATGTTGATCATTTAGAGTATTTAAGGGAGGATATTACTCAGTTACATAGAATCTGTATGATTGTGTCTTAATACTTTGTGCCGGGGACCCTGTTCCCTTGAGAAGAGGAGATGTTTTTATTTGTCATTTTTTCCCTTTTTTAAACATTTCTAGCATATAAATCAAAAACACATACTATTGCAATGCCCCATGTATAGCCCAAACGAAGAAAGAGTTACAAAATCAAAAGTCTCTCCCAGTAAAGAGAGTGGCGTACACATTGATTTATCCAAAACTATTATTAGTGTACATCTGGTCACATATATTATTAATTTCTGCTTCATTACTTCTCACATTGCTATGTTTTTATTATTTTTTATCATGTTGATAAACTGTATTGTTTTTGTGGAACATGTCCCACCAACGTTTTACTGCAGATACAAATAAACAAGTCTCAACATTCCTTTTAGTCTCTATCTTATTCTTTGTTTCACTGTAATTTCACCTGTAGATTAGATTTAGAACAAAGTCCTGTGTGCCGTTTTAAATGACGTGACTGACTAAATACCTGTCCACACAGATCACAATTAAAGGGTTTCACCCCTGTATAAATTATCCTGTGATTTATTAAGCTCTCTGAGAAGCTTTCCCCACATTGGTCACAAAGGACAGGTTTGTGTCCTATGTGAATTCTCTGGTGTCTATTTAAGTGAGATTGTGTTGTAAAGGTTTCTCTAGAGTATCTCTACAGAATTATCTGGTGTATTTTACATTTTGGGGAATATGTTTTCCACACTAGTTGTGTTTTGGCTTAGCCAAGCTCCCTCCTAGAACAGCGGGAAGTAAGGTCACAGGTCAGATGATGATACACCACTGGATTGCAAACAAAGACAAATAAATTGTACAATTAAGAACTTGTTGTGCATATTATGAAATAATTAAGTACATGATGCATGCATGCTTTGTTAGTGAGTTAGTTGGGTATAAATCTAGACACTCACATTGCATTTTGAGCGTGTAAATATCCCCCCAGTGGTGCATTCCAGTGCCATAAATGGTCATATTCAATAACATTGCAATGACTTCACTCATTTCACTGCACAAGTCACAAGTAAATACAATTAAGTTATTATCTTAAAGACAAAAACAGAAGGAGTAAACCATAATGTTAAAGTTCTTGCAGTGTGTTATTAAGAGTTGCTATCTTCATCTCAAAGGATTATATGTATCAGGCTACTATGAATCTAAGGGCACCAGTTGGTCTCCAATGTGTAATGTACACGTTCCCACCTAATTTTCCTTAAAATAATGGCTGACCTTTAAAATACAATTGAGTATAGTTTAACTCCTTGGAACACCTGGTTCTATGGTTCTGGAAGAATTTGGAGCAATTATGTGCAAATTAGGTTTCTATAGGGACTTGATTTGTCCTGCAGTGGTTTAAATATGTGAAATAGTCTCTCTCAAATTCTTCTTGTTATTCAGGCAGAACCATTAACATAGATTTACAAATCAAGCCCCTATAGAAACCTAATTTGCACACGATTGCTCCAAATTTTCCAGAACCATAGAACCAGGCAGAATCAGCTTTGGTGATGGAACAACTGTTCTTTATACTGTGTTTATAGTATGCGATGTGAAGTGCTAGACTTTTTTCTTGGTTTTATATTATTAATATTCAAAGTCAAGAGTTGTTTTTTGATTGCCTTGTTTTTCATGTGATTGACTGTAATTACCACACACAGTAGCATACTCCTTATAAACCATAGCACGTAATATGTAGTGACAGACTAAATACCTTTCCACACAAATCAAAATGAATGGCTGCTAGGTTTTTAAACAAACCCCTGCGTAAATAGTATTTATTGCATCACATATTTAAATATGTGTAATTGGAAGTGATTGTCATGATTTTGGTGAGCAAACACAGAACTGGAACACCATACAATGTAACCTTATACATGGGTAAACTCTATTGATTTACTGAAATTGGCAACCTACCTGAAAATGCATTTTATATTTAACAGCTTGAATGACCTATGTTACTGAACACTGTAGCATGTATTACTCAGAATCAGAATAGAGCCTCAAGTTGTTTGACAATACACTTAATCCAAAATATGAACAGGGTACATTATACACATGCAAAGACAAGTGCTGGTGTATTATTTATGAAGATGATGTGCTGTAATTTACAAGTACTCTCTCATTCCAAGGACCCTCAGTTTGATTTACATTTACATCTCTGCAACCCTAATCTGAGAACCATTTTTATTAGGCATGATTCGGTATGTCCAGAATTCCTTTGATAACTATTTAATGTTGGTAAGGAGTTAAAAGTGAAATTCTGTTCAAATAGCAATTCTTGTACATTATCCAGTTATATTTAATTATGTGAATGGATGGTGAGGATTGTCCTAAAACCTCACAATGAGAACCACTGATATACCCTATTTGTATTTTCCTTTTTATTAATGTATAATGTATTTATACAGGTGATCTCATTGAGAATCTCATTCTCAAGACGTAACCAGTCCAGACGTAGCTTATAGACACACTGTTTACATGACATGTGGATGGACAAGTAGGCAACCAGTGTAATATGGCAAATTGTACTTGTTTGCGGGTGACTCGGCACTCCTTGTCTCAGATAAGGACAAAGTGCAGGTTGAAAAAAAAACGTTTAATTACCTACCTGGGTTGCATTTTAGAGAACACTACAGTGAAAAATGGTAACAGATCAAGAAAGTCAACCAAAGTACAAGATGTTTGGGCAGGGTCTCCTCGTTGGTCAGTAGGAATGCTCTGAGGACACTAGCTGGAGCACTCATCCAATGTCATTTTTGCTCTGCATGCACCTCATGGTACTCTAGCACCTAAAAGGCATTAAAAACACAACTTCAGACCTATCAACTAACTGATCAGGTTACTTCTAAACCCACACATAGGACTCACCTAACCCCTGCTCATTATATGCTAGAGTGGGATGGCTCAGGATAGAGGAAAGAGTACACCAGAGGGAGCTCCACGGATCTAATTACCCCCAGATTCGGCACAAACATGGGGATGAATTCGTCCTACTATTATGCCACCAAAATGTGGAATGTCCTACCAACAGCCATCAAAGAGTGTGGCTTCCTACCACCACTGACTGATTTACTGTATTGACTCAGAGACTAAATGGCTTCCACGTTGTCTCTTCCAGAAGAGGATTTCTCCTGTCCTGTGTGTCGTGACATCTTTAAAGATCCTGTTATACTGTCATGTAGCCACAGCTTCTGTAATGCTTGTCTGCAGGAATGGTGGAGACAGAAGACAATAAAGCAATGTCCAGTTTGTAAGGAAATACATTCAACAGGTCATCCACCCCGTAACCTGGCTCTGAAGAACCTGTGTGAGGCCTTCATACAGGAGAGACGGAGAGCTTCAAAACGTAAGAGAACTTCATCAGCGTCTGAGGATCTCTGCAGTCTGCATGCAGAGAAACTCAAACTGTTCTGTCTGGAATGTCAACAGCCAGTGTGTCTTGTGTGTCGAGATTCTAAAAAACACACCAACCACAGTTTCAGACCCACCGATGAAGCTGCTCTGGATCACGAGGAGGAAGTCCAGAAATCACTGAAGACTTTACAGGAGAAACTGGAGGTCTTAAATGAAGTTAAAAAGAACACTAACCAAACAGCAAAACACATTAAGGTCCAGGCCCGGGACACAGAGAGGCAGATTAAGGAACAGTTTAAGACGTTTCATCAGTTTCTACAAGAGGAAGAGGAGGCCAGCATCACTGCACTGAGGGATGAAGAGCAACAGAAGAGTCAGATGATGAAAAAGAAGATTACGGTCCTGAACAGAGACATACTAACCCTTTCAAACAACATCAGAGCCATAGAGGAGGAGCTGAGAGCTGAACACGTCTCATTCCTGCAGAACTACAAGACCACAATGGAAAGAGTCCAGTTCACACTGCAGGACCAACAGCTGGTCTCTGGATCACTGATAGACGTGACCAAACACCTGAGCAACCTGACCTTCAGAGTCTGGAACAAGATGAAGGACATTGTCTCCTACAATCCTGTCATTCTGGACCCCAACACTGCCCATCCAGACTATACCCTGTCTGATGATCTGACCAGTGTGAGCGGTGGAGAGGAACGACAGCTTCCTGACAACCCAGAGAGGTTTGACTGCTATGGCCATGTCCTAGGTTCTGAGGGCTTTAACTCAGGGACTCACAGCTGGGATGTTGAGGTTGGAGACAATGCAAACTGGGAAGTGGGTGTGTTAGCAGAGTCTTACCAGAGGAAGGGAATGGTAGGGGGTCAACACTTCTTAATATGGTTAGATGAAGCTCAATACGCAGCACACTCCCCATCAGGGTCAAACACTGTTCTCTCATTGAAGCAGAATCCTCAGAGGATCAGAGTCCAGCTGGACTGGAATGAAGGAAAGCTGTCATTCTCTGATCCTGATACTAACACACACATACACACCTTCACACACACTTTCACTGATACAGTCTTTCCATACATTAGCACCGGTCATAATACTGTACCTCTGAAGATGTTACCTGGGAAGGTCAATGTAACTGTGGAACAATGCAGTTAGACATGATGATGATGTTGATCATTTAGAGTATTTAAGGGAGGATATTACTCAGTTACATAGAATCTGTATGATTGTGTCTTAATACTTTGTGCCGGGGACCCTGTTCCCTTGAGAAGAGGAGATGTTTTTATTTGTCATTTTTTCCCTTTTTTAAACATTTCTAGCATATAAATCAAAAACACATACTATTGCAATGCCCCATGTATAGCCCAAACGAAGAAAGAGTTACAAAATCAAAAGTCTCTCCCAGTAAAGAGAGTGGCGTACACATTGATTTATCCAAAACTATTATTAGTGTACATCTGGTCACATATATTATTAATTTCTGCTTCATTACTTCTCACATTGCTATGTTTTTATTATTTTTTATCATGTTGATAAACTGTATTGTTTTTGTGGAACATGTCCCACCAACGTTTTACTGCAGATACAAATAAACAAGTCTCAACATTCCTTTTAGTCTCTATCTTATTCTTTGTTTCACTGTAATTTCACCTGTAGATTAGATTTAGAACAAAGTCCTGTGTGCCGTTTTAAATGACGTGACTGACTAAATACCTGTCCACACAGATCACAATTAAAGGGTTTCACCCCTGTATAAATTATCCTGTGATTTATTAAGCTCTCTGAGAAGCTTTCCCCACATTGGTCACAAAGGACAGGTTTGTGTCCTATGTGAATTCTCTGGTGTCTATTTAAGTGAGATTGTGTTGTAAAGGTTTCTCTAGAGTATCTCTACAGAATTATCTGGTGTATTTTACATTTTGGGGAATATGTTTTCCACACTAGTTGTGTTTTGGCTTAGCCAAGCTCCCTCCTAGAACAGCGGGAAGTAAGGTCACAGGTCAGATGATGATACACCACTGGATTGCAAACAAAGACAAATAAATTGTACAATTAAGAACTTGTTGTGCATATTATGAAATAATTAAGTACATGATGCATGCATGCTTTGTTAGTGAGTTAGTTGGGAATAAATCTAGACACTCACATTGCATTTTGAGCGTGTAAATATCCCCCCAGTGGTGCATTCCAGTGCCATAAATGGTCATATTCAATAACATTGCAATGACTTCACTCATTTCACTGCACAAGTCACAAGTAAATACAATTAAGTTATTATCTTAAAGACAAAAACAGAAGGAGTAAACCATAATGTTAAAGTTCTTGCAGTGTGTTATTAAGAGTTGCTATCTTCATCTCAAAGGATTATATGTATCAGGCTACTATGAATCTAAGGGCACCAGTTGGTCTCCAATGTGTAATGTACACATTCCCACCTAATTTTCCTTAAAATAATGGCTGACCTTTAAAATACAATTGAGTATAGTTTAACTCCTTGGAACACCTGGTTCTATGGTTCTGGAAGAATTTGGAGCAATTATGTGCAAATTAGGTTTCTATAGGGACTTGATTTGTCCTGCAGTGGTTTAAATATGTGAAATAGTCTCTCTCAAATTCTTCTTGTTATTCAGGCAGAACCATTAACATAGATTTACAAATCAAGCCCCTATAGAAACCTAATTTGCACATGATTGCTCCAAATTTTCCAGAACCATAGAACCAGGCAGAATCAGCTTTGGTGATGGAACAACTGTTCTTTATACTGTGTTTATAGTATGCGATGTGAAGTGCTAGACTTTTTTCTTGGTTTTATATTATTAATATTCAAAGTCAAGAGTTGTTTTTTGATTGCCTTGTTTTTCATGTGATTGACTGTAATTACCACACACAGTAGCATACTCCTTATAAACCATAGCACGTAATATGTAGTGACAGACTAAATACCTTTCCACACAAATCAAAATGAATGGCTGCTAGGTTTTTAAACAAACCCCTGCGTAAATAGTATTTATTGCATCACATATTTAAATATGTGTAATTGGAAGTGATTGTCATGATTTTGGTGAGCAAACACAGAACTGGAACACCATACAATGTAACCTTATACATGGGTAAACTCTATTGATTTACTGAAATTGGCAACCTACCTGAAAATGCATTTTATATTTAACAGCTTGAATGACCTATGTTACTGAACACTGTAGCATGTATTACTCAGAATCAGAATAGAGCCTCAAGTTGTTTGACAATACACTTAATCCAAAATATGAACAGGGTACATTATACACATGCAAAGACAAGTGCTGGTGTATTATTTATGAAGATGATGTGCTGTAATTTACAAGTACTCTCTCATTCCAAGGACCCTCAGTTTGATTTACATTTACATCTCTGCAACCCTAATCTGAGAACCATTTTTATTAGGCATGATTCGGTATGTCCAGAATTCCTTTGATAACTATTTAATGTTGGTAAGGAGTTAAAAGTGAAATTCTGTTCAAATAGCAATTCTTGTACATTATCCAGTTATATTTAATTATGTGAATGGATGGTGAGGATTGTCCTAAAACCTCACAATGAGAACCACTGATATACCCTATTTGTATTTTCCTTTTTATTAATGTATAATGTATTTATACAGGTGATCTCATTGAGAATCTCATTCTCAAGACGTAACCAGTCCAGACGTAGCTTATAGACACACTGTTTACATGACATGTGGATGGACAAGTAGGCAACCAGTGTAATATGGCAAATTGTACTTGTTTGCGGGTGACTCGGCACTCCTTGTCTCAGATAAGGACAAAGTGCAGGTTGAAAAAAAAACGTTTAATTACCTACCTGGGTTGCATTTTAGAGAACACTACAGTGAAAAATGGTAACAGATCAAGAAAGTCAACCAAAGTACAAGATGTTTGGGCAGGGTCTCCTCGTTGGTCAGTAGGAATGCTCTGAGGACACTAGCTGGAGCACTCATCCAATGTCATTTTTGCTCTGCATGCACCTCATGGTACTCTAGCACCTAAAAGGCATTAAAAACACAACTTCAGACCTATCAACTAACTGATCAGGTTACTTCTAAACCCACACATAGGACTCACCTAACCCCTGCTCATTATATGCTAGAGTGGGATGGCTCAGGATAGAGGAAAGAGTACACCAGAGGGAGCTCCACGGATCTAATTACCCCCAGATTCGGCACAAACATGGGGATGAATTCGTCCTACTATTATGCCACCAAAATGTGGAATGTCCTACCAACAGCCATCAAAGAGTGTGGCTTCATACCCTCTTTAAAACCACCATGAAAGAGCACCTGTCTGAAATTTGCAACTGGACCTGGACAAGTCTTTTAGCTTGCCTAAATACTTGACCCCCACTGTTTTTCTGTAAATATACTTTTACTGCTCCTAGTATTTATGATATGTTGTATGGCTTGATGATTTGAATATATAAACATGAACATATATACCTGTGTACCTCAGGTGACAATATAGTATGCAGAAGTATAATAGCTGCACAACATGTTGCACTGGATATCGAAGGGAATGTAAATAAATGTGTTTGGTGCATCTCATGTGTCATCTCAACAAACATTGCATGTTTATGTTTTGTTTGTTTTTCAGAAAAAAAAATTTGTCTTGTATTTTGACTTGACTATGCAAAGTATGACACAATAATATCAATACAGTTAGGCTACTACTGTTAAAATGACTACAAGTGAGTAGCTATTGATTGTAAAATGGTTCAATTATGAATTTGGAATGTAAGAAAATGACTTGCAATTAATATGCTACTGTTTCAAAAGCATTCTGCACGTTTTCAAAAAGGTAATGTCTTTTATAATAAAAATGTATTAGATTCACATACCACTCGCTAACATTTTTATAATCTAACATGACAATTGTATTAAACTGCTAAGAACTTTATAAATAATGAATACTGACAACTCTGGGTTGGGTTTGCTTTCTTTAGCAAAGAAAAACAATCAACATGTTAATGAAGTGAATGAATGACATTGAAACTTGTGTCTATGTAAATGTTTCTCTGATGATGGCCCATCATCATCATCAAGGTGGCTTTTGTTGTGAGCCTTTCACATCGAAATGTTCCTGACTGCAGTTAATTGGAGGAGAGCTGAGAGGAGGTGGGAGGAGGTGTTTCTCCACTTCAAGACAAAAGGGAGGTGCTACTACTTATACTACATCAACACAACACACACTGTCATGCTCAGTCAGTGCTCACTGCTCAGAGTCAGACCACAGAACACAGAGACACACAGAGACAAGCAACTGTTATTATTTCAGTTCAACTTTCCGGCTGCACTCTTCTTCACAGGGACCTTCTGAGGAAACATTGGAGTAGGATCCTAAGTTACAGGTAAGAGGATATCATAAGATGACAATAAACCTCTTCTGAGTTTGTTGGCAATTTTCACATAAGTAATTGAACAAGCCCATTCAAATGTCAGTTATTGTAACTGTGTTATTGAAGTGGCATATATTTCACTCAGTATACCTACCCTGTAGTTTGTTCAGTGATCAAATACATTTAGTTTTTACTGAAGTTAAAGTTGCAATTGCACAAACATGCTCTGTTACAAGTAATTCAAATCATATATTCAATTGGAATAAAAAGCTGATTAGACTATAAATTATATGTTTCTGATGCCTACCAAGTTTTGACACAAGTCATATTGTACTAGTTACTTTTTCAATAGTTATGTTCTTCAGTGTGCCTGAACCTAAACAACACTTTATGTAAAATAACTGTCACAGACAGAATCTGAACATTTTAAGTCAAGGTTTGTCAAAGAGTAAAATCAACAGGAAGTTTTACATAATGTATGTCTTTGCAACAGGTCTGTGGAGGTGTGTCAAAGCTCCGCCCCCTGCCAGACTCATCTGAGACGATAAGATTGACCTTCAGATCAAACACAACTTCCAGTGAGGAGGACATACTTCCACAGCTACAGGAGGGAATACTGACCCAGACCACTGGAACCTGCTGCTGACAGCTGAATGGACTTTAACAACAACCACGATTCACAGTGAAAGTAAACTTCAAGGACCATTCTAGAGGAGGAAGTTTTACAGTACCACCACTGACTGATTTACTGTATTGACTCAGAGACTAAATGGCTTCCACGTTGTCTCTTCCAGAAGAGGATTTCTCCTGTCCTGTGTGTCGTGACATCTTTAAAGATCCTGTTATACTGTCATGTAGCCACAGCTTCTGTAATGCTTGTCTGCAGGAATGGTGGAGACAGAAGACAATAAAGCAATGTCCAGTTTGTAAGGAAATACATTCAACAGGTCATCCACCCCGTAACCTGGCTCTGAAGAACCTGTGTGAGGCCTTCATACAGGAGAGACGGAGAGCTTCAAAACGTAAGAGAACTTCATCAGCGTCTGAGGATCTCTGCAGTCTGCATGCAGAGAAACTCAAACTGTTCTGTCTGGAATGTCAACAGCCAGTGTGTCTTGTGTGTCGAGATTCTAAAAAACACACCAACCACAGTTTCAGACCCACCGATGAAGCTGCTCTGGATCACGAGGAGGAAGTCCAGAAATCACTGAAGACTTTACAGGAGAAACTGGAGGTCTTAAATGAAGTTAAAAAGAACACTAACCAAACAGCAAAACACATTAAGGTCCAGGCCCGGGACACAGAGAGGCAGATTAAGGAACAGTTTAAGACGTTTCATCAGTTTCTACAAGAGGAAGAGGAGGCCAGCATCACTGCACTGAGGGATGAAGAGCAACAGAAGAGTCAGATGATGAAAAAGAAGATTACGGTCCTGAACAGAGACATACTAACCCTTTCAAACAACATCAGAGCCATAGAGGAGGAGCTGAGAGCTGAACACGTCTCATTCCTGCAGAACTACAAGACCACAATGGAAAGAGTCCAGTTCACACTGCAGGACCAACAGCTGGTCTCTGGATCACTGATAGACGTGACCAAACACCTGAGCAACCTGACCTTCAGAGTCTGGAACAAGATGAAGGACATTGTCTCCTACAATCCTGTCATTCTGGACCCCAACACTGCCCATCCAGACTATACCCTGTCTGATGATCTGACCAGTGTGAGCGGTGGAGAGGAACGACAGCTTCCTGACAACCCAGAGAGGTTTGACTGCTATGGCCATGTCCTAGGTTCTGAGGGCTTTAACTCAGGGACTCACAGCTGGGATGTTGAGGTTGGAGACAATGCAAACTGGGAAGTGGGTGTGTTAGCAGAGTCTTACCAGAGGAAGGGAATGGTAGGGGGTCAACACTTCTTAATATGGTTAGATGAAGCTCAATACGCAGCACACTCCCCATCAGGGTCAAACACTGTTCTCTCATTGAAGCAGAATCCTCAGAGGATCAGAGTCCAGCTGGACTGGAATGAAGGAAAGCTGTCATTCTCTGATCCTGATACTAACACACACATACACACCTTCACACACACTTTCACTGATACAGTCTTTCCATACATTAGCACCGGTCATAATACTGTACCTCTGAAGATGTTACCTGGGAAGGTCAATGTAACTGTGGAACAATGCAGTTAGACATGATGATGATGTTGATCATTTAGAGTATTTAAGGGAGGATATTACTCAGTTACATAGAATCTGTATGATTGTGTCTTAATACTTTGTGCCGGGGACCCTGTTCCCTTGAGAAGAGGAGATGTTTTTATTTGTCATTTTTTCCCTTTTTTAAACATTTCTAGCATATAAATCAAAAACACATACTATTGCAATGCCCCATGTATAGCCCAAACGAAGAAAGAGTTACAAAATCAAAAGTCTCTCCCAGTAAAGAGAGTGGCGTACACATTGATTTATCCAAAACTATTATTAGTGTACATCTGGTCACATATATTATTAATTTCTGCTTCATTACTTCTCACATTGCTATGTTTTTATTATTTTTTATCATGTTGATAAACTGTATTGTTTTTGTGGAACATGTCCCACCAACGTTTTACTGCAGATACAAATAAACAAGTCTCAACATTCCTTTTAGTCTCTATCTTATTCTTTGTTTCACTGTAATTTCACCTGTAGATTAGATTTAGAACAAAGTCCTGTGTGCCGTTTTAAATGACGTGACTGACTAAATACCTGTCCACACAGATCACAATTAAAGGGTTTCACCCCTGTATAAATTATCCTGTGATTTATTAAGCTCTCTGAGAAGCTTTCCCCACATTGGTCACAAAGGACAGGTTTGTGTCCTATGTGAATTCTCTGGTGTCTATTTAAGTGAGATTGTGTTGTAAAGGTTTCTCTAGAGTATCTCTACAGAATTATCTGGTGTATTTTACATTTTGGGGAATATGTTTTCCACACTAGTTGTGTTTTGGCTTAGCCAAGCTCCCTCCTAGAACAGCGGGAAGTAAGGTCACAGGTCAGATGATGATACACCACTGGATTGCAAACAAAGACAAATAAATTGTACAATTAAGAACTTGTTGTGCATATTATGAAATAATTAAGTACATGATGCATGCATGCTTTGTTAGTGAGTTAGTTGGGAATAAATCTAGACACTCACATTGCATTTTGAGCGTGTAAATATCCCCCCAGTGGTGCATTCCAGTGCCATAAATGGTCATATTCAATAACATTGCAATGACTTCACTCATTTCACTGCACAAGTCACAAGTAAATACAATTAAGTTATTATCTTAAAGACAAAAACAGAAGGAGTAAACCATAATGTTAAAGTTCTTGCAGTGTGTTATTAAGAGTTGCTATCTTCATCTCAAAGGATTATATGTATCAGGCTACTATGAATCTAAGGGCACCAGTTGGTCTCCAATGTGTAATGTACACATTCCCACCTAATTTTCCTTAAAATAATGGCTGACCTTTAAAATACAATTGAGTATAGTTTAACTCCTTGGAACACCTGGTTCTATGGTTCTGGAAGAATTTGGAGCAATTATGTGCAAATTAGGTTTCTATAGGGACTTGATTTGTCCTGCAGTGGTTTAAATATGTGAAATAGTCTCTCTCAAATTCTTCTTGTTATTCAGGCAGAACCATTAACATAGATTTACAAATCAAGCCCCTATAGAAACCTAATTTGCACATGATTGCTCCAAATTTTCCAGAACCATAGAACCAGGCAGAATCAGCTTTGGTGATGGAACAACTGTTCTTTATACTGTGTTTATAGTATGCGATGTGAAGTGCTAGACTTTTTTCTTGGTTTTATATTATTAATATTCAAAGTCAAGAGTTGTTTTTTGATTGCCTTGTTTTTCATGTGATTGACTGTAATTACCACACACAGTAGCATACTCCTTATAAACCATAGCACGTAATATGTAGTGACAGACTAAATACCTTTCCACACAAATCAAAATGAATGGCTGCTAGGTTTTTAAACAAACCCCTGCGTAAATAGTATTTATTGCATCACATATTTAAATATGTGTAATTGGAAGTGATTGTCATGATTTTGGTGAGCAAACACAGAACTGGAACACCATACAATGTAACCTTATACATGGGTAAACTCTATTGATTTACTGAAATTGGCAACCTACCTGAAAATGCATTTTATATTTAACAGCTTGAATGACCTATGTTACTGAACACTGTAGCATGTATTACTCAGAATCAGAATAGAGCCTCAAGTTGTTTGACAATACACTTAATCCAAAATATGAACAGGGTACATTATACACATGCAAAGACAAGTGCTGGTGTATTATTTATGAAGATGATGTGCTGTAATTTACAAGTACTCTCTCATTCCAAGGACCCTCAGTTTGATTTACATTTACATCTCTGCAACCCTAATCTGAGAACCATTTTTATTAGGCATGATTCGGTATGTCCAGAATTCCTTTGATAACTATTTAATGTTGGTAAGGAGTTAAAAGTGAAATTCTGTTCAAATAGCAATTCTTGTACATTATCCAGTTATATTTAATTATGTGAATGGATGGTGAGGATTGTCCTAAAACCTCACAATGAGAACCACTGATATACCCTATTTGTATTTTCCTTTTTATTAATGTATAATGTATTTATACAGGTGATCTCATTGAGAATCTCATTCTCAAGACGTAACCAGTCCAGACGTAGCTTATAGACACACTGTTTACATGACATGTGGATGGACAAGTAGGCAACCAGTGTAATATGGCAAATTGTACTTGTTTGCGGGTGACTCGGCACTCCTTGTCTCAGATAAGGACAAAGTGCAGGTTGAAAAAAAAACGTTTAATTACCTACCTGGGTTGCATTTTAGAGAACACTACAGTGAAAAATGGTAACAGATCAAGAAAGTCAACCAAAGTACAAGATGTTTGGGCAGGGTCTCCTCGTTGGTCAGTAGGAATGCTCTGAGGACACTAGCTGGAGCACTCATCCAATGTCATTTTTGCTCTGCATGCACCTCATGGTACTCTAGCACCTAAAAGGCATTAAAAACACAACTTCAGACCTATCAACTAACTGATCAGGTTACTTCTAAACCCACACATAGGACTCACCTAACCCCTGCTCATTATATGCTAGAGTGGGATGGCTCAGGATAGAGGAAAGAGTACACCAGAGGGAGCTCCACGGATCTAATTACCCCCAGATTCGGCACAAACATGGGGATGAATTCGTCCTACTATTATGCCACCAAAATGTGGAATGTCCTACCAACAGCCATCAAAGAGTGTGGCTTCCTACCACCACTGACTGATTTACTGTATTGACTCAGAGACTAAATGGCTTCCACGTTGTCTCTTCCAGAAGAGGATTTCTCCTGTCCTGTGTGTCGTGACATCTTTAAAGATCCTGTTATACTGTCATGTAGCCACAGCTTCTGTAATGCTTGTCTGCAGGAATGGTGGAGACAGAAGACAATAAAGCAATGTCCAGTTTGTAAGGAAATACATTCAACAGGTCATCCACCCCGTAACCTGGCTCTGAAGAACCTGTGTGAGGCCTTCATACAGGAGAGACGGAGAGCTTCAAAACGTAAGAGAACTTCATCAGCGTCTGAGGATCTCTGCAGTCTGCATGCAGAGAAACTCAAACTGTTCTGTCTGGAATGTCAACAGCCAGTGTGTCTTGTGTGTCGAGATTCTAAAAAACACACCAACCACAGTTTCAGACCCACCGATGAAGCTGCTCTGGATCACGAGGAGGAAGTCCAGAAATCACTGAAGACTTTACAGGAGAAACTGGAGGTCTTAAATGAAGTTAAAAAGAACACTAACCAAACAGCAAAACACATTAAGGTCCAGGCCCGGGACACAGAGAGGCAGATTAAGGAACAGTTTAAGACGTTTCATCAGTTTCTACAAGAGGAAGAGGAGGCCAGCATCACTGCACTGAGGGATGAAGAGCAACAGAAGAGTCAGATGATGAAAAAGAAGATTACGGTCCTGAACAGAGACATACTAACCCTTTCAAACAACATCAGAGCCATAGAGGAGGAGCTGAGAGCTGAACACGTCTCATTCCTGCAGAACTACAAGACCACAATGGAAAGAGTCCAGTTCACACTGCAGGACCAACAGCTGGTCTCTGGATCACTGATAGACGTGACCAAACACCTGAGCAACCTGACCTTCAGAGTCTGGAACAAGATGAAGGACATTGTCTCCTACAATCCTGTCATTCTGGACCCCAACACTGCCCATCCAGACTATACCCTGTCTGATGATCTGACCAGTGTGAGCGGTGGAGAGGAACGACAGCTTCCTGACAACCCAGAGAGGTTTGACTGCTATGGCCATGTCCTAGGTTCTGAGGGCTTTAACTCAGGGACTCACAGCTGGGATGTTGAGGTTGGAGACAATGCAAACTGGGAAGTGGGTGTGTTAGCAGAGTCTTACCAGAGGAAGGGAATGGTAGGGGGTCAACACTTCTTAATATGGTTAGATGAAGCTCAATACGCAGCACACTCCCCATCAGGGTCAAACACTGTTCTCTCATTGAAGCAGAATCCTCAGAGGATCAGAGTCCAGCTGGACTGGAATGAAGGAAAGCTGTCATTCTCTGATCCTGATACTAACACACACATACACACCTTCACACACACTTTCACTGATACAGTCTTTCCATACATTAGCACCGGTCATAATACTGTACCTCTGAAGATGTTACCTGGGAAGGTCAATGTAACTGTGGAACAATGCAGTTAGACATGATGATGATGTTGATCATTTAGAGTATTTAAGGGAGGATATTACTCAGTTACATAGAATCTGTATGATTGTGTCTTAATACTTTGTGCCGGGGACCCTGTTCCCTTGAGAAGAGGAGATGTTTTTATTTGTCATTTTTTCCCTTTTTTAAACATTTCTAGCATATAAATCAAAAACACATACTATTGCAATGCCCCATGTATAGCCCAAACGAAGAAAGAGTTACAAAATCAAAAGTCTCTCCCAGTAAAGAGAGTGGCGTACACATTGATTTATCCAAAACTATTATTAGTGTACATCTGGTCACATATATTATTAATTTCTGCTTCATTACTTCTCACATTGCTATGTTTTTATTATTTTTTATCATGTTGATAAACTGTATTGTTTTTGTGGAACATGTCCCACCAACGTTTTACTGCAGATACAAATAAACAAGTCTCAACATTCCTTTTAGTCTCTATCTTATTCTTTGTTTCACTGTAATTTCACCTGTAGATTAGATTTAGAACAAAGTCCTGTGTGCCGTTTTAAATGACGTGACTGACTAAATACCTGTCCACACAGATCACAATTAAAGGGTTTCACCCCTGTATAAATTATCCTGTGATTTATTAAGCTCTCTGAGAAGCTTTCCCCACATTGGTCACAAAGGACAGGTTTGTGTCCTATGTGAATTCTCTGGTGTCTATTTAAGTGAGATTGTGTTGTAAAGGTTTCTCTAGAGTATCTCTACAGAATTATCTGGTGTATTTTACATTTTGGGGAATATGTTTTCCACACTAGTTGTGTTTTGGCTTAGCCAAGCTCCCTCCTAGAACAGCGGGAAGTAAGGTCACAGGTCAGATGATGATACACCACTGGATTGCAAACAAAGACAAATAAATTGTACAATTAAGAACTTGTTGTGCATATTATGAAATAATTAAGTACATGATGCATGCATGCTTTGTTAGTGAGTTAGTTGGGTATAAATCTAGACACTCACATTGCATTTTGAGCGTGTAAATATCCCCCCAGTGGTGCATTCCAGTGCCATAAATGGTCATATTCAATAACATTGCAATGACTTCACTCATTTCACTGCACAAGTCACAAGTAAATACAATTAAGTTATTATCTTAAAGACAAAAACAGAAGGAGTAAACCATAATGTTAAAGTTCTTGCAGTGTGTTATTAAGAGTTGCTATCTTCATCTCAAAGGATTATATGTATCAGGCTACTATGAATCTAAGGGCACCAGTTGGTCTCCAATGTGTAATGTACACGTTCCCACCTAATTTTCCTTAAAATAATGGCTGACCTTTAAAATACAATTGAGTATAGTTTAACTCCTTGGAACACCTGGTTCTATGGTTCTGGAAGAATTTGGAGCAATTATGTGCAAATTAGGTTTCTATAGGGACTTGATTTGTCCTGCAGTGGTTTAAATATGTGAAATAGTCTCTCTCAAATTCTTCTTGTTATTCAGGCAGAACCATTAACATAGATTTACAAATCAAGCCCCTATAGAAACCTAATTTGCACACGATTGCTCCAAATTTTCCAGAACCATAGAACCAGGCAGAATCAGCTTTGGTGATGGAACAACTGTTCTTTATACTGTGTTTATAGTATGCGATGTGAAGTGCTAGACTTTTTTCTTGGTTTTATATTATTAATATTCAAAGTCAAGAGTTGTTTTTTGATTGCCTTGTTTTTCATGTGATTGACTGTAATTACCACACACAGTAGCATACTCCTTATAAACCATAGCACGTAATATGTAGTGACAGACTAAATACCTTTCCACACAAATCAAAATGAATGGCTGCTAGGTTTTTAAACAAACCCCTGCGTAAATAGTATTTATTGCATCACATATTTAAATATGTGTAATTGGAAGTGATTGTCATGATTTTGGTGAGCAAACACAGAACTGGAACACCATACAATGTAACCTTATACATGGGTAAACTCTATTGATTTACTGAAATTGGCAACCTACCTGAAAATGCATTTTATATTTAACAGCTTGAATGACCTATGTTACTGAACACTGTAGCATGTATTACTCAGAATCAGAATAGAGCCTCAAGTTGTTTGACAATACACTTAATCCAAAATATGAACAGGGTACATTATACACATGCAAAGACAAGTGCTGGTGTATTATTTATGAAGATGATGTGCTGTAATTTACAAGTACTCTCTCATTCCAAGGACCCTCAGTTTGATTTACATTTACATCTCTGCAACCCTAATCTGAGAACCATTTTTATTAGGCATGATTCGGTATGTCCAGAATTCCTTTGATAACTATTTAATGTTGGTAAGGAGTTAAAAGTGAAATTCTGTTCAAATAGCAATTCTTGTACATTATCCAGTTATATTTAATTATGTGAATGGATGGTGAGGATTGTCCTAAAACCTCACAATGAGAACCACTGATATACCCTATTTGTATTTTCCTTTTTATTAATGTATAATGTATTTATACAGGTGATCTCATTGAGAATCTCATTCTCAAGACGTAACCAGTCCAGACGTAGCTTATAGACACACTGTTTACATGACATGTGGATGGACAAGTAGGCAACCAGTGTAATATGGCAAATTGTACTTGTTTGCGGGTGACTCGGCACTCCTTGTCTCAGATAAGGACAAAGTGCAGGTTGAAAAAAAAACGTTTAATTACCTACCTGGGTTGCATTTTAGAGAACACTACAGTGAAAAATGGTAACAGATCAAGAAAGTCAACCAAAGTACAAGATGTTTGGGCAGGGTCTCCTCGTTGGTCAGTAGGAATGCTCTGAGGACACTAGCTGGAGCACTCATCCAATGTCATTTTTGCTCTGCATGCACCTCATGGTACTCTAGCACCTAAAAGGCATTAAAAACACAACTTCAGACCTATCAACTAACTGATCAGGTTACTTCTAAACCCACACATAGGACTCACCTAACCCCTGCTCATTATATGCTAGAGTGGGATGGCTCAGGATAGAGGAAAGAGTACACCAGAGGGAGCTCCACGGATCTAATTACCCCCAGATTCGGCACAAACATGGGGATGAATTCGTCCTACTATTATGCCACCAAAATGTGGAATGTCCTACCAACAGCCATCAAAGAGTGTGGCTTCCTACCACCACTGACTGATTTACTGTATTGACTCAGAGACTAAATGGCTTCCACGTTGTCTCTTCCAGAAGAGGATTTCTCCTGTCCTGTGTGTCGTGACATCTTTAAAGATCCTGTTATACTGTCATGTAGCCACAGCTTCTGTAATGCTTGTCTGCAGGAATGGTGGAGACAGAAGACAATAAAGCAATGTCCAGTTTGTAAGGAAATACATTCAACAGGTCATCCACCCCGTAACCTGGCTCTGAAGAACCTGTGTGAGGCCTTCATACAGGAGAGACGGAGAGCTTCAAAACGTAAGAGAACTTCATCAGCGTCTGAGGATCTCTGCAGTCTGCATGCAGAGAAACTCAAACTGTTCTGTCTGGAATGTCAACAGCCAGTGTGTCTTGTGTGTCGAGATTCTAAAAAACACACCAACCACAGTTTCAGACCCACCGATGAAGCTGCTCTGGATCACGAGGAGGAAGTCCAGAAATCACTGAAGACTTTACAGGAGAAACTGGAGGTCTTAAATGAAGTTAAAAAGAACACTAACCAAACAGCAAAACACATTAAGGTCCAGGCCCGGGACACAGAGAGGCAGATTAAGGAACAGTTTAAGACGTTTCATCAGTTTCTACAAGAGGAAGAGGAGGCCAGCATCACTGCACTGAGGGATGAAGAGCAACAGAAGAGTCAGATGATGAAAAAGAAGATTACGGTCCTGAACAGAGACATACTAACCCTTTCAAACAACATCAGAGCCATAGAGGAGGAGCTGAGAGCTGAACACGTCTCATTCCTGCAGAACTACAAGACCACAATGGAAAGAGTCCAGTTCACACTGCAGGACCAACAGCTGGTCTCTGGATCACTGATAGACGTGACCAAACACCTGAGCAACCTGACCTTCAGAGTCTGGAACAAGATGAAGGACATTGTCTCCTACAATCCTGTCATTCTGGACCCCAACACTGCCCATCCAGACTATACCCTGTCTGATGATCTGACCAGTGTGAGCGGTGGAGAGGAACGACAGCTTCCTGACAACCCAGAGAGGTTTGACTGCTATGGCCATGTCCTAGGTTCTGAGGGCTTTAACTCAGGGACTCACAGCTGGGATGTTGAGGTTGGAGACAATGCAAACTGGGAAGTGGGTGTGTTAGCAGAGTCTTACCAGAGGAAGGGAATGGTAGGGGGTCAACACTTCTTAATATGGTTAGATGAAGCTCAATACGCAGCACACTCCCCATCAGGGTCAAACACTGTTCTCTCATTGAAGCAGAATCCTCAGAGGATCAGAGTCCAGCTGGACTGGAATGAAGGAAAGCTGTCATTCTCTGATCCTGATACTAACACACACATACACACCTTCACACACACTTTCACTGATACAGTCTTTCCATACATTAGCACCGGTCATAATACTGTACCTCTGAAGATGTTACCTGGGAAGGTCAATGTAACTGTGGAACAATGCAGTTAGACATGATGATGATGTTGATCATTTAGAGTATTTAAGGGAGGATATTACTCAGTTACATAGAATCTGTATGATTGTGTCTTAATACTTTGTGCCGGGGACCCTGTTCCCTTGAGAAGAGGAGATGTTTTTATTTGTCATTTTTTCCCTTTTTTAAACATTTCTAGCATATAAATCAAAAACACATACTATTGCAATGCCCCATGTATAGCCCAAACGAAGAAAGAGTTACAAAATCAAAAGTCTCTCCCAGTAAAGAGAGTGGCGTACACATTGATTTATCCAAAACTATTATTAGTGTACATCTGGTCACATATATTATTAATTTCTGCTTCATTACTTCTCACATTGCTATGTTTTTATTATTTTTTATCATGTTGATAAACTGTATTGTTTTTGTGGAACATGTCCCACCAACGTTTTACTGCAGATACAAATAAACAAGTCTCAACATTCCTTTTAGTCTCTATCTTATTCTTTGTTTCACTGTAATTTCACCTGTAGATTAGATTTAGAACAAAGTCCTGTGTGCCGTTTTAAATGACGTGACTGACTAAATACCTGTCCACACAGATCACAATTAAAGGGTTTCACCCCTGTATAAATTATCCTGTGATTTATTAAGCTCTCTGAGAAGCTTTCCCCACATTGGTCACAAAGGACAGGTTTGTGTCCTATGTGAATTCTCTGGTGTCTATTTAAGTGAGATTGTGTTGTAAAGGTTTCTCTAGAGTATCTCTACAGAATTATCTGGTGTATTTTACATTTTGGGGAATATGTTTTCCACACTAGTTGTGTTTTGGCTTAGCCAAGCTCCCTCCTAGAACAGCGGGAAGTAAGGTCACAGGTCAGATGATGATACACCACTGGATTGCAAACAAAGACAAATAAATTGTACAATTAAGAACTTGTTGTGCATATTATGAAATAATTAAGTACATGATGCATGCATGCTTTGTTAGTGAGTTAGTTGGGTATAAATCTAGACACTCACATTGCATTTTGAGCGTGTAAATATCCCCCCAGTGGTGCATTCCAGTGCCATAAATGGTCATATTCAATAACATTGCAATGACTTCACTCATTTCACTGCACAAGTCACAAGTAAATACAATTAAGTTATTATCTTAAAGACAAAAACAGAAGGAGTAAACCATAATGTTAAAGTTCTTGCAGTGTGTTATTAAGAGTTGCTATCTTCATCTCAAAGGATTATATGTATCAGGCTACTATGAATCTAAGGGCACCAGTTGGTCTCCAATGTGTAATGTACACATTCCCACCTAATTTTCCTTAAAATAATGGCTGACCTTTAAAATACAATTGAGTATAGTTTAACTCCTTGGAACACCTGGTTCTATGGTTCTGGAAGAATTTGGAGCAATTATGTGCAAATTAGGTTTCTATAGGGACTTGATTTGTCCTGCAGTGGTTTAAATATGTGAAATAGTCTCTCTCAAATTCTTCTTGTTATTCAGGCAGAACCATTAACATAGATTTACAAATCAAGCCCCTATAGAAACCTAATTTGCACACGATTGCTCCAAATTTTCCAGAACCATAGAACCAGGCAGAATCAGCTTTGGTGATGGAACAACTGTTCTTTATACTGTGTTTATAGTATGCGATGTGAAGTGCTAGACTTTTTTCTTGGTTTTATATTATTAATATTCAAAGTCAAGAGTTGTTTTTTGATTGCCTTGTTTTTCATGTGATTGACTGTAATTACCACACACAGTAGCATACTCCTTATAAACCATAGCACGTAATATGTAGTGACAGACTAAATACCTTTCCACACAAATCAAAATGAATGGCTGCTAGGTTTTTAAACAAACCCCTGCGTAAATAGTATTTATTGCATCACATATTTAAATATGTGTAATTGGAAGTGATTGTCATGATTTTGGTGAGCAAACACAGAACTGGAACACCATACAATGTAACCTTATACATGGGTAAACTCTATTGATTTACTGAAATTGGCAACCTACCTGAAAATGCATTTTATATTTAACAGCTTGAATGACCTATGTTACTGAACACTGTAGCATGTATTACTCAGAATCAGAATAGAGCCTCAAGTTGTTTGACAATACACTTAATCCAAAATATGAACAGGGTACATTATACACATGCAAAGACAAGTGCTGGTGTATTATTTATGAAGATGATGTGCTGTAATTTACAAGTACTCTCTCATTCCAAGGACCCTCAGTTTGATTTACATTTACATCTCTGCAACCCTAATCTGAGAACCATTTTTATTAGGCATGATTCGGTATGTCCAGAATTCCTTTGATAACTATTTAATGTTGGTAAGGAGTTAAAAGTGAAATTCTGTTCAAATAGCAATTCTTGTACATTATCCAGTTATATTTAATTATGTGAATGGATGGTGAGGATTGTCCTAAAACCTCACAATGAGAACCACTGATATACCCTATTTGTATTTTCCTTTTTATTAATGTATAATGTATTTATACAGGTGATCTCATTGAGAATCTCATTCTCAAGACGTAACCAGTCCAGACGTAGCTTATAGACACACTGTTTACATGACATGTGGATGGACAAGTAGGCAACCAGTGTAATATGGCAAATTGTACTTGTTTGCGGGTGACTCGGCACTCCTTGTCTCAGATAAGGACAAAGTGCAGGTTGAAAAAAAAACGTTTAATTACCTACCTGGGTTGCATTTTAGAGAACACTACAGTGAAAAATGGTAACAGATCAAGAAAGTCAACCAAAGTACAAGATGTTTGGGCAGGGTCTCCTCGTTGGTCAGTAGGAATGCTCTGAGGACACTAGCTGGAGCACTCATCCAATGTCATTTTTGCTCTGCATGCACCTCATGGTACTCTAGCACCTAAAAGGCATTAAAAACACAACTTCAGACCTATCAACTAACTGATCAGGTTACTTCTAAACCCACACATAGGACTCACCTAACCCCTGCTCATTATATGCTAGAGTGGGATGGCTCAGGATAGAGGAAAGAGTACACCAGAGGGAGCTCCACGGATCTAATTACCCCCAGATTCGGCACAAACATGGGGATGAATTCGTCCTACTATTATGCCACCAAAATGTGGAATGTCCTACCAACAGCCATCAAAGAGTGTGGCTTCCTACCACCACTGACTGATTTACTGTATTGACTCAGAGACTAAATGGCTTCCACGTTGTCTCTTCCAGAAGAGGATTTCTCCTGTCCTGTGTGTCGTGACATCTTTAAAGATCCTGTTATACTGTCATGTAGCCACAGCTTCTGTAATGCTTGTCTGCAGGAATGGTGGAGACAGAAGACAATAAAGCAATGTCCAGTTTGTAAGGAAATACATTCAACAGGTCATCCACCCCGTAACCTGGCTCTGAAGAACCTGTGTGAGGCCTTCATACAGGAGAGACGGAGAGCTTCAAAACGTAAGAGAACTTCATCAGCGTCTGAGGATCTCTGCAGTCTGCATGCAGAGAAACTCAAACTGTTCTGTCTGGAATGTCAACAGCCAGTGTGTCTTGTGTGTCGAGATTCTAAAAAACACACCAACCACAGTTTCAGACCCACCGATGAAGCTGCTCTGGATCACGAGGAGGAAGTCCAGAAATCACTGAAGACTTTACAGGAGAAACTGGAGGTCTTAAATGAAGTTAAAAAGAACACTAACCAAACAGCAAAACACATTAAGGTCCAGGCCCGGGACACAGAGAGGCAGATTAAGGAACAGTTTAAGACGTTTCATCAGTTTCTACAAGAGGAAGAGGAGGCCAGCATCACTGCACTGAGGGATGAAGAGCAACAGAAGAGTCAGATGATGAAAAAGAAGATTACGGTCCTGAACAGAGACATACTAACCCTTTCAAACAACATCAGAGCCATAGAGGAGGAGCTGAGAGCTGAACACGTCTCATTCCTGCAGAACTACAAGACCACAATGGAAAGAGTCCAGTTCACACTGCAGGACCAACAGCTGGTCTCTGGATCACTGATAGACGTGACCAAACACCTGAGCAACCTGACCTTCAGAGTCTGGAACAAGATGAAGGACATTGTCTCCTACAATCCTGTCATTCTGGACCCCAACACTGCCCATCCAGACTATACCCTGTCTGATGATCTGACCAGTGTGAGCGGTGGAGAGGAACGACAGCTTCCTGACAACCCAGAGAGGTTTGACTGCTATGGCCATGTCCTAGGTTCTGAGGGCTTTAACTCAGGGACTCACAGCTGGGATGTTGAGGTTGGAGACAATGCAAACTGGGAAGTGGGTGTGTTAGCAGAGTCTTACCAGAGGAAGGGAATGGTAGGGGGTCAACACTTCTTAATATGGTTAGATGAAGCTCAATACGCAGCACACTCCCCATCAGGGTCAAACACTGTTCTCTCATTGAAGCAGAATCCTCAGAGGATCAGAGTCCAGCTGGACTGG
Organism: Gymnoscopelus microlampas; assembly: GCF_963454915.1. Classification (NCBI taxonomy): domain Eukaryota; kingdom Metazoa; phylum Chordata; class Actinopteri; order Myctophiformes; family Myctophidae; genus Gymnoscopelus; species Gymnoscopelus microlampas. Next base: position 6,304,881 of record NC_139944.1, read on the forward strand.
AATGAAGGAAAGCTGTCATTCTCTGATCCTGATACTAACACACACATACACACCTTCACACACACTTTCACTGATACAGTCTTTCCATACATTAGCACCGGTCATAATACTGTACCTCTGAAGATGTTACCTGGGAAGGTCAATGTAACTGTGGAACAATGCAGTTAGACATGATGATGATGTTGATCATTTAGAGTATTTAAGGGAGGATATTACTCAGTTACATAGAATCTGTATGATTGTGTCTTAATACTTTGTGCCGGGGACCCTGTTCCCTTGAGAAGAGGAGATGTTTTTATTTGTCATTTTTTCCCTTTTTTAAACATTTCTAGCATATAAATCAAAAACACATACTATTGCAATGCCCCATGTATAGCCCAAACGAAGAAAGAGTTACAAAATCAAAAGTCTCTCCCAGTAAAGAGAGTGGCGTACACATTGATTTATCCAAAACTATTATTAGTGTACATCTGGTCACATATATTATTAATTTCTGCTTCATTACTTCTCACATTGCTATGTTTTTATTATTTTTTATCATGTTGATAAACTGTATTGTTTTTGTGGAACATGTCCCACCAACGTTTTACTGCAGATACAAATAAACAAGTCTCAACATTCCTTTTAGTCTCTATCTTATTCTTTGTTTCACTGTAATTTCACCTGTAGATTAGATTTAGAACAAAGTCCTGTGTGCCGTTTTAAATGACGTGACTGACTAAATACCTGTCCACACAGATCACAATTAAAGGGTTTCACCCCTGTATAAATTATCCTGTGATTTATTAAGCTCTCTGAGAAGCTTTCCCCACATTGGTCACAAAGGACAGGTTTGTGTCCTATGTGAATTCTCTGGTGTCTATTTAAGTGAGATTGTGTTGTAAAGGTTTCTCTAGAGTATCTCTACAGAATTATCTGGTGTATTTTACATTTTGGGGAATATGTTTTCCACACTAGTTGTGTTTTGGCTTAGCCAAGCTCCCTCCTAGAACAGCGGGAAGTAAGGTCACAGGTCAGATGATGATACACCACTGGATTGCAAACAAAGACAAATAAATTGTACAATTAAGAACTTGTTGTGCATATTATGAAATAATTAAGTACATGATGCATGCATGCTTTGTTAGTGAGTTAGTTGGGTATAAATCTAGACACTCACATTGCATTTTGAGCGTGTAAATATCCCCCCAGTGGTGCATTCCAGTGCCATAAATGGTCATATTCAATAACATTGCAATGACTTCACTCATTTCACTGCACAAGTCACAAGTAAATACAATTAAGTTATTATCTTAAAGACAAAAACAGAAGGAGTAAACCATAATGTTAAAGTTCTTGCAGTGTGTTATTAAGAGTTGCTATCTTCATCTCAAAGGATTATATGTATCAGGCTACTATGAATCTAAGGGCACCAGTTGGTCTCCAATGTGTAATGTACACATTCCCACCTAATTTTCCTTAAAATAATGGCTGACCTTTAAAATACAATTGAGTATAGTTTAACTCCTTGGAACACCTGGTTCTATGGTTCTGGAAGAATTTGGAGCAATTATGTGCAAATTAGGTTTCTATAGGGACTTGATTTGTCCTGCAGTGGTTTAAATATGTGAAATAGTCTCTCTCAAATTCTTCTTGTTATTCAGGCAGAACCATTAACATAGATTTACAAATCAAGCCCCTATAGAAACCTAATTTGCACACGATTGCTCCAAATTTTCCAGAACCATAGAACCAGGCAGAATCAGCTTTGGTGATGGAACAACTGTTCTTTATACTGTGTTTATAGTATGCGATGTGAAGTGCTAGACTTTTTTCTTGGTTTTATATTATTAATATTCAAAGTCAAGAGTTGTTTTTTGATTGCCTTGTTTTTCATGTGATTGACTGTAATTACCACACACAGTAGCATACTCCTTATAAACCATAGCACGTAATATGTAGTGACAGACTAAATACCTTTCCACACAAATCAAAATGAATGGCTGCTAGGTTTTTAAACAAACCCCTGCGTAAATAGTATTTATTGCATCACATATTTAAATATGTGTAATTGGAAGTGATTGTCATGATTTTGGTGAGCAAACACAGAACTGGAACACCATACAATGTAACCTTATACATGGGTAAACTCTATTGATTTACTGAAATTGGCAACCTACCTGAAAATGCATTTTATATTTAACAGCTTGAATGACCTATGTTACTGAACACTGTAGCATGTATTACTCAGAATCAGAATAGAGCCTCAAGTTGTTTGACAATACACTTAATCCAAAATATGAACAGGGTACATTATACACATGCAAAGACAAGTGCTGGTGTATTATTTATGAAGATGATGTGCTGTAATTTACAAGTACTCTCTCATTCCAAGGACCCTCAGTTTGATTTACATTTACATCTCTGCAACCCTAATCTGAGAACCATTTTTATTAGGCATGATTCGGTATGTCCAGAATTCCTTTGATAACTATTTAATGTTGGTAAGGAGTTAAAAGTGAAATTCTGTTCAAATAGCAATTCTTGTACATTATCCAGTTATATTTAATTATGTGAATGGATGGTGAGGATTGTCCTAAAACCTCACAATGAGAACCACTGATATACCCTATTTGTATTTTCCTTTTTATTAATGTATAATGTATTTATACAGGTGATCTCATTGAGAATCTCATTCTCAAGACGTAACCAGTCCAGACGTAGCTTATAGACACACTGTTTACATGACATGTGGATGGACAAGTAGGCAACCAGTGTAATATGGCAAATTGTACTTGTTTGCGGGTGACTCGGCACTCCTTGTCTCAGATAAGGACAAAGTGCAGGTTGAAAAAAAAATGTTTAATTACCTACCTGGGTTGCATTTTAGAGAACACTACAGTGAAAAATGGTAACAGATCAAGAAAGTCAACCAAAGTACAAGATGTTTGGGCAGGGTCTCCTCGTTGGTCAGTAGGAATGCTCTGAGGACACTAGCTGGAGCACTCATCCAATGTCATTTTTGCTCTGCATGCACCTCATGGTACTCTAGCACCTAAAAGGCATTAAAAACACAACTTCAGACCTATCAACTAACTGATCAGGTTACTTCTAAACCCACACATAGGACTCACCTAACCCCTGCTCATTATATGCTAGAGTGGGATGGCTCAGGATAGAGGAAAGAGTACACCAGAGGGAGCTCCACGGATCTAATTACCCCCAGATTCGGCACAAACATGGGGATGAATTCGTCCTACTATTATGCCACCAAAATGTGGAATGTCCTACCAACAGCCATCAAAGAGTGTGGCTTCATACCCTCTTTAAAACCACCATGAAGAGCACCTGTCTGAAATTTGCAACTGGACCTGGACAAGTCTTTTAGCTTGCCTAAATACTTGACCCCCACTGTTTTTCTGTAAATATACTTTTACTGCTCCTAGTATTTATGATATGTTGTATGGCTTGATGATTTGAATATATAAACATGAACATGTGACAAGGGTGAAATGAGGGGTTCTTAAAACTTTTGTAATTTGTTTTTATTGGTGCTTAATGTGTATAATTGCCTCATTTAACCCCACCATCTTATTATTTTTGTACCAATTATTATTACGCACTGTATTGTTTATAATTGTTTTCCCCATGATCCCCTGGTCACATGTATTGAGAGACATTGAGTGGCAGAGCGGCAGTCACGCGGTCACGCCCAAGGCCACGGTCATGGCCAATGTCCCCAGACAGACTGTCACCACGGACAAATGAAAGAAGAGGGAGGTGTGGTTTGGCAGGTACAAAAGCGGAGGCGGGACCGTTTGAAAGAGAGAACAGAGCACCCAAGTGACAGAGGCGTCAGTGAGGAGAAGGACAGCAGAGGGGAAGGTTGTGCCGAGACACGGAGTAGAGGAGTGCATAGATGAAGTAGACATACCAGCCACCTAGGAGTTTGGAAGCCGAGGTGTGCCTACATTCAAAGGAGAAACCAAGAGGAGAAAGCAATCGAACCGAAGGGGAGGAAGAGGCGAGTGAGACCAGACCATATAAGGAGCGCTGAGACTGGAAAGTGGCGATAACGTTGCATACGCAACCAACTCAGCGCCAGGTGTAAAAACCTGGCTGGCGAGTGAGTATTCGAACAAGCAACGTTGAATCCCTGTATAACCACTGCCTGAGACAACGCAAATGTATCGTGTAAATGCACAGTGAACTGGTCTAGATCTCTATAATTGCAGGCGGAGAGAAAGAAGAGAGAAGACGAAGACGACTGGCCTCAAACCCTTTCCCATCTTACCCCCATATATGGACATGCAGCATTACCCCTGAACAAACCGTGTTGAGTATCTTGAAGCACTTTATTGGCACCGCACTTTACTTGAAAAGTATTTGTTGCACAGAAACCCCCCATGCTAAGGAACCCTTGTGATTAAGCCCTGCGTAATTTGCACAACTTTATAATTTATTTTATAGTTGTTGTGTAGATTATTTGTGTTTTGTATGTTTATATAGGTTTTATTAGTATAGTGTTTATTTGATTGTTTTTAAGGCACAGAAGCCAATGTATTAGGGACCCAATAAATATGACTTACCTTTTTTTGATACACTGTATTCGTGTCCAGTTTCTTAAAGGGATATTCTCATGCCAGTGTTGTATTCTCAAAACCAAAAGTATTGAAACTTACCAGTTAACCTCGAACCTGTGAAAGCCTGAAGAAGAAGTTAAAGTGTATTCAAAGGGGACTTCCCTCTATAACAAAAGTGGCGTAGTCGACAAACAATTAGTTCAGATAGGACTCACAGTAATTACGCACCCAGCACTTTATTGTGCATTTATATTTTATTGTTGTGAGTTTTATTCTGGATTATTTATTAAAGGAGAAGAGTGCAATAGTACAAACAAATTGCAAGTCAAATGTGATACAATTTCGGCCCTGTTCACATATTTGGCGTTGGCGGCAGGACTGGTTGAGAACAAACACATGAGAATACCCTTAAGAGAAACTGTACTGTTTTGTTGTTTTTGTTGCTTTTTGTTTTTTGCTTTACGGATTCAGAATGATGATGATGGCGGTGTATCCCGGTGCCCCATGGTTACCCATCTTTGGTGGAACAGAAGGCGAGAGTAAATATAGGGAATGGAAAGACCAGATTAGAGGATTATTAAGTACCCAGGAACTACCAGAAATCAGGAAAGTTGCTATTATAATTAAAACGCTAACCAACGAAGCTAAACGGCAGATTAGTGTGGTTGAGGAGGGCGAACGCGACACAGTGGCAAAAGTTTTTAAATACTTAGATGCTTTATATAAAGAAACTGTCTCTGTCGCAGAAATGCGCTCACTATTCTATCGGTGCGCACAGCGCGCAGGAGAGAATGTACAAACTTACACCCTGAGACTTAGAGAGCTGTTTTGTGGGCTGCGGCAGTACGACCCAAGCACCGCTCCCTCCGAAGCCATTCTTCGTGATCAGTTTGTTATGGGTTTAGCTGAGGGCCCCCTGGGCCAAGCCTTAAAAATATATGCTCGACGACACCCAGATGAAGATTTTGCTGCTTTACGCGAAGAAGCCTACCTGTTAGCTGCTGAACATGGAACTACTGAAATAACGTGCCACGCTGTTAATCCTATTTCTGTCCCCTACCCTTCTCAGGACCCTGCTTGGAGAGAAAAATTAAAACAGGAAATCATGGACGACGTAAAAACTCAAATGCAAGGATTCACGCAGGAACTCATGAAGGAAATCAGACCGCTCCTCCGCACTGGCACCAATGACGCACGAGCGCGCACTCCACCGCCACCTGAGCGACGGTATACGGCCTCTCAGCGCTACGAATGGGATGAAGGAGGTAGGCCGATATGTAGCCAGTGTAGACAGGCGGGTCATATAGCGAGATTCTGTAGATCCGACCGAAGTCAGTTAAACTAGTACGCCCTGTCGCCGAGGTCCGGGGGGCAGAGGTGCAACGTTCACAAAAAAAGTTAAGGGCCAATGAAGTGTTTGTGGGGGAATGTCCGACAATTGGGATAACAATGGGGGGAGTCCAAATGAGGGGTTTATTAGATACGGGGTCTCAAGTCACATTGATGCAGCAGAGTTTGTTTAACGAAAAGTTCTCGCAAGATAAAATGGAAAATGGGCCTCTGGTGTTTAGCCTACGGGCAGCAAACGGCCTTGATCTACCCTATTCTGGCTATGCCATATTCGATTTAGAATTAGAAGGACTGAAAATACCGGGAAGAGGAATCGTAATTGTAAAAGATGAACATTGTATTGAGCCGCTGATCATTGGGATGAACGTAGTCCACGCAGTGTGGCATGCATTATTTAAACTCTCTGGGAGGTCTGTGTTTCCATGCCAACAGGAGAGGACACCATGGAAAAAAGCATTCGCCGCCTGTAGGAGAGTGGAGGCAGTGACCCACGAAGACGGAGCATTGGGCTATGTGTGGCCTGTCGGCCGACGGAGAATCCGAGTCCCCGCCCGCAGTGAGTTAGTAGTATGGGGCCGTGCCTGGAAAGGTCCAAATGGAGCCGAATACGAGGCCCTGATGGAGGCCATGCCGGAAGGAACTGATCTGGGAGTGGCCCGAGCGTTGGTCACCGTGCGTAATGGCCGAGTCCCCGTGCGCATCTGCAACCCCCACGCGTATAGCGTGACCGTGGGCAGACATCAAAAGTTAGGGAAGCTATATCCAGTGGAGGAGGCCGACGTCCGTGGACGACGAGACCTGAACCTGTCCCTAGGAACCGACGGAGCCGTGGAAGTGTCCCTGGTGAGCATCGAAGACGAGGGACCCGTGAAGACCTTACCTGAGGAGATGGAGGCGTTGACCCGGCGAGATGACCTACCTGACCAGCAGAGAGAAGAGCTGCATGCGATGATGTGTAAATGGAAGAAGGTGTTTGCAGTCCATAATGAAGATTTTGGGCAGACGGACGTGGTGCAACACCAAATACCAACTGGAGACGCGGCACCCATCCGCGAGAGGCACCGACCGCTGCCGCCCTCCATGTATAGAGAAATGAAGACCTTATTGAGTGACATGCTGGACAAGGGAGTGATAAAAGAGAGTTGCAGTCCCTGGGCAGCGCCCATTGTCCTGGTGAAGAAGAAAGATGGCAGCTGGCGTTTCTGTGTCGACTACCGTAAACTGAATGCCGTGACGCACAAAGATGCCTTCCCTTTACCTCGGATTGAAGAGACTTTAACAAGCCTGACCAAGGCTCAGTGGTTCTCCACACTCGACCTGGCCAGCGGTTATTGGCAGGTGGGTATGGACCCTCGGGATCGAGAAAAGACAGCGTTTACCACCCCTTTAGGACTGTTCGAGTTCCAACGTATGCCGTTCGGTTTATGTAACGCCCCCGCGACCTTCCAAAGATTAATGCAGCGATGCTTGAGTGGCCAGGTGACAGAGTCATTGTTAGTGTACCTCGATGACATTATTGTATATTCACCTGACTTTTCCTCTCACATGCAGCACCTTGACCAGGTTTTCGAGCGGCTGTGGAGACACGGATTGAAACTGCGCCTCGATAAATGCAAGCTTCTCCAACCGGAGGTAAAGTTCTTGGGCCACGTTGTAGACAAAGAGGGAGTGCGCCCGGACCCTGAAAAGTTGGCTGCGGTAAGAGACTGGACCCCACCCTCGACTGTCCGCGAGGTCCGCGCTTTTCTAGGTCTGGCTGGTTATTATCGCCGCTTCGTGTCCTCATTTGCTGCCATAGCTAGGCCGTTAAATAGTTTGTTGATCGGAGTCCCGAATGATGTGAAGTCCCATCAGTGTAAAATAGAGTGGTCCCCTGAATGCCAAAACTCGTTTGATGCTCTTAAAACTGCCCTTACGCAGGCTCCAATACTGGCTTATGCAGATTATGACCGACCGTTTGTAGTGTATACTGATGCGAGTGGCCGCGGGCTCGGCGCCGTTCTGGCACAGGTCCAAGATGGCCAGGAGCGAGTAATCGCCTACGCCAGCCGAAGTCTACACCCTACCGAACAAAATGATGCAAATTATAGCTCCTTTAAATTAGAACTCTTGGCACTTAAATGGGCAGTGACCGAAAAAATTAAAGATTACTTAACTGGCGCTCATTTTACGATTTATACAGATAACAATCCTGTTGCGCATCTTCAAACAGCTCGACTAGGCGCGGTGGAACAGCGCTGGGCAGCCCAGCTAGCATCATTCACCTATGATATAAAGTACCGACCTGGGAAAAGCAATGCGAACGCAGATGCCCTGTCTAGGTTCCCTGTTCAACCTGTAGGAGTGGCCGTAGTGGAGTTGGCACCGGTGGAGAGGTTTAATCAAACACTGTTAAACATGTTGCGCTCTCTAGATACTGATCGCCAAGGCAGATGGAATGAACACTTACCTGAGTTAGTACACGCTTATAACAATACTGAACATGGTGCGACAGGTTATGCGCCTGCGTACTTAATGTTTGGTCGCCACCTGAGGCGTCCGGTAGATGTAGCATTAGGAGTACCGTTGTCACAAAATCGAATGGGAGTGGGAGATTGGGTGCAAGATCACCAGAAACGAATGGCCACAGCGTATAGGACAGCCGAGAAAAAAATGGTGCATATAGCAGGACAGCGTAAACAGGTCTATGACCGCCGAGCCGGTATGCCACCATTGTTACCTGGAGAGAGGGTGTGGGTACGAAACCGGAACCGACAGGGACAAGGTAAACTGGGCCCATGGTGGGACCCAGAACCTTTTGTGGTATTGGAGAGGGTGGGGGATGCGGGCCTAGTATACAGGATCCGACCTGAAAAAGGAGGGCGAGATAGAACGATCCATAGGAATGCATTAAAAGTGTGTATAGCCCCCAGGTCACCGATGGAGAGCCCCGAACCTGCCCCAGTAGCCGAACCGGTGGGACCAATATGGCCGCCTTATGTAGGGTTTTTCCCCGGTCCTAGGGAACCTGAAGGTCCGCGGCGCTCTGGAAGAGCGAACCAAGGACAGCCACCTGAGAGGTACGGGCATGACGTTTAGAACCAGTTGCCAGGGACTGCCAACGAAAAAGTAGGGGGGAATGTGACAAGGGTGAAATGAGGGGTTCTTAAAACTTTTGTAATTTGTTTTTATTGGTGCTTAATGTGTATAATTGCCTCATTTAACCCCACCATCTTATTATTTTTGTACCAATTATTATTACGCACTGTATTGTTTATAATTGTTTTCCCCATGATCCCCTGGTCACATGTATTGAGAGACATTGAGTGGCAGAGCGGCAGTCACGCGGTCACGCCCAAGGCCACGGTCATGGCCAATGTCCCCAGACAGACTGTCACCACGGACAAATGAAAGAAGAGGGAGGTGTGGTTTGGCAGGTACAAAAGCGGAGGCGGGACCGTTTGAAAGAGAGAACAGAGCACCCAAGTGACAGAGGCGTCAGTGAGGAGAAGGACAGCAGAGGGGAAGGTTGTGCCGAGACACGGAGTAGAGGAGTGCATAGATGAAGTAGACATACCAGCCACCTAGGAGTTTGGAAGCCGAGGTGTGCCTACATTCAAAGGAGAAACCAAGAGGAGAAAGCGATCGAACCGAAGGGGAGGAAGAGGCGAGTGAGACCAGACCATATAAGGAGCGCTGAGACTGGAAAGTGGCGATAACGTTGCATACGCAACCAACTCAGCGCCAGGTGTAAAAACCTGGCTGGCGAGTGAGTATTCGAACAAGCAACGTTGAATCCCTGTATAACCACTGCCTGAGACAACGCAAATGTATCGTGTAAATGCACAGTGAACTGGTCTAGATCTCTATAATTGCAGGCGGAGAGAAAGAAGAGAGAAGACGAAGACGACTGGCCTCAAACCCTTTCCCATCTTACCCCCATATATGGACATGCAGCATTACCCCTGAACAAACCGTGTTGAGTATCTTGAAGCACTTTATTGGCACCGCACTTTACTTGAAAAGTATTTGTTGCACAGAAACCCCCCATGCTAAGGAACCCTTGTGATTAAGCCCCGCGTAATTTGCACAACTTTATAATTTATTTTATAGTTGTTGTGTAGATTATTTGTGTTTTGTATGTTTATATAGGTTTTATTAGTATAGTGTTTATTTGATTGTTTTTAAGGCACAGAAGCCAATGTATTAGGGACCCAATAAATATGACTTACCTTTTTTTGATACACTGTATTCGTGTCCAGTTTCTTAAAGGGATATTCTCATGCCAGTGTTGTATTCTCAAAACCAAAAGTATTGAAACTTACCAGTTAACCTCGAACCTGTGAAAGCCTGAAGAAGAAGTTAAAGTGTATTCAAAGGGGACTTCCCTCTATAACAAAAGTGGCGTAGTCGACAAACAATTAGTTCAGATAGGACTCACAGTAATTACGCACCCAGCACTTTATTGTGCATTTATATTTTATTGTTGTGAGTTTTATTCTGGATTATTTATTAAAGGAGAAGAGTGCAATAGTACAAACAAATTGCAAGTCAAATGTGATACAATTTCGGCCCTGTTCACAAACATATATACCTGTGTACCTCAGGTGACAATATAGTATGCAGAAGTATAATAGCTGCACAACATGTTGCACTGGATATCGAAGGGAATGTAAATAAATGTGTTTGGTGCATCTCATGTGTCATCTCAACAAACATTGCATGTTTATGTTTTGTTTGTTTTTCAGAAAAAAAAACTTTGTCTTGTATTTTGACTTGACTATGCAAAGTATGACACAATAATATCAATACAGTTAGGCTACTACTGTTAAAATGACTACAAGTGAGTAGCTATTGATTGTAAAATGGTTCAATTATGAATTTGGAATGTAAGAAAATGACTTGCAATTAATATGCTACTGTTTCAAAAGCATTCTGCACGTTTTCAAAAAGGTAATGTCTTTTATAATAAAAATGTATTAGATTCACATACCACTCGCTAACATTTTTATAATCTAACATGACAATTGTATTAAACTGCTAAGAACTTTATAAATAATGAATACTGACAACTCTGGGTTGGGTTTGCTTTCTTTAGCAAAGAAAAACAATCAACATGTTAATGAAGTGAATGAATGACATTGAAACTTGTGTCTATGTAAATGTTTCTCTGATGATGGCCCATCATCATCATCAAGGTGGCTTTTGTTGTGAGCCTTTCACATCGAAATGTTCCTGACTGCAGTTAATTGGAGGAGAGCTGAGAGGAGGTGGGAGGAGGTGTTTCTCCACTTCAAGACAAAAGGGAGGTGCTACTACTTATACTACATCAACACAACACACACTGTCATGCTCAGTCAGTGCTCACTGCTCAGAGTCAGACCACAGAACACAGAGACACACAGAGACAAGCAACTGTTATTATTTCAGTTCAACTTTCCGGCTGCACTCTTCTTCACAGGGACCTTCTGAGGAAACATTGGAGTAGGATCCTAAGTTACAGGTAAGAGGATATCATAAGATGACAATAAACCTCTTCTGAGTTTGTTGGCAATTTTCACATAAGTAATTGAACAAGCCCATTCAAATGTCAGTTATTGTAACTGTGTTATTGAAGTGGCATATATTTCACTCAGTATACCTACCCTGTAGTTTGTTCAGTGATCAAATACATTTAGTTTTTACTGAAGTTAAAGTTGCAATTGCACAAACATGCTCTGTTACAAGTAATTCAAATCATATATTCAATTGGAATAAAAAGCTGATTAGACTATAAATTATATGTTTCTGATGCCTACCAAGTTTTGACACAAGTCATATTGTACTAGTTACTTTTTCAATAGTTATGTTCTTCAGTGTGCCTGAACCTAAACAACACTTTATGTAAAATAACTGTCACAGACAGAATCTGAACATTTTAAGTCAAGGTTTGTCAAAGAGTAAAATCAACAGGAAGTTTTACATAATGTATGTCTTTGCAACAGGTCTGTGGAGGTGTGTCAAAGCTCCGCCCCCTGCCAGACTCATCTGAGACGATAAGATTGACCTTCAGATCAAACACAACTTCCAGTGAGGAGGACATACTTCCACAGCTACAGGAGGGAATACTGACCCAGACCACTGGAACCTGCTGCTGACAGCTGAATGGACTTTAACAACAACCACGATTCACAGTGAAAGTAAACTTCAAGGACCATTCTAGAGGAGGAAGTTTTACAGTACCACCACTGACTGACTGACTAAATACCTGTCCACACAGATCACAATTAAAGGGTTTCACCCCTGTATAAATTATCCTGTGATTTATTAAGCTCTCTGAGAAGCTTTCCCCACATTGGTCACAAAGGACAGGTTTGTGTCCTATGTGAATTCTCTGGTGTCTATTTAAGTGAGATTGTGTTGTAAAGGTTTCTCTAGAGTATCTCTACGGAATTATCTGGTGTATTTTACATTTTGGGGAATATGTTTTCCACACTAGTTGTGTTTTGGCTTAGCCAAGCTCCCTCCTAGAACAGCGGGAAGTAAGGTCACAGGTCAGATGATGATACACCACTGGATTGCAAACAAAGACAAATAAATTGTACAATTAAGAACTTGTTGTGCATATTATGAAATAATTAAGTACATGATGCATGCATGCTTTGTTAGTGAGTTAGTTGGGAATAAATCTAGACACTCACATTGCATTTTGAGCGTGTAAATATCCCCCCAGTGGTGCATTCCAGTGCCATAAATGGTCATATTCAATAACATTGCAATGACTTCACTCATTTCACTGCACAAGTCACAAGTAAATACAATTAAGTTATTATCTTAAAGACAAAAACAGAAGGAGTAAACCATAATGTTAAAGTTCTTGCAGTGTGTTATTAAGAGTTGCTATCTTCATCTCAAAGGATTATATGTATCAGGCTACTATGAATCTAAGGGCACCAGTTGGTCTCCAATGTGTAATGTACACATTCCCACCTAATTTTCCTTAAAATAATGGCTGACCTTTAAAATACAATTGAGTATAGTTTAACTCCTTGGAACACCTGGTTCTATGGTTCTGGAAGAATTTGGAGCAATTATGTGCAAATTAGGTTTCTATAGGGACTTGATTTGTCCTGCAGTGGTTTAAATATGTGAAATAGTCTCTCTCAAATTCTTCTTGTTATTCAGGCAGAACCATTAAGATAGATTTACAAATCAAGCCCCTATAGAAACCTAATTTGCACATGATTGCTCCAAATTTTCCAGAACCATAGAACCAGGCAGAATCAGCTTTGGTGATGGAACAACTGTTCTTTATACTGTGTTTATAGTATGCGATGTGAAGTGCTAGACTTTTTTCTTGGTTTTATATTATTAATATTCAAAGTCAAGAGTTGTTTTTTGATTGCCTTGTTTTTCATGTGATTGACTGTAATTACCACACACAGTAGCATACTCCTTATAAACCATAGCACGTAATATGTAGTGACAGACTAAATACCTTTCCACACAAATCAAAATGAATGGCTGCTAGGTTTTTAAACAAACCCCTGCGTAAATAGTATTTATTGCATCACATATTTAAATATGTGTAATTGGAAGTGATTGTCATGATTTTGGTGAGCAAACACAGAACTGGAACACCATACAATGTAACCTTATACATGGGTAAACTCTATTGATTTACTGAAATTGGCAACCTACCTGAAAATGCATTTTATATTTAACAGCTTGAATGACCTATGTTACTGAACACTGTAGCATGTATTACTCAGAATCAGAATAGAGCCTCAAGTTGTTTGACAATACACTTAATCCAAAATATGAACAGGGTACATTATACACATGCAAAGACAAGTGCTGGTGTATTATTTATGAAGATGATGTGCTGTAATTTACAAGTACTCTCTCATTCCAAGGACCCTCAGTTTGATTTACATTTACATCTCTGCAACCCTAATCTGAGAACCATTTTTATTAGGCATGATTCGGTATGTCCAGAATTCCTTTGATAACTATTTAATGTTGGTAAGGAGTTAAAAGTGAAATTCTGTTCAAATAGCAATTCTTGTACATTATCCAGTTATATTTAATTATGTGAATGGATGGTGAGGATTGTCCTAAAACCTCACAATGAGAACCACTGATATACCCTATTTGTATTTTCCTTTTTATTAATGTATAATGTATTTATACAGGTGATCTCATTGAGAATCTCATTCTCAAGACGTAACCAGTCCAGACGTAGCTTATAGACACACTGTTTACATGACATGTGGATGGACAAGTAGGCAACCAGTGTAATATGGCAAATTGTACTTGTTTGCGGGTGACTCGGCACTCCTTGTCTCAGATAAGGACAAAGTGCAGGTTGAAAAAAAAACGTTTAATTACCTACCTGGGTTGCATTTTAGAGAACACTACAGTGAAAAATGGTAACAGATCAAGAAAGTCAACCAAAGTACAAGATGTTTGGGCAGGGTCTCCTCGTTGGTCAGTAGGAATGCTCTGAGGACACTAGCTGGAGCACTCATCCAATGTCATTTTTGCTCTGCATGCACCTCATGGTACTCTAGCACCTAAAAGGCATTAAAAACACAACTTCAGACCTATCAACTAACTGATCAGGTTACTTCTAAACCCACACATAGGACTCACCTAACCCCTGCTCATTATATGCTAGAGTGGGATGGCTCAGGATAGAGGAAAGAGTACACCAGAGGGAGCTCCACGGATCTAATTACCCCCAGATTCGGCACAAACATGGGGATGAATTCGTCCTACTATTATGCCACCAAAATGTGGAATGTCCTACCAACAGCCATCAAAGAGTGTGGCTTCATACCCTCTTTAAAACCACCATGAAAGAGCACCTGTCTGAAATTTGCAACTGGACCTGGACAAGTCTTTTAGCTTGCCTAAATACTTGACCCCCACTGTTTTTCTGTAAATATACTTTTACTGCTCCTAGTATTTATGATATGTTGTATGGCTTGATGATTTGAATATATAAACATGAACATATATACCTGTGTACCTCAGGTGACAATATAGTATGCAGAAGTATAATAGCTGCACAACATGTTGCACTGGATATCGAAGGGAATGTAAATAAATGTGTTTGATGCATCTCATGTGTCATCTCAACAAACATTGCATGTTTATGTTTTGTTTGTTTTTCAGAAAAAAAAAACTTTGTCTTGTATTTTGACTTGACTATGCAAAGTATGACACAATAATATCAATACAGTTAGGCTACTACTGTTAAAATGACTACAAGTGAGTAGCTATTGATTGTAAAATGGTTCAATTATGAATTTGGAATGTAAGAAAATGACTTGCAATTAATATGCTACTGTTTCAAAAGCATTCTGCACGTTTTCAAAAAGGTAATGTCTTTTATAATAAAAATGTATTAGATTCACATACCACTCGCTAACATTTTTATAATCTAACATGACAATTGTATTAAACTGCTAAGAACTTTATAAATAATGAATACTGACAACTCTGGGTTGGGTTTGCTTTCTTTAGCAAAGAAAAACAATCAACATGTTAATGAAGTGAATGAATGACATTGAAACTTGTGTCTATGTAAATGTTTCTCTGATGATGGCCCATCATCATCATCAAGGTGGCTTTTGTTGTGAGCCTTTCACATCGAAATGTTCCTGACTGCAGTTAATTGGAGGAGAGCTGAGAGGAGGTGGGAGGAGGTGTTTCTCCACTTCAAGACAAAAGGGAGGTGCTACTACTTATACTACATCAACACAACACACACTGTCATGCTCAGTCAGTGCTCACTGCTCAGAGTCAGACCACAGAACACAGAGACACACAGAGACAAGCAACTGTTATTATTTCAGTTCAACTTTCCGGCTGCACTCTTCTTCACAGGGACCTTCTGAGGAAACATTGGAGTAGGATCCTAAGTTACAGGTAAGAGGATATCATAAGATGACAATAAACCTCTTCTGAGTTTGTTGGCAATTTTCACATAAGTAATTGAACAAGCCCATTCAAATGTCAGTTATTGTAACTGTGTTATTGAAGTGGCATATATTTCACTCAGTATACCTACCCTGTAGTTTGTTCAGTGATCAAATACATTTAGTTTTTACTGAAGTTAAAGTTGCAATTGCACAAACATGCTCTGTTACAAGTAATTCAAATCATATATTCAATTGGAATAAAAAGCTGATTAGACTATAAATTATATGTTTCTGATGCCTACCAAGTTTTGACACAAGTCATATTGTACTAGTTACTTTTTCAATAGTTATGTTCTTCAGTGTGCCTGAACCTAAACAACACTTTATGTAAAATAACTGTCACAGACAGAATCTGAACATTTTAAGTCAAGGTTTGTCAAAGAGTAAAATCAACAGGAAGTTTTACATAATGTATGTCTTTGCAACAGGTCTGTGGAGGTGTGTCAAAGCTCCGCCCCCTGCCAGACTCATCTGAGACGATAAGATTGACCTTCAGATCAAACACAACTTCCAGTGAGGAGGACATACTTCCACAGCTACAGGAGGGAATACTGACCCAGACCACTGGAACCTGCTGCTGACAGCTGAATGGACTTTAACAACAACCACGATTCACAGTGAAAGTAAACTTCAAGGACCATTCTAGAGGAGGAAGTTTTACAGTACCACCACTGACTGATTTACTGTATTGACTCAGAGACTAAATGGCTTCCACGTTGTCTCTTCCAGAAGAGGATTTCTCCTGTCCTGTGTGTCGTGACATCTTTAAAGATCCTGTTATACTGTCATGTAGCCACAGCTTCTGTAATGCTTGTCTGCAGGAATGGTGGAGACAGAAGACAATAAAGCAATGTCCAGTTTGTAAGGAAATACATTCAACAGGTCATCCACCCCGTAACCTGGCTCTGAAGAACCTGTGTGAGGCCTTCATACAGGAGAGACGGAGAGCTTCAAAACGTAAGAGAACTTCATCAGCGTCTGAGGATCTCTGCAGTCTGCATGCAGAGAAACTCAAACTGTTCTGTCTGGAATGTCAACAGCCAGTGTGTCTTGTGTGTCGAGATTCTAAAAAACACACCAACCACAGTTTCAGACCCACCGATGAAGCTGCTCTGGATCACGAGGAGGAAGTCCAGAAATCACTGAAGACTTTACAGGAGAAACTGGAGGTCTTAAATTAAGTTAAAAAGAACACTAACCAAACAGCAAAACACATTAAGGTCCAGGCCCGGGACACAGAGAGGCAGATTAAGGAACAGTTTAAGACGTTTCTTCAGTTTCTACAAGAGGAAGAGGAGGCCAGCATCACTGCACTGAGGGATGAAGAGCAACAGAAGAGTCAGATGATGAAAAAGAAGATTACGGTCCTGAACAGAGACATATTAACCCTTTCAAACAACATCAGAGCCATAGAGGAGGAGCTGAGAGCTGAACACGTCTCATTCCTGAAGAACTACAAGACCACAATGGAAAGAGTCCAGTTCACACTGCAGGACCAACAGCTGTTCTCTGGATCACTGATAGACGTGACCAAACACCTGAGCAACCTGACCTTCAGAGTCTGGAACAAGATGAAGGACATTGTCTCCTACAATCCTGTCATTCTGGACCCCAACACTGCCCATCCAGACTATACCCTGTCTGATGATCTGACCAGTGTGAGCGGTGGAGAGGAACGACAGCTTCCTGACAACCCAGAGAGGTTTGACTGCTATGGCCATGTCCTAGGTTCTGAGGGATTTAACTCAGGGACTCACAGCTGGGATGTTGAGGTTGGAGACAATGCAAACTGGGAAGTGGGTGTGTTAGCAGAGTCTTACCAGAGGAAGGGAATGGTAGGGGGTCAACACTTCTTAATATGGTTAGATGAAGCTCAATACGCAGCACACTCCCCATCAGGGCCAGACACTGTTCTCTCATTGAAGCAGAATCCTCAGAGGATCAGAGTCCAGCTGGACTGGAATGAAGGAAAGCTGTCATTCTCTGATCCTGATACTAACACACACATACACACCTTCACACACACTTTCACTGATACACTCTTTCCATACATTAGCACCGGTCATAATACTGTCCCTCTGAAGATGTTACCTGGGAAGGTCAATGTAACTGTGGAACAATGCAGTTAGACATGATGATGATGTTGATCATTTAGAGTCTTTAAGGGAGGATATTACTCAGTTATATAGAATCTGTATGATTGTGTTGTGGTCATTGGCAGTCACATGTGTTCCCTAAAGCAGTGATTCTCAAACCTTTTCATGTCAAGGACCCCTGCGGACCCCTATCTTTAAAAAAAAAAAATTGTGCCGGGGACCCTGTTCCCTAGAGAAGAGAAGATGTTTTTGTTTGTCATTTTTTCCCTTTTTTAAACATTTCTAGCATATAAATCAAAAACACATATTATTGCAATGCCCCATGTATAGCCCAATGAAGAAAGAGTTACAAAATCAAAAGTCTGGTCACATATATTATTAATTTCTGCTTCATTACTTCTCACATTGCTGTGTTTTTATTATTTTTTTATCCTGTTGATAAACTGTATTGTTTTGTGGAACATGTCCCACCAACGTTTTACTGCAGATACAAATAAACAAGTCTCAATATTCCTTTTAGTCTCTTATTCTTTGTTTCACTGTAATTTCACATGTAGATTAGATTTAGAACAAAGTCCTGTGTGCCATTTTAAATGACGTGACTGACTAAATACCTGTCCACAAAGATCACAATTAAAAGGTTTCACCCCTGTATTAATTATCCTGTGATTTATTAAGCTCTCTGAGAAGCTCTCTGGTCACAAAGGACAGGTTTGTGTCCTATGTGAATTCTCTGGTGTCTATTTAAGTGAGATGGTGTTGTAAAGGTTTCTCTACAGTATCTCTACAGAATTATCTGGTGTATTTTACATTTTGGGGAAAATGTTTTCCACACTAGTTGTGTTTTGGCTTAGCCAAGCTCCCTCCTAGAACAGCGGGAAGTAGGGTCACAGGTCAGATGATGATACACCACTGGATTGCAAACAAAGACAAATACATTGTACAATTAAGAACTTGTTGTGCATATTATGAAATAATTAAGTACATGATGCATGCATGCTTTGTTAGTGAGTTAGTTGGGAATAAATGTAGACACTCACATTGCATTTTGAGCGTGTAAATATCCCCCCAGTGGTGCATTCCAGTGCCATAAATGGTCATATTCAATAACATTGCAATGACTTCACTCATTTCACTGCACAATTGTCACAAGTAAATACAATTAAGTTATTATCTTCAAGACAAAAACAGAAGGAGTAAACCATAATGTTAAAGGTCTTGCAGTGTGTTATTAAGAGTTGCTATCTTCATTTCAAAGGATTATACGTATCAGGCTACTATGAATCTAAGTGCACCAGTTGGTCTCCGATGAGCAATGTACACATTCCCACCTAATTTTACTTAAAATAATAGCTGACCTTTAAAATACAATTGAGTATAGTTTAACTCCTTGGAACACCTGGTTCTATGGTTCTGGAAGAATTTGGAGCAATTATGTGCTAATTAGGTTTCTATAGGGACTTGATTTGTCCTGCAGTGATTTAAATATGTGAAATAGTCTCTCTCAAATTCCTCTTGTTATTCAGACCGAACCATTAAGATAGATTGACAAATCAAGCCCCTATAGAAGCCTAATTTGCACATGATTGCTCATTTTTTTTCAGAACCTTAGAACCAGGTAGAATCAGCTTTGGTGATGGAACAACTGTTCTTTATACTGTGTTTATAGTATGCGATGTGAAGTGCTAGACTTTTTTCTTGGTTTTATATTATTAATATTCAAAGTCAAGAGTTGTTTTTTGACTGTTGCAGTATTTGCATTACAAGATTTGTTATTGCCTTGTTTTTCATGTGATTGACTGTAATTACCACACACAGTAGCATACTCCTTATAAACCATAGCACGTAATATGTAGTGACAGACTAAATACCTTTCCACACAAATCAAAACGAATGGCTGCTAGGTTTTTAAACAAACCCCTGCGTAAATAGTATTTATTGCGTCACATATTTAAATATGTGTAATTGGAAGTGATTGTCATGATTTTGGTGAGCAAACACAGAACTGGAACACCATACAATGTAACCTTATACATGGGTAAACTCTATTGATTTACTGAAATTGGCAACCTACCTGAAAATGCATTTTATATTTAACAGCTTGAATGACCTATGTTACTGAACACTGTAGCATGTATTACTCAGAATCAGAATAGAGCCTCAAGTTGTTTGACAATACACTTAATCCAAAATATGAACAGGGTACATTATACACATGCAAAGACAAGTGCTGGTGTATTATTTATGAAGATGATGTGCTGTAATTTACAAGTACTCTCTCATTCCAAGGACCCTCAGTTTGATTTACATTTACATTTCTGCAACCCAAATCTGAGAACCATTTTTATTAGGCATGATTCGGTATGTCCAGAATTCCTTTGATAACTATTTAATGTTGGTAAGGAGTTAAAAGTGAAATTCTGTTCAAATAGCAATTCTTGTACATTATCCAGTTATATTTAATTATGTGAATGGATGGTGAGGATTGTCCTAAAACCTCACAATGAGAACCACTGATATACCCTATTTGTATTTTCCTTTTTATTAATGTATAATTTATTTATACAGGTGATCTCATTGAGAATCTCATTCTCAAGACGTAACCAGTCCAGACGTAGCTTATAGACACACTGTTTACATGACATGTGGATCATAGACAAGTAGGCAACCAGTGTAATATGGCAAATTGTACTTGTTTGCGGGTGACTCGGCACTCCTTGTCTCAGATAAGGACAAAGTGCAGGTTGAAAAAAAAACGTTTAATTACCTACCTGGGTTGCATTTTAGAGAACACTACAGTGAAAAATGGTAACAGATCAAGAAAGTCAACCAAAGTACAAGATGTTTGGGCAGGGTCTCCTCGTTGGTCAGTAGGAATGCTCTGAGGACACTAGCTGGAGCACTCATCCAATGTCATTTTTGCTCTGCATGCACCTCATGGTACTCTAGCACCTAAAAGGCATTAAAAACACAACTTCAGACCTATCAACTAACTGATCAGGTTACTTCTAAACCCACACATAGGACTCACCTAACCCCTTCTCATTATATGCTAGAGTGGGATGGCTCAGGATAGAGGAAAGAGTACACCAGAGGGAGCGCCTCTGGTGTACTCAAACATGGGGATGAATTCGTCCTACTATTATGCCACCAAAATGTGGAATGTCCTACCAACAGCCATCAAAGAGTGTGGCTTCCTACCCTCCTTAAAACCACCATGAAAGAGCGCCTGTCTGAAATTTGCAACTGGACCTGGACAAGTCTTTTAGCTTGCCTAAATACTTGACCCCCACTGTTTTTCTGTAAATATACTTTTACTGCTCCTAGTATTTATGATATGTTGTATGTCTTGATGACTTGAATATATAAACATGAACATATATACCTGTGTACCTCAGGTGACAATATAGTATGCAGAAGTATAATAGCTGCACAACATGTTGCACTGGATATCGAAGGGAATGTAAATAAATGTGTTTGGTGCATCTCATGTGTCATCTCAACAAACATTGCATGTTTATGTTTTATTTGTTTTTCAGAAAAAAAATAACTTTGTCTTGTATTTTGACTTGACTATGCAAAGTATTACACAATTATATCAATACAGTTAGGCTACTACTGTTAAAATGACTACAAGTGAGTAGCTATCGATTGTAAAATGATTCAATTATGAATTTGGAATGTAAGAAAATGACTTGCAATTAATATGCTACTGTTTCAAAAGCATTCTGCACGTTTTCAAAAAGGTAATGTCTTTTATAATAAAAATGTATTAGATTCACATACCACTCGCTAACATTTTTATAATCTAACATGACAATTGTATTGCACAGCTAAGAACTTTATAAATAATGAATACTGACAACTCTGGGTTGGGTTTGCTTTCTTTAGCAAAGAAACACAATCAACATGTTAATGAAGTGAATGAATGACATTGAAACTTGTGTCTATGTAAATGTTTCTCTGATGATGGCCCATCATCATCAAGGTGGCTTTTGTTGTGAGCCTTTCACATTGAAATGTTCCTGACTGCAGTTAATTGGAGGAGAGTTGAGAGGAGGTGGGAGGAGGTGTTTCTCCACTTCAAGACAAAAGGAAGGTGCTACTACTTATACTCCTACATCAACACAACACACACTGTCCTGCTCAGTCAGTGCTCACTGCTCAGAGTCAGACAGACCACAGAACACAGAGACACACAGAGACAAGCAACTGTTATTATTTCAGTTCAACTTTCAGGCTGCACTCTTCTTCACAGGGACCTTCTGAGAAAACATTGGAGTAGGATCCTAAGTTACAGGTAAGAGAATATCACAAGATGACAATAAACCATATAATCTTCTGAATTTGTAATTTTCACATAAGTAATTGAATTAGTAACAAACCCATTCAAATGTCAGTTATTGTAACTGTGTTAATTGAAGTGGCATATATTCCCTCATTCTACCTACACTGTAGTTTGTTCAATGATCAAAGACATTTAGTTTTTACTGAAGTTAAAGTAGCAATTGCACAAATATGCTCTGTTACAAGTAGTTACAATCATATATTCAATTGGAATAAAAAGCTGATGAGACTATAAATCATATGCTGATGCCTACCAAGTTTTGACACAAGTCATATTGAACCACTAGATACTTTTTCACAGTTATGTTCTTCAGTGTGCCTGAACCTAAACAACACTTTATGTAAAATAACTGTCACAGACAGAATCCGATCATTTTAAGTCAAGGTTCGTCAAAGCGTAAAAACAACAGGACGTTTTACATAATGTATGTCTTTGCAACAGGTCTGTGGAGGTGTGTCAAAGCTCCGCCCCCTGCCAGACTCATCTGAGACGATAAGATTGACCTTCAGATCAAACACAACTTCCAGTGAAGAGGACATACTGTCTTTCCACAGCTACAGGAGGGAATACTGACCCAGACCACTGGAACCTGCTGCTGACTCTGTCAGCTGAATGGACTTTAACAACAACCACGAATCACGATTCACAGTGAAAGTAAACTTCAGGGAACATTCTAGATGAGGAAGTGTTACAGTACCACCACTGACTGATTTACTGTATTGACTCAGAGACTAAATGGCTTCCACGTTGTCTCTTCCAGAAGAGGATTTCTCCTGTCCTGTGTGTCGTGACATCTTTAAAGATCCTGTTATACTGTCATGTAGCCACAGCTTCTGTAATGCTTGTCTGCAGGGATGGTGGAGACAGAAGACCATAAAGCAATGTCCAGTTTGTAAGGAAATACATTCAACAGGTCATCCACCCCGTAACCTGGCTCTGAAGAACCTGTGTGAGGCCTTCATACAGGAGAGACGGAGAGCTTCAAAACGTAAGAGAACTTCATCAGCGTCTGAGGATCTCTGCAGTCTGCATGCCGAGAAACTCAAACTGTTCTGTCTGGAATGTCAACAGCCAGTGTGTCTTGTGTGTCGAGATTCTAAAAAACACACCAACCACAGTTTCAGACCCACCGATGAAGCTGCTCTGGATCACGAGGAGGAAGTCCAGAAATCACTGAAGACTTTACAGGAGAAACTGGAGGTCTTAAATGAAGTTAAAAAGAACACTAACCAAACAACAAAACACATTAAGGTCCAGGCCAGGCACACAGAGAGGCAGATTAAGGAACAATTTAAGAAGTTTCATCAGTTTCTACAAGAGGAAGAGGATGCCAGCATCACTGCACTGAGGGATGAAGAGCAACAGAAGAGTCAGATGATGAAAAAGAAGATAAAGGTCCTGAACAGAGACATATTAACCCTTTCAAACAACATCAGAGCCATAGAGGAGGAGCTGAGAGCTGAACACGTCTCATTCCTGCAGAACTACAAGACCACAATGGAAAGAGTCCAGTTCACACTGCAGAACCAACAGCTGGTCTCTGGATCACTGATAGATGTGACCAAACACCTGAGCAACCTGACCCTCAGAGTCTGGAACAAGATGAAGGACATTGTCTCCTACAATCCTGTCATTCTGGACCCCAACACTGCCCATCCAGACTATACCCTGTCTGATGATCTGACCAGTGTGAGCGGTGGAGAGGAACGACAGCTTCCTGACAACCCAGAGAGGTTTGACTGCTATGGCCATGTCCTAGGTTCTGAGGGCTTTAACTCAGGGACTCACAGCTGGGATGTTGAGGTTGGAGACAATGCAAACTGGGAAGTGGGTGTGTTAGCAGAGTCTTACCAGAGGAAGGGAATGGTAGGGGGTCAACACTTCTTAATATGGTTAGATGAAGCTCAATACGCAGCACACTCCCCATCAGGGTCAAACACTGTTCTCTCATTGAAGCAGAATCTTCAGAGGATCAGAGTCCAGCTGGACTGGAATGAAGGAAAGCTGTCATTCTCTGATCCTGATACTAACACACATATACACACCTTCACACACACTTTCACTGATACACTCTTTCCATACATTAGCACCGGTGATAATATTGTCCCTCTGAAGATGTTACCTGGGAAGGTCAATGTAACTGTCGAACAATGCAGTTAGACATGATGATGATGTTGATCATTTAGCGTCTTTACGGGAGGATATTACTCAGTTATATAGAATCTGTATGATTGTGTTGTGGTCATTGACAGTCACATGTGTTCCCTAGAGCAGTGATTCTCAAACCTTTTCATGTCAATGACCCCTGCGGACCCCTATCTTAAAAAAATATTTTGTGCCAGGGACCCTGTTCCCTAGAGAAGAGAAGATGTTTTTGTTTGTCATTTTTTCAATTTTTTAAACATTTGTTTATTGGTTTTAGACAGAAGCATTTCTAGCATATAATCAAAAACACATTATTGCAATGCCCCATGTATAGCCCAATGAAGAAAGAGTTACAAAATCAAAAGTCTCTCCCTGTAAAGAGAGTGGCGTAGTCACATTGATTTATCCAAAACTATTATTGGTGTTCATCTGGTCACATATTATTAATTTCTGCTTCATTACTTCTCACATTGCTATGTTTTTATTATTTTTTATCCTGTTGATAAACTGTATTGTTTTTGTGGAACATGTCCCACCAATGTTTTACTGCAGATACAAATAAACATATCTCAATATTCCTTTTAGTCTCTATGTTATTCTTTGTTTCACTGTAATTTCACCTGTAGATTAGATTTAGAACAAAGTCCTGTGTGCCGTTTTAAATGACGTGACTGACTAAATACCTGTCCACACAGATTTGTTTTTTGTATTAAGCTCTCTGAGAAGCTTTCCCCACATTGGTCACAAAGGACGGGTTTGTGTCCTATGTGAATTATCTGGTGTCTATTTAAGTGAGATGGTGTTGTAAAGGTTTCTCTACAGAATTATCTGGTGTATTTTACATTTTGGTCAAAATGTTTTCCACACTAGTTGTGTTTTGGCTTAGCCAAGCTCCCTCCTAGAACAGCGGGAAGTAAGGTCACAGGTCAGACGATGATACACCACTGGATTGCAAACAAAGACAAATACATTGTACAATTAAGAACTTTGTTGTGCATATTATGAAATAATGAAGTACATGATGCATGTATGCTTTGTTAGTGTCATGTTGGGAATAAATCTAGACACTCACATTGCATTTTGAGCGTGTAAATATCCCCCCAGTGGTGCATTCCAGTGCCATAAATGGTCATATTCAATAACATTGCAATGACTTCACTCATTTCACTGCACAAGTCACAAGTAAATACAATTAAGTTATTATCTTAAAGACAAAAACAGAAGGAGTAAACCATAATGTTAAAGTTCTTGCAGTGTGTTATTAAGAGTTGCTATCTTCATCTCAAAGGATTATATGTATCAGGCTATGAATCTAAGGGCACCAGTTGGTCTCCAATGTGTAATGTACACATTCCCACCTAATTTTACTTAAAATAATGGCTGACCTTTAAAATACAATTGAGTATAGTTTAACTCCTTGGAACACCTGTTTCTATGGTTCTGGAAGAATTTGGAGCAATTATGTGCAAATTAGGTTTATATAGGGACTTGATTTGTCCTGCAGTGGTTTAAATATGTGAAATAGTCTCTCTCAAATTCCTCTTGTTATTCAGGCGGGACCATTAAGATAGATTTACAAATCAAGCCTCTATAGAAACCTAATTTGCACATGATTGCTCCAATTTTTTCAGAACCATAGAACCAGGTAGAATCAGCTTTGGTGGTGGAACAACTGTTTTTTATACTGTGTTTATAGTATGCGATGTGAAGTGCTAGACTTTTTTCTTGGTTTTATATTATTAATATTCAAAGTCAAGAGTTGTTTTTTGACTGTTGCAGTACGTGCATTACAAGATTTGTTATTGCCTTGTTTTTCATGTGATTGATTGTAATTACCACACTCCGTAATTACATACTCCCTATAAACCATAGCACGTAATATGTTGTGACTAAATACCTTTCCACACAAATCAAAATGAAAGGCTAAATATTATTTAAAATAGTATTTATTGTATCACATATTTAAATATGTGTAATTGGAAGTGAATTTGGTGAGCAGACAAATAACTGGAACACCATACAATGTAACCTTATACATGGGTAAACTCTATTGATTTACTGAAATTGGCAACCTACCTGAAAATGCATTTTATATTTAACAGCTTGAATGACCTGTGTTACTGAACACTGTAGCATGTATTACTCAGAATCAGAATAGTTGTTTGACAATACTTTTTTTTTTTAACCAAAACATGTCACTTACACTACCTTTAAAGGTTCACAAGGTTGCAACTTAATCCAAAATATGAACAGGGTACACTATACACATGCAAAGACAAGTGCTGGTGTATTATTTATGAAGATGATGTGCTGTAATTTACACATTCTACAAGTACTCTCTCATTCCAAGGACCCTCAGTTTGATTTACATTTACATCTCTGCAGCCCTAATCTGAGAACCATTTTTTATTAGGCATGATTCGGTCTGTCCAGAATTCCTAACCCTATTTAATGTTGGTAAGGAGTTAAAAGTGAAAGTATGTTCAAATAGCAATTCTTGTACATTATCCAGTTATATTTAATTATGTGAATGGATGGTGAGGATTGTCCTAAAACCTCACAATGAGAACCACTGATCTACACTATTTGTATTTTACTTTTTATTCATTTATCATTTATTTATACAGGTGTCAGTTATTATACAGTCCAGACACCCAGTCCAGACGTAGCTTATAGACACACTGTTTACATGACATGTGGATCATAGACAAGTAGGCAACCAGTGTAAGATGGCAAATTGTACTGTTCGCGGATGAGTCGGCACTCCTTGTCTCAGACAAGGACAAAGTGCAGGTTGAAAAAAAACGTTTAATTACCTACCTGGGTTGCATTTTAGAGAACACTACAGTGAAAAAATGGTAACAGATCAAGAAAGTCAACCAAAGTACAAGATGTTTGGGCAGGGTCTCCTCGTTGGTCAGTAGGAATGCTCTGAGGACACTAGCTGGAGCACTCATCCAATGTCATTTTGACTCTGCATGTGTGACGGTGGCCAGGCTGTCACATGTAACTTTGCCACTTCTTTTCAGAATGCTGACCTTTTCCAATAAGTAATTTATCATCCACATTTAAGCTCACAACAATAAAATATAGAGTGCACAATAAAGTGCGGGGTGCGTAATTATTGTGAGGATAATAATGGTGATTCTACTGCAAGACTACGCCACCCTTTTATTTAAGAGGTAGGGTCCTCTATAACAATGTCTTAGGCTATTCACAGGTTCAGTTTTGCCCAGGTAAGAACAACACTTTGCAACATCCCACAAGAGAATTGGACGGACACAGGTTTGTATAAAAAGGTAACGGATTTTATTAAGCTAAAACATTGGCATCTATAAGCCTTAAAACTGAAAAACATAAACACAATATAACACTACACTAAAACCCTCAACCTCCTAATGCGCCCACTAACTAACTAAAATACAGGAATACAGACAATCACAAAATACTTAAAACAAACAGGGCTTGTGCAACCTATAGCAAATAAATAATGAATTTAGCGTTAAAGTGCCAACTATTACTGAAGCAGTAAAGTGCCAAGTGCCAATTCAAATGCTATATCATATACTCATCACGGTTCAATGCAAAAGGTGGGAATGTCCTTGTATGGGGTTTAACTGGAGCGGGGGTTTAGGCCAAGAATCACTGTCTCTTCTTGTCTTCGTGCGTATTGCCTGCAATCATAGAAACTAGAACCAGTTCATCTGTTCAGGTATATTTCACATATGGGGTTTAGGACCGTGGGTTTGTAAAGGTAACGTTGCATAGAAGAACACTTACTCGCAAGCCAGACAGGTGTCTGGCTATGAGTGTATGAAGCGCGCAACGTTATCGCCAACTGGACCTCTCCTCCGTTCCTGGGTTCGTCTGTCTGTCCTCCCCGTCTCTGCTGCTACTGCGCCGTCTGCTCACCGTCCGCTGCTGGTGGCTTGGTACGTGCCGCGATCGCTGTATTCTCCACCTCTGCTCCGTGGTATGTCTGCTTCTCCTGTGCACAACCGTCCCTTCTGGCTGTCACTTCCACACTGCCCCTGTGTGCCTGTCTCTCTCCTGTTCGAATGGCCCGCGCCTACTTTTGTATTTGTGGCGGCCACACCCTACTCCGCCCTCATTTGCTCTGCCACCAGCGTGACCTGGGGACATTGGCCGTCTGGAGTCACAAGGTCAATGTCACGCAGCCTATAGGGGAGTCCAATGTCAAGTGGCTCGGGGACCGGGGGGAAATACATTGTCAACCATAAAACATGCAGTGCAGAAATACATTTAAGAGAATGATGTTTTTAAGTGCATAATACAGGTTTTTCATCATCAATAAAAAATGTTACAAAATGGTTTCACCCCCTGCTTTGACCCTGTCACATCCCCCCCCACTTTTCCGTTGCCAGTCCCTGCAACTGTCCCTAATCATGTCCATACCTCTGGGGTGGCTGGCCTATATTTGCTCTTCCCGAGCGCCGTGGCTCGTCTGGTGCTCTCGGGACGGAGAAAAACCCATAGTACTGCGGCGTTGTTGCTTCTACCTGCTCGGGCTGCACTACAGCTGGGGGGTCCTCGTGGGGCGACCTGGGGGCTACACACACTTTCAACGCATTTCTATGTATGGTCTTTTCTCGCCCCCCCTTCTCGGGTCTAACTCGGTACACCAACCCCGTAGCTCCCACCTGTTCCATCACTGCGTAAGGCTCGGGGTCCCACCACGTACTCAATTTCCCCTGCCCGTCCCTCTTCCGATTCCTAATCCACACTCGTTCTCCTGGTAATAACGGCGTAATACCGGCCCTACGGTCATAAACCTGTTTT
This sequence comes from Gymnoscopelus microlampas, assembly GCF_963454915.1. Lineage (NCBI taxonomy): Eukaryota > Metazoa > Chordata > Actinopteri > Myctophiformes > Myctophidae > Gymnoscopelus > Gymnoscopelus microlampas. Next base: position 6,334,129 of record NC_139944.1, read on the forward strand.
CTCCTCGTCGCTGCTTCCTCCATCCTCTCCCCTGCTGTCCTATAGGCGGTCGCCATTCGCTGCTGGTGGTCCCGTACCCAACCACCCACCTCCATGCGATTTTGCGCCGTCTGCACCCCTAACTGGACATCTACAGGGCGCCTCAAGTGTCGGCCAAACATCAAATAAGCGGGGGCATAACCCGTAGCGCTGTGGATCGTGTTGTTATATGCGTGAACTAGTTCGGGCAAGTGCTCATTCCATCTTCCCTGTTTATCAGTGTCTAGCGAGCGTAACATGTTCAATAACGTCTGATTAAACCGTTCCACCGCACCGTTCCCAGCCGGGTGGTACGGAGTGGTGCGACTTTTTGCAATACCATAAGTCTGACATAAATGGTGCATTAACTCGGACTCGAAGTTGGGGCCTCGATCCGAGTGGAACCGGGCCGGGCACCCGAACGGCTGGATGATGTGCGTCCATAACGCGCGGACAGTGGTTTGCGCAGTCTGGTCACGGGTGGCAATAGCCCAACTAAACCGGGTGAATAAGTCAGTAGCCACCAGAATATTCTGCCACGCATCAGCAGGCCTACCTAGTGTGAGGAAATCAATAGCTATTACTTCTAAGGGATATGAGACTTCAAAGGGTTGTAAGGGGGCCCGGGGCTCTGACCTGTTCCTCTGCAGGCTGCAGGCGACACAACCCTGTTGTAACTGACGCACCGCTCCCTCCATGCCTGGCCAATAGAACCGACGCCGCAGCTGGGCCAAGGTCCTCTCCAACCCAGCATGCGCCGCGGCCGCGTGGATCCCTTTCCACACCTCCTCTCTGCGTGAACCTGGACAAATGATCTGTGAGTATTGTTCTTTGGTATAGGGATCGGTCACTTTCCTATATAACACATGATTTTGTATGATCAATTTGTTCCACTGGCGTAACAGTTGCCGCGCTCCTCTAGTCCAATTCTTCCTCTCCACCATATTAGGAGCTCTCCCTCGTTCCACACACCTCTTCACTACGCGCACATCTGGATCCCGATCCTGCGTCTCTCTCCACTCATCCTCCCTCGCTGCTGGTGTCAGCTGTACAGCCGCCACGTCTACAGGCTGTATTGGGAACCGCGATAGGGCGTCAGCGTTTGCGTTGTTTTTGCCCGGTCGGTACTTAATGTCGAACGTGAAGGACGCAAGCTGAGCAGCCCACCGTTGTTCCACAGCTCCCAATCTAGCCGTTTGGAGATGCGCAACGGGGTTATTATCCGTGAATATAGTGAACTGCGCGCCAGTGAGGTAATCTTTAAACTTCTCGGTCACGGCCCACTTAAGGGCCAAAAGCTCCAGTTTGAAGGAGCTGTAGTTCGCATCGTTTTGCTCAGTTGGGTGTAAACTACGGCTCGCATACGCTATTACACGTTCATGACCATCTTGGACCTGCGCTAAAACCGCCCCCAATCCACGGCCACTTGCATCGGTGTAAACCACGAAAGGCTTGGTATAATCGGCATAGGCTAACACCGGAGCTTGTGTGAGGGCACTCTTTAACGCATCAAACGCCCGCTGGCACTCTAAAGTCCACTCTACTTTACACTGGTGTGATTTTACATCGTTCTGGATTCCTATCAATAGGTTGTTTAAGGGCCGTGCCATGGCGGCAAAAGAGGACACGAAACGCCTATAGTAGCCCGCTAAACCTAGAAAAGCGCGGACCTCGCGGACCGTAGAGGGGGGTGTCCAGTCTCGCACCGCTGCCACTTTCTCCGGATCAGGTCGCACTCCCTCTTGGTCTACTACATGGCCCAGGAACTTCACTTCCCTCCGCAGAAGTTTGCATTTGTCTAACCGCAGCTTCAGTCCATGTCTCCACAGGCGCTGGAATACGAGCTCGAGGTGCTGTAGGTGAGAAGAGAAGTCAGGTGAATATACTATAATGTCATCAAGATACACTAGCAAGGATTCCGTCACCTGACCACTCAAACACTGCTGCATCAGTCTCTGAAAGGTCGCGGGGGCATTACACAGCCCAAACGGCATACGCTGAAATTCGAATAGCCCCAGGGGGGTCGTAAAGGCGGTCTTCTCCCGGTCCCGGGGATCCATTCCTACTTGCCAGTAGCCACTGGCCAGGTCCAACGTGGAGAACCACTGCGCTTTCGTCAGGCTGGTGAGCGTCTCTTCTATTCGGGGTAGGGGGAAGGCATCCTTGTGCGTCACGGCGTTCAGCTTTCTGTAGTCAACACAGAACCTCCAGCTGCCATCCTTCTTCTTAACCAGTACTATAGGTGCTGCCCACGGACTGCAACTCTCCTTGATGACTCCCTTCTCCAACATCTCGTTCAGCAGGGTCTTCATCTCCCGGTACATGGAGGGCGGCAGCGGCCGGTGCCTCTCTCGTATGGGCGCAGCGTCTCCGGTCGGTATCTGGTGCTGCACGGCATCCGTCTGTCCGAAGTCTTCATCATGGATGGCGAACACCTTCTTCCACCTGCATAACATCTCGTGCAGCTCCTTTTTCTGCGCCTCCGGCAGGTCATCACGCTCCGTCAACACCTCCATCTCTTCTGGCAGGGTCTTCGGTGGTCCATCATCCTCCACACTAATTACGGCCACTTCCACCTCTCCGTCGGTCCCCAGGGACAGGCTCAGGTCCCTGCCGCCTCGGACATCGGCTTCTTCTACTGGGTACAGCCTCCCCAGTTTCTGGTGGCGGTCCAGGACCAGACTATAGGCGTGTGGATTACATACTCGTATGGGAACGCGTCCGTGGCGCACCGTGACGAGGGCACGGGCCACTCCCAAATCCTTTCCATCTGGCAAGGCTTCCATCAAGGCCTCGTAGTCCGCTCCTTTTGGTCCTCTCCAAGCGCGGCCCCAGATCATCACTTCACTCTGCGCGGGGATTCGAATCCTCCGCCGGCCGACAGGCCATACGTAACCTATGGACCCATCTCCATTCGTCACTGCCTCCACCCTCCTACAGGTGGCGAATGCGTCCTTCCACAGCGTCCTTCCCTGCTGACATGAGGACACAGGCCTCCCAGGCCGTTTAAAGAGGGCATGCCATACAGCGTTCACGACATTCATCCCAATAATCAGTGGCTGCGTACAATGTTCATCTTTAACAATTACGACCCCTCTCCCTGGTATCTTCCTTCCTTCCAGTTCTAGGTCCAATATGGCATAGCCAGTATAAGGTAAGTCAAGACCGTTAGCGGCGCGTAATTTAAATACAAGGGGTTCGTTCCCCAATGTCAGGTGCGAGAATCTTTTCTCAAATAAGCTCTGCTGCATTAAAGTAACTTGTGACCCAGTATCCAGTAACCCCCTTAATTGGACTCCTCCCATGGTGATCCCAATTGTCGGACAATCTCCGATAAATACATCATTAGCCCTTGATCTGGCGAGTGTGCGCTGTACCCCTGTCCCCCGGACCTCGGCGACAGGGTGTGCTAGTTTAAATGGTTGGAGTCGGATTTACAAAACCGGGCAATGTGCCCGGACTGCCTACAGTTCCTACATATCGGCCTACCTCCCTCATCCCACTCGTTGCGTTGGTAAGGCGCCCGGCGTCGTTCAGGTGGGGGTGAAGCGCGGGTTCGTGGATCGGTGGTGTCGGGTCGAAGGAGCGGTCGAATCTCCTTCATCAGCTCCTGCGTAAACCCCTGCATTTGTGATTTGACGTCCGCCATAATCTCCTGTTTCAGTTTTTCTCTCCATTCAGGTTCCTGTGAGGTGTGTGGGATAGAGACAGGTTTAACAGCATGGCACAAGATGTCAGTAGCTCCTTCTCGTCTATGTTCGGTGTCTAGTAGGAAGGCCTCGTCTTTTAGAGCTGCGAAGTCTTCGGTGGGGTTTCGACGGGCATATATTCTCAAGGCTTGGCCCAGAGGGCCTTCAGACAGCCCCACAAGCAACTGCTCTCGCAGAATGGCATCGGAGGGAGCGGTGTCTGGGTCGAGCCGCCGCAGCCCGCAGAACAACTCCCTAAGCCTCAGAATATAAGCCTGCACATTTTCGCCTGCGCGCTGCGCACAGCCATAAAACAAGGCACGAGCTTGGGAAGCAGAGATGGATGATTTATATAGGTTATCTAGACATTTGAAAACTTTAGCCACTGTGTTTCGGTCTTCCCTGTCAATCACACTAATTTGTCGTTTAGCTTCTTCCGTAAGGGTTTGCACTACAAAAGCAACTTTTTTCTCTTCCGTCAATTCTTGAGTGCCCAATAATCCTTTAATCTGTTCTTTCCAATCTCTATATTTCTCCTCACCTTCTGTGCCCGAAAATTTGGGTAACCACGGGGCCCCTGGATACACTGGCATCATCATCATTACTTTTCCCAAAAACAAAAACAAAAAGCAGCAAAACAGCAAAATATCAGTACAATTTCTCTTAGGGATTTGTTTGTGTTGTTCTCTACCCAGTCCTGCCGCGCTACGCCAAATATGTGACGGTGGCCAGGCTGTCACATGTAACTTTGCCACTTCTTTTCAGAATGCTGACCTTTTCCAATAAGTAATTTATCATCCACATTTAAGCTCACAACAATAAAATATAGAGTGCACAATAAAGTGCGGGGTGCGTAATTATTGTGAGGATAATAATGGTGATTCTACTGCAAGACTACGCCACCCTTTTATTTAAGAGGTAGGGTCCTCTATAACAATGTCTTAGGCTATTCACAGGTTCAGTTTTGCCCAGGTAAGAACAACACTTTGCAACATCCCACAAGAGAATTGGACGGACACAGGTTTGTATAAAAAGGTAACGGATTTTATTAAGCTAAAACATTGGCATCTATAAGCCTTAAAACTGAAAAACATAAACACAATATAACACTACACTAAAACCCTCAACCTCCTAATGCGCCCACTAACTAACTAAAATACAGGAATACAGACAATCACAAAATACTTAAAACAAACAGGGCTTGTGCAACCTATAGCAAATAAATAATGAATTTAGCGTTAAAGTGCCAACTATTACTGAAGCAGTAAAGTGCCAAGTGCCAATTCAAATGCTATATCATATACTCATCACGGTTCAATGCAAAAGGTGGGAATGTCCTTGTATGGGGTTTAACTGGAGCGGGGGTTTAGGCCAAGAATCACTGTCTCTTCTTGTCTTCGTGCGTATTGCCTGCAATCATAGAAACTAGAACCAGTTCATCTGTTCAGGTATATTTCACATATGGGGTTTAGGACCGTGGGTTTGTAAAGGTAACGTTGCATAGAAGAACACTTACTCGCAAGCCAGACAGGTGTCTGGCTATGAGTGTATGAAGCGCGCAACGTTATCGCCAACTGGACCTCTCCTCCGTTCCTGGGTTCGTCTGTCTGTCCTCCCCGTCTCTGCTGCTACTGCGCCGTCTGCTCACCGTCCGCTGCTGGTGGCTTGGTACGTGCCGCGATCGCTGTATTCTCCACCTCTGCTCCGTGGTATGTCTGCTCCTCCTGTGCACAACCGTCCCTTCTGGCTGTCACTTCCACACTGCCCCTGTGTGCCTGTCTCTCTCCTGTTCGAATGGCCCGCGCCTACTTTTGTATTTGTGGCGGCCACACCCTACTCCGCCCTCATTTGCTCTGCCACCAGCGTGACCTGGGGACATTGGCCGTCTGGAGTCACAAGGTCAATGTCACGCAGCCTATAGGGGAGTCCAATGTCAAGTGGCTCGGGGACCGGGGGGAAATACATTGTCAACCATAAAACATGCAGTGCAGAAATACATTTAAGAGAATGATGTTTTTAAGTGCATAATACAGGTTTTTCATCATCAATAAAAAATGTTACAAAATGGTTTCACCCCCTGCTTTGACCCTGTCACACATGCACCTCATGGTACTCTAGCACCTAAAAGGCATTAAAGACACAACTTCAGACCTATCAACTAACTGATCAGGTTACTTCTAAACCCACACATAGGACTCACCTAACCCCTGCTCATTATATGCTAGGGTGGGATGGCTCAGGATAGAGGAAAGAGTACACCAGAGGGAGCTCCACGGATCTCATTCCCCCCAGATTCGGCACAAACATGGGGATGAATTCATTCTACCATTATGCCACCAAAATGTGGAATGTCCTACCAACAGCCATCAAAGAGTGTGGCTTCCTACCCTCCTTAAAACCACCATGAAAGAGCGCCTGTCTGAAATTTGCAACTGGACAAGTCTTTTAGCTTGCCTAAAGAAATGACCCCCCACTGTTTTTCTGTAAATATACTTTTACTGCTCCTAGTATTTATGATCTTGTATGTATGTTGTATGTCTTGATGATATATATAAACATGAACATATATACCTGTCTACCTCAGGTGACAATATAGTATGCAGATGTATAATATCTGCACAACATGTTGCACTGGATATCGAAGGAATTGTAAATACATGTGTTTGGTGCATCTCATGTGTCATCTCAGCACACATTGCATGTTTATGTTTTATTTGTTTTTCAGAAAAAAAAAACTTTGTCTTGTATTTTGACTTGACTATGCAAAGTATGACACAATTATATCAATACAGTTAGGCTACTACTGTTAAAATGACTACAAGTGAGTAGCTATTGATTGTAAAATGGTTCAATTATGAATTTGGAATGTAATAAAATGACTTGCAATGAATATGCTACTGTTTCAAAAGCATTCTGCACGTTTTCAAAAAGGTCATGTCCAACAACTTTTATAATAAAACATGTATTAGATTCACATACCACTCGCTAACATTTTTATAATCTAACATGACAATTGTATTGCACAGCTAAGAACTTTATAAATAATGAATACTGACAACACTGGGTTGGGTTTGCTTTCTTTAGCAAAGAAAAACAATCAACATGTTAATGAAGTGAATGAATGACATTGAAACTTGTGTCTATGTAAATGTTTCTCTGATGATGGCCCATCATCATCATCAAGGTGGCTTTTGTTGTGAGCCTTTCACATTGAAATGGCCCTGACTGCAGTTAATTGGAGGAGAGCTGAGAGGAGGTGGGAGGAGGTGTTTCTCCACTTCAAGACAAAAGGAAGGTGCTACTACTTATACTCCTACATCAACACAACACACACTGTCCTGCTCAGTCAGTGCTCACTGCTCAGAGTCAGACAGAACACAGAGACACACAGAGACAAGCAACTGTTATTATTTCAGTTCAACTTTCAGGCTGCACTCTTCTTCACGGGGACCTTCTGAGGAAACACAGGTAAGAGAATATCACAAGATGACAATAAACCGTATAATCTTCTGAATTTGTAATTTTCACATAAGTAATTGAATTAGTAACAAGCCCATTCAAATGTCAGTTATTGTAACTGCAGTTATTGAAGTGGCATATATTCCCTCATTCTACCTACACTGTAGTTTGTTCAGTAATCAAAGCCTTTTAGTTTTTACTTAAGTTAAAGTTGCAATTGCACAAATATGCTCTGTTACAAGTAGTTAAATCATATATTCAATTGGAATAAAAAGCTGAATAAAAAGCTGATTAGACTATAAATCATAATATGATTTATAGTAAACTTGGTAGGCATCAGAAACATATTATGTTTCTGATGCCTACCAAGTTTTGACACAAGTCATATTGAACCACTAGATACTTTTTCAGAGTTATGTTCTTCAGCGTGCCTGAACCTAAACAACACTTTATGTAAAATAACTGTCACAGACAGAATCCGATCATTTTAAGTCAAGGTTCGTCAAAAAGTAAAATCAACAGGAAGTTTTACATAATGTATTTCTTTGTAACAGGTCTGTGGAGGTGTGTCAAAGCTCCGCCCCCTGCCAGACTCATCTGAGACGATAAGATTGACCTTCAGATCAAACACAACTTCCAGTGAGGAGGACATACTTCCACAGCTACAGGAGGGAATACTGACCCAGACCACTGGAACCTGCTGCTGACTCTGTCAGCTGAATGGACTTTAACAACAACCACGATTCACAGTGAAAGTAAACTTCAGGGAACATTCTAGAGGAGGAAGTGTTACAGTACCACCACTGACTGATTTACTGTATTGACTCAGAGACTAAATGGCTTCCACGTTGTCTCTTCCAGAAGAGGATTTCTCCTGTCCTGTGTGTCGTGACATCTTTAAAGATCCTGTTATACTGTCATGTAGCCACAGCTTCTGTAATGATTGTCTGCAGGGATGGTGGAGACAGAAGACAATAAAGCAATGTCCAGTTTGTAAGGAAATACATTCAACAGGTCATCCACCCCGTAACCTGGCTCTGAAGAACCTGTGTGAGGCCTTCATACAGGAGAGACGGAGAGCTTCAAAACGTAAGAGAACTTCATCAGGGTCTGAGGATCTCTGCAGTCTGCATGCCGAGAAACTCAAACTGTTCTGTCTGGAATGTCAACAGCCAGTGTGTCTTGTGTGTCGAGATTCTAAAAAACACACCAACCACAGTTTCAGACCCACCGATGAAGCTGCTCTGGATCACGAGGAGGAAGTCCAGAAATCACTGAAGACTTTACAGGAGAAACTGGAGGTCTTAAATGAAGTTAAAAAGAACACTAACCAAACAGCAAAACACATTAAGGTCCAGGCCCGGCACACAGAGAGGCAGATTAAGGAACAGTTTAAGAAGTTTCATCAGTTTCTACAAGAGGAAGAGGAGGCCAGCATCACTGCACTGAGGGATGAAGAGCAACAGAAGAGTCAGATGATGAAAAAGAAGATAAAGGTCCTGAACAGAGACATATTAACCCTTTCAAACAACATCAGAGCCATAGAGGAGGAGCTGAGAGCTGAACACGTCTCATTCCTGCAGAACTACAAGACCACAATGGAAAGAGTCCAGTTCACACTGCAGGACCAACAGCTGGTCTCTGGATCACTGATAGATGTGACCAAACACCTGAGCAACCTGACCTTCAGAGTCTGGAACAAGATGAAGGACATTGTCTCCTACAATCCTGTCATTCTGGACCCCAACACTGCCCATCCAGACCATACCCTGTCTGATGATCTGACCAGTGTGAGAGGTGGAGAGACACGGCAGTTTCCTGACAACCCAGAGAGGTTTGACTGCTATGGCGGTGTCCTAGGTTCTGAGGGCTTTAACTCAGGGACTCACAGCTGGGATGTTGAGGTTGGAGACAATACACACTGGGAAGTGGGTGTGTTAGCAGAGTCATTCCAGAGGAAGGGATTGGTAGGGGGTCAACACTCCTGTATATGGTTATATGAAGCTGTTCTCTCATTGAAGCAGAATCCTCAGAGGATCAGAGTCCAGCTGGACTGGAATGAAGGAAAGCTGTCATTCTCTGATCCTGACACTAACACACACATACACACCTTCACACACACTTTCACTGATACACTCTTTCCATACATTAGCACTGATGATGATACTGTCCCTCTGAAGATGTTACCTGGGAAGGTCAATGTAACTTTGGAACAATCAGTTATATAGTTATATAGAATCTGTATGATTGTGTTGTGGTCAATGACAGTCACATGTGTTCCCTAAAGCAGTGATTCTCAAACCTGTTCATGTCAAGGACCCCCGCGGACCCCAATCTTAAAAAAATATTTTGTGCCAGGGACCCTGTTCCCTAGAGAAGAGAAGTTTTTTTTATTTTTTTTCCCTTTTTTAAACATTTGTTTATTGTTTTTTTGACAGAAGCATTTCTAGCATATAAATCAAAAACACATATCATTGCATTGACCCATGTATAGCCCAATGAAGAAAGGGTTACAAAATCTTATTAGATTTATGTCATAAATCTAACTAACGATACACGTTAGTTCCTCATCCACTTGTTTTTTTGTATTTTATATCATAATCATTATTTTCTCATCCACTTGTTTTTGTATTTTATATTATAATCATTTCCTCATCCACTTGTATTTTACATTACATTAAAATTGTGTTCATAAATAAGACTTGTATAAATGATTATCTGACTCCTGAAGCGCCCACCACCACTTACAGCATAAACTGTGAGTAGCCTATTGTGAGCGTGAACTGGAGGATGGGGGGCCCGTCCTAAATACCCTGCATCAGGGCCCGCTGTTACTGCGTTCCTGACTGTTCCTGTGTGAACCTGTGTCTAATGATCAGGTTGTGGTTCTCTGCCTGATCCACCTTCACCTCCACACACACCTTCACTGACACACACACCTTCACTGACACACTCTTTCCATACACTGGTCATACTCTCCCTCTGAGGATGATATCAGGGATACAAAATTAAGGGACATAAGGTGTCATATAATGGAAGGAAGGAAATGATTATGAAAACAAGAACATCTATATAGCAAAGGGGAAACTATTTTTTAAAAAGGCAATGTGTCAAGAGTTATTTCTTCATTGAATTGTCCTGTTAACGTTTGTTCGTATAGTTTAATAATGACATAGGAGACGTGTTGCTGATGTGTAATGGAATTGTATTCTAAATTAAAGTGACTGTAGAAATTTGATCTGAAGTCATGATTGTTTTTATAGTGAGCTATAGTGTATTTTCATGATTCATGACAATCGTTTGGAAAAAGTACTAAAAGTGTTTTACTTAAGTAAAAGTATCAATACTGCAATGTAGAAATACTAATAGTAAACGTCTGGAATTAAACATTTTATTGAGTAAAAGTATTGGTACAAAAGTAGAAAGAACACATTATGCAGAATATCCCATTTCACAAGTTTTCAAATGTATACAATGTATAAAAATCTTTTGAAAAAAGCAGATCTACAAGCTCACAATGCGTGGCATCGCAACACATTTTGAGCTTGTAGATCGGCTATTTTCAAATGGCCGAAATGTGTATACAGTATAAAGAATGTAAAAACAAAACAGAAAGTCAGGTGCCAAACAAACATCTTTTCTGTGAATGATCATGATGATGATTACTATTATTTTAATTTAGTCTAGATTCATCCTCAAAAAACGATTCCTCATCCAGTGGTGGATTCTAGTCCAGTGGTTCCCAAGTGGGGGTCGGGGTCCCATCACGATTAGCTTAAAGGTGTAGTGAAATGAAAAATATGTTTTTCACACTTTTAGAGCATATCCGTGGTCATCATATGGGCATACCTAACAATAGATGCAAAAAAAAATGAAAAAAAAACATTTTTTGTGAATTTTTACATCTAAAGTCCCTAAAAAGCCAATCTTAATTACTTCCTGTAAACGAAAACGTGCTGCGTGATGACATAATACAGCCTTCACGAATATAAATGAATCTTGATTACATGCACCTGTTTGATTCCCATAGCTGCACGTTCTTCAAACACAGCTGATTTTAATTACAGAGATACTCCGTTTTGAATCTCATTGAAGATGAGTGTATTAAATGACCGAAAATGTCACTTCAGTGCGTCTTTAAAGACGCACTGAAGTGACATTTTCGGTCATTTTATTTTGAAGGTTCAGCCCGAAACGTCGGCTCAACGACTCTAAACCAATCAGAAGGTCCCATCCCTTCAGGCTATGGGACGTTGGATCTCAATCACTTCAGCCGTGCTGGCACACGGCTAGTGTTTGTTTACAAGTGAGAGAGAGACGGCCAGTGAAGCACGTTTGCTACTACCTGGCTTATTTCTAACCTATAATGTTTTCAGATACATATTTTAGTGTGCAGATGAAGTTTAAAATGAGTAATACACTCATCTTCAATGAGATTCAAAACGGAGTATCTCTGTAATTAAAATCAGCTGTGTTTGAAGAACGTGCAGCTATGGGAATCAAACAGGTGCATGTAATCAAGATTCATTTATATTCGTGAAGGCTGTATTATGTCATCACGCAGCACGTTTTCGTTTACAGGAAGTAATTAAGATTGGCTTTTTAGGGACTTTAGATGTAAAAATACACAAAAATGTTTTTTTTTTCATTTTTTTTTGCATCTATTGTAAGGTATGCCCATATGATGACCACGGATATGCTCTAAAAGTGTGAAAAACATATTTTTCATTTCACTACACCTTTAATGTGCAACATTGTTTTCTCACTCAACAGTAAAACAAACCAACATACAGTATAAGTGTATACAGGCTATATGCACATTTATAAAGTGTCATTTTAAGACTTTTAAGACTTTTTTTATTACCAAATTGGCCAAAAGTTTCAAATATTAGGTAAGAAAGAGGCAAACATTGTGAAAATAGTCGATCAACAAGCTCACAACGCCTCACACTGCGAGGCGTTGTGATCTTGTAGATCTGCTACTGTACTTTCACAATATTTATCTGTGGAACCGAGTCAAGCTAAATGTAATGCCTACAATTCCAAGTGCTTGTCAGGGTGGGGGGTCCCCAGGTCCCCATTTAGTGGCCTGAAAAGTTTGGGAACCCTTGATCTAGTACTTGAGCAGGAGATTAGTTAATTGGTCACTGACCTTGTAGGCAATTAAGCATTAAACAACACAGCACATTCTCAAGTGGTATACACATGTAGATTCAACATTCTGGTGAAGAAGTGTCCCTATTCTCTGCATCGCCTACAGCCTTTTGATGGGACTCCAATGTGCAGCAGTTGAGGGAATGCCATTGTACATCCTCACTATAGAAGTTGTTTGATAGGATTAGAGGCATTGTATCCTATTAGTCATGGATGTAAAAGCTTTGCCGCATCATTCCTAATTAATGTCCTATAATGTCCATTGATGCAAGCGCAACAAATACAAAATACAATTCCCTGTCTTAAGGGAGAGGAGGTGAGCCATCTGCCTGCAGAGCATGGGAAAGAATATCTGCGCCGCCATGTCTCTCTCCTCCTTTGAATATTCAGAGTAGTCCTGCGGATCATGCAAATATCAGTGATCCCTACCACAAGGCTCAGCACACAACCACAATTGATACAAAAGTGAGACAGCAATACTTTCTTTCCCTGTTAGCCCAGTAGCCCTTTTGTTGTTTTTGCAATGCCTGAGAAATAGGTTGTTTTAGGTGATCTTAAAGGAACATACCAGCATTTTGCCGGATATGCCATATGTGTGCCATACAGCTTACCTCATACATACCAGTGGTGGAAAAAGTACTCAAATTATTTTTTAAGTAAAAGTACCAATACTGCAATATAGAAATACTCTGTTACAAGCAAAAGTCTAGAATTCAAAATGTACTTGAGTAAAAGTACAAAAGTATTGGCATCAAAATGTACATAGCAGATCTACAAGCTCACAATCCGTCACATTGTGAGCCTATGTATAAAATAGGGCTAAAGTGGTTAATGTATGTTTCATAATATCATAATTTATATCTGAAAAGTAACTAAAGTTTTCAAATAATTGTAGTGGAGTAAAAGTACAAATTTGCCTCTGAGATGTAGTGGAGTAGAAGTACAAGTATTGGAAATTGGAAATACTCAAGTAAAGTACAAATACCCCACAATTGTACTTAAGTACAGTACTTAAGTAAATGTACTTTGCACCACTGATACATACCCAGATATTATGGGACTTACTCATGGATTATAGCACAATTTACCTAAATTACGAAGTCGAGAACACCAACATCAGAATAGCATTTAGATGACGTGTGGTAAGTTTCACATGGTTTTGAGACATATTAAGTCTTAAAAAAAAAAGTCCTAAATATCTCAAGAACAGAAAAGTTCCTCAAACTTATTTTGAGGAATGAAATCCTATCAAATTACGGTAAGAGTAGCCTCGGAAACCCATGCCGTTTTTCAACGGTAAGAGTGACAAAGGACCCACGTGTCAAAAAAGCTTCCACCCGTTAAAACCGGGAAAGTGTCATTTTAGATTGTATCTATATATTGTCTGTCGGGTGTCCAAAACTATTACTTTTCAGGATTCAAATGTAGTAAAAGTTTTGATGCTTGTGTGTGACGCTTTAGTATTATCAAGTAGGCCGCTAATTTACGAAAAAACACAAAATGTGGAGATAAGAGCGACGTAGGTCTTTCAGAAAACTGTTAGAATTTAGAAGACATTTTTAGAATTGGCCTCATGTCTTAATGGGGCAACATCAGAACTCCAGTCTCTCCTCAACAAAAGAGCAATCGCAATCTGGAAATGCTGCATGTAAGTATTTCCCCATTTTACCAACCATTTTACCAACGTTCTGGAACTGGAGTAGGACATGAACTGGTCCAAACAATCACCTCCTACAGACTGAAAGTTTTCACTGAGCAACTCCCTTCCCGACTCGATGAGCCCATGAAAATGACTTTCCAATGGGACAGCCTATCAAAAATGTCTGCTCATCTGTGGATTGCATGAGGACACTGAAACAAACAATAAAGCACGCACATCCACTCACCAGTGGTGGAAAAGTACTCACATGGTTCACTTAAGTAAAAGTATCAAGAAGATGGACCATGAAGAGTGGTACAACTGATTATAGGCCTGCAGCGTTAGGCGACTGGAACTATTGCAGGTTGCTTCATCTTCATTTCCACGCTTCAGCATTAAACAACTCTATGTGTGCATAAAACAGCAGGGATTGTGATATCTCACTTGTACCGTGAAAAAGATAAACTTTTAATGTACCAATTCATCCCCCGCCCCCCTCTCTGTTTCTCTGAGCAGGTAAAAAAAAAACTTATATCCAACCCATTAGTAACAGAGGATTAGGCCTCCAGAAGAGAGAAGAGATGAGATGGGAGGCGAGAAAGAGAGACAGATTAAATGACGACACCGCTATGAGGCAGTGGTGGAAAAAGTACTCAATTCTTTTACTCAAGTAAAAGTATCAATACTGCAATATAGAAATGCTCTGTCACAAGTAATTTTCCGGAATTCAAAATGTACTTGAGTGAAAGTACAAAAGTATTAGCATCAAAATGTACTTAAAGTACCAAAAGTACCCATGATGCACAATGTCCCATTTCAAGTTTTCAAATGTATGAACATCTTTTGAAAATAGCTGATCTACAAGCTCACAATGTGTACTCAAGTGTACTCAAGTACAAATACCTCAAAATTGCACTTAAGTACAGTACAGCGGGACATCACACAGTGATGTATCCTCCTCCACATTGTATCAATAAAGCCATACATGTTAATTAAAGAAAATAAAGTCCCAAGACAACGCAGAGAATCGGCCAGCTCACTGTGAAATGGAAATCAAATGGATTATGTGATTGATGTTATGACTACAGTGAGGGCTCTTTGTCTGCATACTGGGTATTTCAAGGGTAGCCTACAACAGTGGTTCTCAAACGTTTTCATGTCAAGGACCCCCAAGTATTTGGCCACGCCATGGACCACCATTTGAAGAGATGTACAGAGACCCCTATTAGAGATTTGTCAACATCTGTCAAAATTGGTCCACATTTTCCCCCCAAAAATAGCAGATGTAGCCTACAAGCTCATAACGCATCACATCACATGTTGTGAGCTTGCAGATCGCCTGTTTTTACTATTCCTCATTTTGCATCAAGGACCCCTGGTGGTCCTCGCGAACCCTACTTTCAGAACCAACCAGTGACCAACAAGATACGTTTTCTCCACTAGGCTCTATGCACAGCAGCAAAATTGGAAGGAAATTGGGCCTCTTCCTTACTTCCTTCGCAGGTGTTACCAATGATACTAATGAAGGCTCTGTTACATTTCGTGTAGCACAGTGGTTCTCAAACTTTTCAATTTCAAGGACCCCCATAACTCTCAGAGTGTACAAATGGAACCAAATGGACCCTTACGGGTCCATTTGGTTCCATTTGTACACTCTCAGAGTTACACACCTATAGGGGCCATTTGGAACCCCCTCAAGGAACCATGAGGGTCCCTGGACCACAAGTTGAGACCCACTGGTGTTTCCAGTGAGCCAATATGCACAACATCAGCCCCCTGACTCTGTTTGACCAGAATGGAACAGAGCCTTAATTAGTATCATTGGTAGCACCTGTTAAGGAAGTAAGAAGAGACCCAATTTCTTTCCAATGTGGCTGCTGTGCATATAGCCTCTTGGGGGCCAAAACAACAGTCAAATCTTTCATGCAATATCATCAGAGCCCCCTGATGAAGTGCATTATTATCGGCGTGGATAGGGATCTCTCGCCACCACCTCCAACCCTTCCTAGAAGCTCATTTGAAAGGCAAGACTTCATTTATCAGCCTTTGATCTAATTAAACATCCTGGAGCTGGGAGAGCAGCCATTATCTGACTCCATTATCCAACAGGATCAGCATGAAAAATGGCTCCTTCACCTTCACAAGTTCCAGCCAACTTTCTCTTGGTACCGTGTCCACACACAGTGAGTGGAGAGACCACTGAAAGATTGCATTCGCTCTATGTTCCCATTCACAAATCACTATACCAGTGGTTCTCGAACGTTTTCGTGCCAAGGACCCCCAAATGGATCTATATTTGGCCTTGGACCCCCATCTGAAAATGTTTTGTGCCAGGGACCCCACAGAAAAGAAGTGTAAAAAAAAAAAATCTAAACTATTCACATTTTTCACAAACACTTTCAAGATTTTTCAAAAAAATGATCAAAAATAGCAGATCTACATGCTTGCAGCGCGTCACTTCCAGCCATGCTGGGAGCTTGTACATCTGCTATTTTTGAACATTTTCTTTTTTTAAATGTTGAATAATTTTGAATTTCTTTAACACAAATCTTCTCTTCTCGGGGTCCCTGGCACAAAACATTTTCAGATGGAGGGGTCCGTGGCCAAATACATATCAATTTGGGTGTCCTTGATTTGAAAAAGTTTGAGAAACACTGATTGATTTAACCTAACAGACGACGTCACTGATGAGAACCAGTATGCGCGCAATGAAACCCATTCTATCAGCTCTCGCTAGGACGCGCCTCACTAGCCAACACACAAGAGGGGGTTGGCGTGTGCTGAAACCAGCGCACCCCGAAACAACAGGTTGGAAATTGATTGCGTGAAACAATCACCTGTGCGTCCAGTCTAAAATGTTAGTAAACAAATAATTGGTCTATAAGTACAGTATGCAAGTATGCAGCACTGTTTCCCAAAAAAAAACTTTTCATCAATTAAAAACAATTCCAACATTTTTCAAAAGTATTTCAGAAATCAAGTGAAAATAGCAGATCCACAAGCTCGTAGATCTGCTATTTTCACTAGTTTGGGTCCCGGGCAAACGTCTAATTTCTCTTTTAGGTCTTGAGCTAAAAAGTTTGGGAACCACTGCAGTACTGTGTGCTTATAGTTACTCACCACCCTGCTCTTCCATGGTCATGTCTGTTCGTCTGGGCTGCATGGCTGCTTCCACGGTTGAGTCTCAAGACTCCAAACAAACCTCCCTTTGGTAACCGTCTTCCATGCCGACATCAAATGTATTATAAAGTACCAAAAGTAAAAGTACACTCATTATGCAGAATGTTCCCATTTAAAATGTTTTTTTTTGTTATACATATCATACCAAAATACATATCGATAGACTCTATGCACAGCAGCCATATTATCACTTCATTCACAGGTGCTACCAATGATACTAATGAAGGCTCTGTTCCATTTAGTCTAGCACAGTGGTTTCCACGACCCCCATAACTCTGAGAGTGTACAAATGGAACCAAATGGACCCGTAAGGTTCCATTTGTACACTCTCAGAGTTACACACCTGTAAGGGGCCATTTGGAAGCCCACGAGGGTCCCTGGACCCCAACTGTAGACCCACTGGTGTAGCAGAGTGTTTCCAGTGAGCCAACATGCACAATATCAGCACCCTGACTCTGTTTGACCAGAATGGAACAGAGCCTTCATTAGTATCATTGGTAACACCTGTGAATGTCTTCACTACTTGAATAAATGTACTTAGTTACTTTACACCACTGGGTCTATGACATAAACAGAATGAATGAATGATTCAAAAGCACGATGAAGTATGTTACTTCATCGATGTGACTGTGGTGCATTATGCAAGCATATTCACTGTGTGATGATTATAATAAATGGGCTGAGATAGTGTAGACTGCAGTTCCTGTTTTCCTCCATGAAAGATCACAAGAACATGACATGGGCCCCCTCTGCTGGCATTTTGTAGTAGTACAATGCTAACTCACACACACACACACACACACACACACACGCACGCACGCACGCACGCACGCACGCACGCACACGCACACGCACACTTTGACATAACATATAAAGAGAAAATAGTTAGAATGATACAGATTAAGTTGTGAACAGTTTAATTTAGGTGGGGCAAAAAATGCAATACAGTCATACAATGTGTACTGATGAGCATACTGATGATGAATGTGCCTGAGGAGGAGAGAGACCCGCAGGCACAAAAGAAAACCTCATAAAAAAAAGGCTGTACGCCATCACTCATTGTGAAATAAAGTCCTCCACCAAATGAGCCAACCACAAGCATTCATTACTATTACCAGACAGAATTACACAGCCACCATAGCAATTTCTTGCATATGTATTATAGCCTCTTTATGTTGATTGGCCATACACACAGTAACTGCCGTGCACGCCTTGCATATTCAGTAATCATTGCACACATAAGGGAAGTCATTTCCAACGGGCCTGCAGGCTGCGGAACGGGGGAACATTACCGCTGGGAAAATGAGGTGGCACGCGGGTTTCTCAGATGAGAAATGGTGAGAGGACCAATTAGAATAGCAAAGAGTCATAACAGGCCCATTGTAAATGTTGGAATGGCTTCAGAGGAAATGTTCTGGAATGTGCTATTCTGTAATGTATGTTTAGTTTAACACCACAAAAGCACCTTGGACACTCCTTTGTGCCAGCGGCCTTCAGGCTCGACAACCTGAAATGACCTCCATATGAGAACTTTAAGACCTTCACTGGTGGTATGTTGGCCTCTTTTATTTTACTTTGTTTATTTGCGAGGGACTATGTCGTTGCTGTCGGACAGAAACCTCTTATCTCCATATTCTAACGTTTTGTTTTTTCGTCATAAATGAACGCCCTACTTGATCATACTACAGCGTCACACAAAAGCATCAAACTTTTTGAGCTTGTAGATCTGCTACTTTTGGAGTTTTTGAATTTGAATCCTGAAAAGTAACAGTTTTGGACGAACCTTTCCACCCGACAGAGACGATACATCAATGAATAATACATTCAAATACAGTGCAGAAGCCTACAGATAAGAAAGCAACATAAAATCGTTGCTGTCCGGCAGAAACCAGCTAACTCAATGTCTCCGCATGTGCATTTTTTCCCCCATAAATCAGTGATAGTGAACACCCTTTACATCTGTGTGTTGATTGAAAAAATATTGAACCAATGAAAAGTATTAAAAAGCGCTTCAGACAAAACCAGCTAAATCCACCAAAGGGGGGTGGGGTTAGCTGGTTTTGCGGACTCCAGGCTCCACCCCCTTTTGACCTCCAACCTCATTGTGAGCTTGGAGGTCCATTCAGCTGTTCTTCTCAATGATGAACAAAACCTCCTAACTCCACTTTTTGTTTTGTTTTTGTCATTTCCTGAAAAATGAACATTTTGGAGTTAGCTGGTTCCTGCCGGACAGCAGAGATATATTAGGGAGTTGGCAAGAATGCTCATTTTCCACCCCAGTCCCTGACATATAACAATCAAAAACTAAATAACACAGAACATAAGACAATACAAAATACAGTAGCATACAATAAGGAATGCTAAAAATAATGTATTTCAAGTGCAAATATGTATTACTAGCGGTCACAGGACTGATTTTCTAATGACTTAAAAGATGTAAAGGCAGTAAAGATACCTTTATTGATCCCACGGGGGGAAATCAGTCGCCCAGAGGCAGCAGGGCAGTTAAGAGTTACAGAGTTACAGGTAAGTAAGGAAAGAGAGTACTGTCGTAAACACCAATACAAGGCAAGAAAAAGAAAACAAGAAGCGCTGTCAAAACAGAACAACAGTATACTATATATATACAACTGTCCCGCACTATGCAGGAAAAACAAACACAAGGTTACAGTGTCTCGCCGTATCCCGTTCTTAAACAAATAAGGTGTCCATTACAGTCAGTGCAATGCTTTTCCAGCTCTATGCAGGAAAGCAAAAACACATTATCTCATGGCCAAGGGTAGATTATTCCATGTTAAGCTACCCTGTATTGAAAGGATATTTTTGTCCTATCTATCAATAGCGCCAAACCCACTACCAGTTCTCTTTATGAACTCCCGTGTCAATTCGCTCTGCATTTTGAGCTTGCAGATCTGCTAGTTTTGCTACTTTTGTGTGGCGCAGCAGTATGGTCAAGTAGGGCGTTAGTTTAGGAAAAAATAGAAAAAAGTTAAAATATGGAGATAAGAGGTTTCTGCCCGACAGCAACGATATGGTTTATGTTGTGTCTCCCATCAGTGCATTTGACGGGGGGCTATATTGCATTTGACTCCATATGTGCATATTTGTCGAGGCCCCTAACGGCCGAAGTGGTCCACTCATTGACCGACTGATCTAAAATAGGCAATTTCAATATAGGATATTGTATAGGATATTGTGATTATTAGACTATTGTAAATATTGTTCCTAAGTAGAGCCAGTTCACAGGCCTTCTGCTCACGCTGGGAAAGACCTGGCCGGTTGAGTGTCCAAACGGAAGTACCGGAATTTGCCGGAAGTACCGCGCCAAGGAAATGACGTTGACGCTTTACAAATCTGATAGCATTCTCCATGAATGAAACGAGTATTGTGATTGGTCGAAAAAAGATTGTTTCCGGGGGAAATGCGTACAACGGAAGTCCCGCCCCTATAGACACTCTCTGCTTTAGGTCGTGACCAGGCTTTGCTCTTCACAGATGAGTAAGGCTGGGATCGAGGCTACCGTCTGCTAGAGAACGTGGTTTTAGGGAGGAATGTGGGGGTGTCTTTCAACTCAAAGAATTTCACTATTCCATGGGAAGAATGTCCTTTTAAACTTTGTGTTAAAAAAAAATATTTGTCTTACCAAACGTACAATGACAACTATAGTACAGTTTGGAATTTGCTTCTTGAAATATTAAAGTACAGTATCTCATACATTTGTTGAAATGTTCAAAACAATTTCTTGTCACCTGAGGTTACAACAGCGTTAAACTTAATAAGACATAATTTCAAAGATATAATCATACATAAGGATGTTTAATAACATAATTGAATAACTTGTTGCTGAAGACAAAGATACATTATACAGAAAATACATTTGCCCAGAGCCCACTTCCCAAAAGGCAGTCAGACAGACAGACAGACAGACAGACAGACAGACAGACAGACAGACAGACAGACAGACAGACAGACAGACATTGACATTTTTATTAGGCAAAAGAATGTAAAACAACACAAGTTCAAGTTCAAGTATTTATTTGCCATTTCAAAACAATAAATACTTGAACTTGAACTTGTGTTGTTTTACATTCTTTTGCCCAATAAAAATGTCAATGTCAAATTAACGCAGTTACATTTATAATACTTTTGTCTAAAAGGTCCGACCAAAAAAGTCCTTGCGGACTTGTTTCCATTGGGGAATTAATTTCATAGACATATATAGTAGCAACCAAAAAGTTCAAAAATCAACATAAAAATACACAGAAAAAATACCACTATGTACAAAAAAAAACATGAAAAATAAAAAATATATACAAAAAAAAGGGGAGGGGGGTCGTCTGTCTACAGGGACAGACAGACAGACAGACAGACAGACAGACAGACAGACAGACAGACAGACAGACAGACAGACAGACAGACAGACAGTCAGTAGCCATCCAAAGCACAAACACAGTGGCTGATGTTAGGTTGATGGCTAGGCTATACTACCTTTCACAGCTCCATTAATCATCATACCCGAGACTCATTATGGGCAGTATAAGAAACTCCTAACTCTGTGTTCTACAAATGAGGCCTGCATTGTCTCGGTTTATATTGATGGAGGCAATTATTGCCAAGATGAATTGTGAAATTAGCCCGTAAATGGGTTATTATCACACGAGAAAGAACACGGGCCCCTTGGGTTCGAAAGGCAGTCCACCTACGAGTCGGCTTGATTAGAACTCTCCTCCCATTTGTTGAAGGGGAATAGGCACATGCATAACGGCTGACGGCTGATAAATGACATGAATATGAATTATAAATGCAAGATTAATGAAGCACACTTTGTGCTTTTACTCTAAAAGAGTGGATTAGAGTTAGACATTAGGTGAACTGGCACTGCATGAAGGCTGTTTCCATACGTGTGTGCAGCTCAGTTGCGGTGCAGTTTGATAGTTTTTGGTATTATTTACAGTATTTTGTCTCTGGATTTTGGACTCAAATGCATTGATGCATGTTTTTCCCCCTTTTCAAATGACCATTACATGCATACATGCATAGCAAATGATCTATGAATGAACAACTAAGGTGCCATAACGGAATAATTCAGTTGTCTTTCTGTTATTTTATCAACATCCACTAGGTGACACTCTTATACCACGGTATCTATGTTAGCCCAGTGGTTATCAAACTTTTTCATGTCAAGGATCCACAAATTGATATGTATGGACCCCCATCTGAAAAAGATTTTGTGCCAGGGACCCCCAGAAGAGAAGATTTATGTAAAATAGCAGATGTACAAGGTCGCAGCGTGGCTCGAAGTGACGTGCTATGAGCTTGTAGATCTGCTACTTTTGAGAAGCCAACATACAAAATGTGGATAAAGTCATTGAAATGATTGTGACGCTTTTGCTGGGGACCCCCCCCCCCGCCAAGGACCCCACTTTGAGAACCCCTGTGTTAGCCGATGCTGTCCAGATGTTATTCAAATCTGAAGGTTAGCGTCTCCCTCAGCTGCTTTGACCAAAAGGTCATCATTTGGCACAGGATGATCTGAGACCAACATTTGTTTCACTGCGTCCAGATATAATCAGCTGTAACAGGGGAGGAAGTTGTTCTGCATCACACTTAGGGAGAAGCTCTCATTTCTCGACATCCATATTCAGTATTCACACTATTGTTGACTGCAGGAGGGAAGGGAAACCAATTGAAGGCTAATGCACTCATGCATGGGACATCCCCATAATCATAATGTTGATTGTTCTTCCATACTGTTCACCTTTCTGCTTGACTCTGTATAGGTTAAGCAACAGACAGTAGTTTGGGATTCATCTTTAATAATGTAATCTCTAAGATGTATAAAGCACTGACAAAACAGTGTTAAGTGCTTTACATAACATTAAAGACCTAAATTACAATACATACAATCAGCAACAGAATGATAAAAAAAAACATTTTAAATTATGGAAAGGCCTCTTGATAAAATTAAAACGTGATACTGGGGATGTATGCCCCTCTTTTAAACATACACAAATCATCCCCACCTGTGTAGGGGGGAGGTACTTGATTGACAATCAATCAATTACACAATATCACTGTCACAGTCAGAACAGCAGTTCACAACAATATCAGTGCAAATATCACAGATCATGAAGGAATCACAGACATCAATTAAATGTATTTCTAAGACATCACACTATGAATAATGAGATCATCCAAATAGTACAGACCACAATAATGTTAAAGGCCACATCAGGGAGACTTTGGATATAAAATACTATCCCTTTAAAAATCCCTTTAATATAATGGATAGGGGGGAAAAAGAGTTGTGATATCATTGTGATACAGACAAATAGGAAGTAGATGTTTAGTTCTACTGATCCAAAGCCAGAACGCAGCCGAACGGCTGCCGCGTTAAGTGGTCAGATGGGTGGGCCGCGAACACTTTTTCTTCAAGATTCGTGAGTGTGGGGGCCCTGATCCGGAAAAGGTTGAGAACCACATGTCCAGCAGTTCTGTAAAATGTTGAGCCTATTGTCCGTCTCAACAGAATAGCACATTTAGCCTAGCTCTCTCTGGTGACTGATGTGACTTTATGAAGGGATGAATCAAATGTCGCTGTGAGAGCCCCTCTGGGGGAGGAGATGTATTATATTTCTATACGGCTCCACATCAGCCACAACAGATAGGATCGGGTTGCGAGACATGTTTGTGCATATTTCACTGTAACGCAGCCCTTCCATCTTCATTGACCTACAGAGTCAATGAAAGAGATGCCCTGGTGAGGTCAGTGCACACACACACACACACACACACACACACACACACACACACACACACACACACACACACACACACACACACACACACACACACACACACACACACACACACACACATACACACACACACACACACACACACTTGTATTACTATACTTGTGAAGACATCATCATTTTTATTTTTATGATTTATTTTTGGGCTTTTTGTGCCTTTATTGATAGTACAGCAGGTAGACAGGAAATGGGCAGAGAGAGATGGAGTGACACGCAGCAAAGGCCGTCGGGACTCGAACCTGTGACGCACTGTCAGGCAACAATGGAGCCTATAAGTGCCCGCTAGGGCAGTGGTCCGGGCCAGGACATCATCATTTTAGGACGCCGATTTTATGAATGCCCTTTAAAAAATCACACCCAGTGTGAAGTGGGCGGTGTGTGGTCATCACAACATGACGCACTTTAAAAAAAGTATAAATGACTTTTTTTAAGTCTAAATGACTAAGTCTAAATGAAAAAAAGTATAAATGACTTTTTTTAAAGTCCATACTGCTATTCATAGGGCTGCACATGTGTCATGTGTTTCGCTAGCCAATCACAGTCCTGAATATGCAAAGTCAGCCAATCACATTACAGTTAGTGGTGATGACACTAGCTGTAATGTGATTGGCTGATATGAAAAAAGTATCGATTTGCATTAACAATGGAAGGGTTAGGGGGTACACAAATTTTTTGGTCGGTGTCCAAAACTCACTTATAGGGGGCGGCTACACCGCCCCAAAAATACTTACCCTAATGCTAAAGCCGGAAATATCCGATCTAACAAGCTCACAACACATCACGCTGCGACGCGTTGCTTGAGCTTGAGCTTGTAGATCAGCTATTTCCCGTACACAATACCGGCACACAAACTAACTATAAATCAAGCAACTACAACTCTAACGCCTATAAACCTCACCTCTAAATGTTTCATTCTAAACCTGACCCCAACCTGAATCATATCCTAATTTGTAAGCCTCGCTTACACAAGAGAATGTCTAGTCCTGATATTTGGCTGTGCTCGTGGGGACACTTGGCCCTCGCAAGTATAGTAAGCACACACACACACACGCGCACGCACGCTCACACACGCCCCGTTTCTCTCTGTCGCGTGCAGTGCATGTTCTCGGTCGATCTGTGCGCGCCGAATAGATCTGTGCAGGCTTTTGTCACGAGAGAGAGAGAGCCACACTCAGAGACTTATCTCATGGGCTCTCTCTCCAGGACGGGGGGGGGGGGGGGGTGGGGGGGGGGGGCTGCATACATGCCATTATTATTGATCCACATACAAGCTGCCTGAAGGGGGATGCCTGCCGTCTAGAGATGCAATCTGTCCGTTCACATCTGGTATATATATACGCTGTCAAATCGTTAGTGTTCATTTAACTCTGAGAGGGGACAAATGTGACCAAATGGACCCGAAAGGGTCCATTTGGTCACATTTGTCCCCTCTCAGAGGTACGAATTGGATTAGCACTGAGGGTTTTTTTTGCTACAGGGGCCTCTAAGCTCTTACACGCTCAGGTTTGTCGGCAGGTCGCGGCGCTATAGCCGCAAGCCATCGGGCCTCCTTGCGTCTCACTTGTTAGATATACTGTCTGAGTCCTGTAGTGCTGAGGAGAGAGTAGCCTAGTGGTATTGTTAAGAGATTAGACGTAGCAAACAGTCCCACCGGAGAGGAGAACACTTGTAGGTCTGTGCTCAAATAACATCCACCAGGAGGGGTGACCTGTAGACACATAAGGCTGATTAGATCCTCTGCACTGCAGGGTGGCAGCACCGTCATCAGCATGTGAAATACTGGAAAGGCTCGACTTCGCTCGACTTTCGGACTGTTATTTCACGGGTGACAAAGTAATGGGAGGCATGCGTTAATCCGACAGACCTTCTCTCCGACTATGTGGCATCCGCGTGCGGTTAGGGTTAGGGTGCGGGTTTGGTTCGGGTTTAGTATTGGAAACGTCGGAGCGCTGCGCTGTCGGAGGAATGCGCTGTCGGACTAACGTACTGCACCCCAAAGTAATTACTTGCATCCATGTGACGTTTTTCTTTATAGTTATTCTATATATAGTGGCTCATAGGAGGCTTAGCCTAACGTCTAAGGCTTAGACGTTCTGAGGATTCTAATTGACGTTTCTTCAAGGTCCATTTCTCACTCGGTGAATGGCAGAAGTCACCAGAACGCCATGGCTCCGAAGAAGGTGAGGGTTCCAGTTCTTTGGAACCACACTGGCTTGATGGATGGCAAGAGCCCTGGGGCTCCGATGAGGGTTTCAGTTCTTTGGAGCCAGTCACTGGGCCCTGATGTGGGTTCCGTTTCCTTTGAACAGAAGAGATGCTCATGCGCATCCAATCTATTAGTACAGGTGAAGGACAAACAGATCAACAGTAAAATCATAAAATCTGCACACAGGTCTCAGCTCTACTTCTTTTTTTGATCGTAGTAGATCATCATCTGGAATTCCTTTTACTTCAAACCATGCCGTCTCAATGGAGTCTCCACCAGAGCACCGGGTCTCTAGTGATGGTTCCATTTCTTTGGAACTACACCATCTTGATGAGCAGTCAGACTGCAGCTTCCCTAATGGTGTCATCATACAGCTGGTCCACCACCTCACCACTTGAGGGAGATGAATCTGCGCCTTGGGAAATGCCTTGAGCAGGTGTACTGTATGCAGTTATTTGGTGGAGATACATTTGGTGCTGCCCTCTGATATCCCTTTACCTGGGCCACAAAGATTGTAACCCTTGGAGTGAGACGGGCATGTTGTCTTCCTCTTGGTTGGATCTGCCTGACTTACTACACTTCTACGGGTGGAGCACATCTTTCTACTTCATACAGCAGGCCATAGCTCTGGCTTGAAGGACCATGAAAAGTACTTATCTTAGGGAGATGGTGTCCGAATAAGACTTAACCAGAAATGTTCACCCGTGATCTAGAATTAGCTTCAATAGAGACAATTGCAAATGTAGTACGCCGCATAATTTTGGTTACATTTGTGTTGTATAATGTAACACTGTATAATGTTGTTTACATTTTGAGAACCCTGCTACAGATGTGCTTACATTTTATTTCTAATTCTTCCCCCCCCCCCCAAAACACACACACACACACACACACACACACACACACACACACACACACACACACACACACACACACACACACACGCACACACACACACACACACACACACACACATACACCCCATACTCTACCGCCACCCGACCTCCCACACCACACGACATACCCTCCTCTGTCATACAAACTATACAAAAGAAAAGCCGATCTACAATGTGTGATGAGCTTGCAGATCTGCTATTTTGGAAAAAAGTTGACAGTCTTTGGAACGTGTGAGTAGAGGTGGCGGCAGTGGCTCAGGGGTAGGGTGGCCGGTAGAGCGGCCGGATGGCAACTGCGAGGTTCAAAGTTCGACCCCGGGCTCCCCCAGAATTATTGACGAAGTGTCCTTGAGCAAGATGATGAACCCCTAATTGCTCCCGATGAGCAGGTGAAATTTTTATGGCAATGATTTTGTAAATTTCAAGCTCCAATTTAACACTAATGGTGTGTATTGGTCAACGTAACCCCACACAACTCCCTCCACCCCCACACCCCATACCCCCTCTCTCACACACACACGCACACACGTTCCGTCTGTGAACAGCTAATCTCCACCATTGTTGAATCGATCGGCGTGAAACTTTGCAAGTATACTCCCTGGAGGCCAAGGAAGAACCTCTGCCCCAAATGTTTCACATCGGCCTGTTATAGCGCCACCAGGAGGTGATTTTTGCAAAACACATTTTTTATATTTCTCCTACGGATTTTGTCCTAACCTCACGCAAATCATTACAAAGTATCTTTACAGTCATGGTATCAATACGTATCTGTCCCATTTTGAACAAAATGCCTCAAATCATTAACGCAGCGTCCGTGAAACTTTGCACACACAGTTCCAATAGGCCAATGAAGAAATGCCACCCAATGTTTTTTTAAATCGGTCTCATGGTGGCGCTATAACAGGCCAATTCACATTTTAGTCTATAACTCTTGAACCAGTAGGTCATACAATTTAAAAAAAAAATCCCCTGGATTCCTTGTATCATCACTCTCCATATGGGCCCCAGTCATTTGTGCCAGATTCCATTTTCCACCATTTTGCGCTTTCTTCAAAACACAGTTTTTGCTACTACTCCTGATTTTGTTGAAAACTCACACAAATCGGGTCATGTGAACAATGGGATCATGATGTATAAGTTTGATTTCTCAGATCCCATTCCAAGTGGCTATGACTGACTTCCAATTAAGTTTGCGGGCCCTGGGTAGGCAACCCAGCCTGGCGGAGACAGTTAGTTCTCCGTTTCTTAGCGTTTGAGAGAACTATTGGATGATGGAGTTTCTACTTGATTGTATCGGATAAAGTATATTGTTCAAGTGATTGCGTATCAATTTGTTTGAAATGTTCTCAGCCAGACCATTAAATTGAAGTATGGGTACATTTATGAATGTGTGCAGACTGTCATTTTGATCAGATCGCCGGTATCTCTGATGATTTATTAGATGGGTTATTGACCGGGTATTTTTATACATCTACCAGATTTACCATTACATAACACGTTATTTCAAATGATGGTTTGATATGGGGTGAAATTATGTCTGTGCATGAGTTTATGACATATCAGATTCAGAACCTGTTTGATGACAGTTTGATTGCCAATTTTTTTATCTGAAAATCACATTTAAGAACAAACTCTACTGCCCATTTTCTTGAAACAATCCTTCTGGGGGGACAATACCAAACAGTTTGTGTTCAGCAGAAAATATTTTAGCTAAAAATTTTAGCACAGCATTTAAGCATTCAAAATCAGTAAATTTAATTATATCTAAGCCATTGTTTTCTAAATTAAATCAAAGTTTAGTTGGTTGATTATTCTAATAAACTGGTCATAAGCAACATGGGACCGCTGACTGCATGGGAGCTTGTGGAATCAATACCATGCTCAACTGACACTGCAGTGTTCCACAGCAAGTCAAACTGGGATCGATGTGAGATCGAAAGATGTCGAGGGAGGGGCTCTGATTTCTAAGTTGCTACCAGCTGGGCCGAGCCACCACGATGGGCCATTCATATATTATTAACACTTAACACCATGGGGTTGGGTGTACTTTCTACAGCCTAGTCATGTCTTTTGGGCTTGTTTTCATTGGCTTGTTTGTTTTTTAGACAGAGTGAATCAGTACAAACAAATAAAGGTTATGATCGTCAAGCCTAAAATATATCATATAGCCTAACAGTACCTGGACACACTGGATCATTTTTGGCTTCAGGTCAGAGTAAAATGTTTGTTAGATTTGGTTAACAAAGTCGGTGTATGTTGAACAAATCCATAATCATTTCTGTGCAGCAATAGTTAAGAGGGATAGCTGTAATGTGAGTTTATTTTGGTTTAGTTATGTCTATTGCTTGCTCAAGCTATTGGGAGTGAAGTAACAGTTTTATCATGCACGTTGACCCACACTCATAATTCCAACCTCCCATTATTCCGGCATCCCAATAGTCCGAAAAGCGTTAGTTTGTGTGAGGTTAGGGTTAGAGTTAGGGTTATGGGGCCAGTCTGAGCTTGTAGATCTGCTATGTTTGGGCCAATGTTCCCACCAGAACATTGGATGCTGGGGTTCAAGTGTTTGAAGAAGTCGAGAAATCTTGCACACAGTTTGGTCCCCACACTTCGAAAAGTTGTCCGGCGCCCACCAATGATATGTAGGCTAAATGACTTGGTGGTCTGCTGGCGTTGCTGTACGCGTTGTGGTGCATTAAAGTGATGTTGAGGCATCAGTCACTGGAGCCAAATCAGACCTGGCAGGGAAATCTGTCACTACAGCCACACAGACAGCATGACATTAGTAGAATCAATGAGGTGTGTGTGTGTGTGTGTGTGTGTGTGTGTGTGTGTGTGTGTGTGTGTGTGTGTGTGTGTGCGCGCGCCACTGTAGGGCAGACTCCTATGAGACAGTATGCAAACAGTATGTTATGCAGCATGAATTATTTAAAGGCATACAGGTGAAGAAGTTTTGATTAAAGAAACATTGCGCATATGCTTTTTGTCCTTGAAATACTGAATAACGTTCGGATTAACATGCATGAAAACCGAGCCCGCCTATTGTTTCTGCATTGATTTGTTACCCAATCTGTTAGCTAGAACAGGGGTTCTCAATTTAGGGTCTGGGAATCCCCAGAGGTCCTTGAGAGGTTTCCAGGGGGGGCCCAACTAAATGATGGATAGTTAGGAACCAAATGGGCTATTATGGGTCTGTAACTCAGAGTCCCAGGTCCCTGAGATATTTTTTTTAATCAAATGGGTGTCCGTGTGGCCTAATTTGTATATCAAACTGGGGGTCCTTGAAATTATAATCAGAATCAGTTTTTTTTTTGTCACATCACAGGTTTACAGGTGTGAAGAAGTGGGTGAAATTATTTGTTTCCGTACATGCTCCATCATTTGTAATTGTCCAGGAAAGGTTAGAATAGAGTTAAGAAAGAAGAGCAGGTAGAGGCGTGAACAGATTGTGGCTGGGGTAGTGAGTGTCTTTGATGATTCGCTGAGCTTTTTTTTAGGTGACAGACACAGTACAGGCCCTGCCGACAGGGTTGCCAGATCTGCTTATTATTATCATTTCCCCGCAATATTTTATTTGAAAATAGCCGATCTACAAGCTCACAACGCTTGTAGATCGGCTATTTTCAATGTTGAAGTCGCTTCTTTTGGGCTGGTTTTCCTAGGCCTGGTTGCTTGCTTCTCTCACAGAATCTGGCAACACTGCCTGCCGAGCCTTTATCGCCACATTTGTGGTGTGTGTGTCCCAATTGTGAACTTGAAGTTGCTGGTCTATACTCTCAGTCCTAGATTATGGGGACATCATTTATAGATATGCTGCCTGCCACCACCCTTAAGTCCCTAGATGCCATCTACCACGCTGCTCTCAGGGTCATCACAGGTGATCCATATAACACACATCATTGCACTTTATACAGTTGGATGACCCTATAAAGCTCTATTAAATAAATCACCAACATATATTTCATCACTGTTAAAACCAAATACTTCCACCCATCAAACACGCTCTCAGGAATACATCCCATTATTGGTCCCCAAGGCCAACACCGAGCTAGGCACAACAGCTTTCAGTTTTAGCGCTCCCTTCACTTTAAGAATGGATTCCATGGTCTCACTGGGTCAATTTAAAAACGTGCTAGTTAATCTTGTTGTTTTAAATTGTCACTGTTTTAATTAAGCTTTAATTTTTATTAAAGTGTTTTATTCTGTTTTTTGCTGTTTTCACATACATAACTTGTTTTATCCTGTTGTTTTTAGTCATCATTATTATTTACACCAGGGGTCTTCAACAGGGGGTCCGGGACCCCTAGGGGGTTCTCAGAGTTACTACAGGGGGTCGGCCAAATCTTTGTGTGATATGTTTTTTTTTTTACATGAACCACTTGAACCATAGCATCCCTTTTCTGAGGAGAACCTTAGCCAAAAATAGCCGATCTACAAGCTCGGCTATTTTTGGCAAAGAGTTATAGGTATAGAGGGAAAAAAGAGCAGAAAAGGTTGATCTGAAACACAATTTTATACAATATAGAGTAGGGGGTCCCTGCTTCACCTCTCTCTCAGCTAGGGGGTCCTTGGCCTGAAAAGGTTGAAGACCCCTGATTTACACTGTTGTATTATGCTTCTGTAATCTCGACAAAAATCACACAAAATGAGGGCTCTGCCCTCAATGTATCCCCGAGAAAATAAATAAAGCTTGAATGAATGAATGATCCTTAGTTTCCACTGCAACACTGTTGATGAGGTTAGGCACGTGCTGTCTCCTCTGCAACCTGGAGTCCACAATCAGCTCCTTGGTCTTGTCGATGTTGAGAGCACGGTTGTCGACAATCCAGCCCATCACTGTTGTGTCGTCAGCATGCTTGATGATGACATTGGAGCTGTGCGTGGCCACGCAGTCGTGTGTGTACAGGGAGTAGAAGAGAGGGCTCTCTCCACGCAGCCCTGAGGGGCTCCTATGTTTAGGGTCAATGAGTCAGATGTGATGTTAGTTGCCCATTTTCAGTACTTGGCGGCAGTTTGTCAGTAAGTCTAGCATCCAGTCGCACACGCTGAGACGCAGGTCTAGGACCTGACCATCCACCATTACAGATGGTGCTTTCGCTAATTGCCTTGAAAGAAACTCGATCTCTAAACCTGTGACGATTAAAATTCTTTTCAAACATAATGGTGTCACTGGAGACACCAGTGACACTGTGGGCACTGGGCACACACACACACACACACACACACACACACACACACACACACACACACACACACACACACACACACACACACACACACACACACACACACACACACACACACACACACACACACACACACACACACACACACACACACACACACACACTCGTGCACATACGCACAAAGGTGCACATACGCACAAAGGTGCATATAAGAACTGCCTGAAAACTTTGTTTGGAACTCTGTACAACCTCTCACCTATAGGCAAGTGAAATGACCCTTTTGACTCAGAGTTCAGCTTAGCTGTTGCTACACACACACAGACACGCACGCACACACACACACACACACACACACACACACACACACACACACACACACACGCACGCACACCGCTGAAGGAGAGCCAAATGTTGGCCAGCAGACGATGGCTTTGCATTATTACTACAAAACCTCATTGCCGTTTGCATTTTTTTCTCCCACCGTCTCCCTCGCGTCTCCCTCCCTTCCTTGTGGCTTAATCCTCCATGCTTCGCCCTTCAGTTTTTCAAAGACAGCCTGCGGGGTTAGAATTGCCCTTTGCTGACTCGAGGGCTGACAGTGAATAAGTTCCCCTCTCGTCTCCACCGCTTTTATCTCTGAGATCATACTCTGAGCGGGTCAACATCAATGGTGCTCCCTGCAAATCTGCCCAGACTCCGGGTGCTTCTCATTGACCTCAAAACGGGGTAAATGAACACTCTCAAGTGTAATTTATGTAGTCCAACGCACAGCGGTGTCGCTTGCTGCTGGCGAGAACCGATCTCCAAGCTCATTAGCTTGAAAGGAGCCGCAGTATATAGACAACATTCAGCCACTAGATGTCTCACGTACAACATCTCTGTTGCAAAAGGTTCCTCATTTTCCTGAGTCACGTCTAAAAGGCGGCAATCATGTCGTTTGCAACGCAACAAAGGTGTAAGCAAAACAAATATTTTTGACATTGCGGAAAGCAATGCTTATCTGTCAGATATCAGCAGGGAGGTCGGTTAGAGCAGGATCATAGGGAAGACTGGAGCCCGCGGCATCATGGGTTGCTGTTATCTCTGGTCCATAGCGTTAGAAGGAGTTATCGATGACGCTATGGTACTTTCGATTCTTTCTAATAAAAAATACACTTTTGCTACTCACCAAAACAAAGACGGTTTTATCGAGTTGAAAGCCTTCTCTACTAAGTGGGAACACTCTGAGCCCCCCACCTCACGTCTAAAATACACTTTTTGTCCAGAAAAGAAAATATTTCACCGTCTCAGCCCATCTTCCCCACACACCTGATGGCCCATGGCTCAGTCCCCGAGCTTTTCAAATCCGTAGAGGGGAGAGGGGGACAGCCCAGGACTTCCTGGACTTCCAGCCCCCCCTCTTAGACCCCCCCCCCCACCACCCATACCCCGCTCTGCCCATCTGAGGGCCACCCCAGCCCTGCTACACTCCCGCACCGACCCTTTCACTGACCTCTACACCAGCTCTGACTCCTCGCCTCTCAGGCAATGGTTCTCAACTTTTTGACCATGGCTCACGACCCCCCCCCCTCCTTCACGACTCACCAATCTAACACACACACACACTGAACATGCATGCACACATACCGACTGAGATTGCTATACTAAATAAGATAGCTATATTAGTTCATCCTTATGGCTTTAGTCATCAAGAGGAGTAATATTACACTTGAGTCGAATCGTGCATCTGAGAGGAAAATATACGCACCTCTTCTTCACACAGCGTCAGTAGCCAGTGGCACAGTGGCCAGTGGACCGACGTTGGCCCAGCAGTTCTGTCTCTTCTGTTGAAAAAATCCACTGATGTGGATGTTTGGTGTAATACATCATCGTATTCACTGGAGTTAAGCTTTCGTGCGTCAGAACCTCAGACATGTTGGGGTCTTTGTAAACAGCTGTGCCTCAACCCGCGCACTTTGAGTTTTTCACTTGCGGGTCGAAGTCGACAACACTTGCGGGGTGTTGGGTGTGTGATATTCTTTCATGGATCTTAGTAACAGCAAGATGCATCCATCCATCCAAGATGTTCCACCCACTGTCCATAGGCTGCTGAGACCCACCGTTTCATGTATTGTTGTTATTTCCTTACATAGATTAACCATTCGCTGCTGTCATATGAAAATGTCCCCCTCAGGGGGTCGCGACCCCCAGGTTGAGAACTACTGCTCTGAGGTACCAGGACCCTACTCCTGAGGCATTTGACATTGTGGAGCAGTATCTCATATTTGAGAGATTGAAATAAACAAATAAAGCTATGTTTTAAGTTACATGCACCCAGCAATATATTGTATACTTTCACACAAGAAATGGGTTTATGACGAGAGGGACAAGTGTGTGTGGTTATTTTTCCTGCCAAGGAGTGGTATTGGTGCAAAACAAGTGCTTACAATTGATCCAGAATCATGAAAACCCCTAGTTTGACCACACACAAGCTACTTAAGGCAGAATTAAACGTTTTCAGTTTTCACACGTTAAGTTGCGGGTACCCAAACTTTCAGCAGCAGTTTTGTTGTGTGTTACGTGACACCTCTACAAACACATTGCTGAATACATTTCTGGGTAAGGAATTTGTTTTCAAGTTTTTTGTAATAACCCTGACTATAAATGACAATTTTCACTATATGAGTGAAAGTTTCTATCTTGTTGGGGGGGGCACGGTGGCACAGTCGGTAGCGCTGTCGCAACCAGTAACCAAGTAAGCTGTGGGCGCTGGGGGCGTGTTCTCTCCTCAGCGTCATCAGTGCCCATACCCTAGGTGGGGTTGGCGAAGCGGCCTTTCTGTGTGGAGTTTGCATGTTCTCCCCGTGTCCCCTAAGGTAAGTAGTTCCCTCACAAAAAAACATGCAGTAATCCTGGTCTCTATACTACTCTATATTACTCTCTATACATGCTCCTTCCCCTACTGAGGAAACTCCCCCCTGTCAGGTGATAAGAAGCGGCCTACACACTCCTCATGCGTTGAAGGAAGCATGAGGCTCTCCCCAGGCTGGCAGAGGGAGAGTGGCGCTCAGGATTACAGGCTTAGGCGGTGGCACTGTGTGAAAAAAGGGTTACAAAATCGGGTGATAAAAAAAAGCATTCACCAGAAAAAAAAACTTTCTATCTTGTTTAGGCAAAAATATATTTTTTTAAATATATATTTAGCATAGTGGGGCCACCGTCTTTAAATAGAACATTTTTGAGTCATCAGCACTCATTTTTTAAAATACAGCAGATTTGGATTCAGCACCCCTTAATACCCCTTGAACACATGTTCATAAATTGACACGATTTGCCTTCTTCAGCACTTTAAATAAGCAAATTTTCTGAAATTCTGCCTTTAGTCTATGACAGTGACGTTATCATTTGTCTTTTTTTTTTGATGGGTGAGGAGGCTGGTCTGGCTCTGATTAGATGCACAACTCAATAGAAAGTGATTGCAGCAGTGAAATAAAATCTCCATTACGCTTTGCTTTTCAAGGAGAGAAGTGTTTGTTTTTCCATGTTCCACACAGTCAAATCCGGAGTGTTCATTCATTGAACTCTCACCAGTAAATGCCGGCCTCCTGGATAACCAGGCTACAAACCTGTGGTGACAGGGCTATATCTGTGGCTGCCTTTTCCTCCGCGGTGGAAAGCCTAGTGACAAGAGGTTAGTGGCTGCCCCCTCCCTCTATTGGAATGTACTCCCCAAACATATCAGAGAGAGGCGCCCCCTCCCTCCCTTCCTTCAAAACCGCCCTGAAAACTCACCTGTTTAGAATTGCCTTTCCGAGTTGACTTTGTTTCAACTCTTGTTTTTATTGTTTAATTGCTTTTAATTCTTATCATACTTGCTTATCTTAGTTTTTTTCCTAATAAAGTGGTTTGAGTACTCAGGAAAGCACTATATAAATTCCAGGTATTATTATTATTATTATTATTATTATGTAAAAAATGGAACAGTCCGGATCCGGATTCTTCCACTTTCCGAGTTCAATGAGCACTACGCTTTTTGTTTTGAGAGTATGTTTTGCCCCCTGTCCGTCCGTCCGTCCGTCCGTGTGTCCTGTCCGTGTGTTAGCAGCTAATCTCCGGCACCGTTGGCCCGGTTGCTGTGAAACTGTGCACACACACTCCCTGGATGGCAGAGCAGAACCTCTGCCCCAATGTTTTTACATGGGCCTGTTATAGCGCCACCAGGAGGCCGATTTGTGCAAAACCCATTTTCTTAATCCTACAGATTTGATCCAAAGGTCATGCAAATCGGTACACAGTATCTCTATAGTCATGTGATCAACCCGGATCTGTCCGATTTTCCAGATTCCATCCTCATTGGCTAAGGTTGGCTTCCAAAGTTTGCAGGATTGGTCCGTTTTGAACAAAATACCTGCTCCGAGGAGCACTTTTTCTAGTTGTATTATCAGTTTTATGAATACAACTAAATAAAACTGTTTTACTCTTTAATCTGTTTCCAACATACAATCACTTTATTGGTCAGTTGATGGAGGGAACATCGACAGCTTTTGAAGAGAGAAATTCAGAAAACTTTCCACTCACTTTCCCCGCCCATTATGTAACAGCTCAATTTCACACGTACATTTTGAGGTAAAGACTCATCCTGCAGTGTGTCTGTGTGTGTGTGTGTGTGTGTGTGTGTGTGTGTGTGTGTGTGTGTGTGTGTGTGTGTGTGTGTGTGTGTGTGTGTGTGTGTGTGTGTGTGTGTGTGTGTGTGTGTGTGTGTGTGTGTGTGTGCATGTAGGTCTACTTGTACATCCATACATGGCAATGTAGTGCATCTAAAACAACGTGAGTGGTTGGACAGTGTTCAGTCTAGACTAGAACAGACAGCAACTCATCTATTCTGCAATAGCAAAGACCAATGTAAGACACACATACTGGACAAAGTGAGTAAAGCATCTGGTCATTTGTAATAATTAAGTAGTCTGTGATTTTAATCCTGTGTGAATCAACCTTGTCCTAAATTTGTAAAGAAATGTTCCTATATTATATTTATTTAACACAGAGTTAATATGATCAACGCTGTAATTTGGGGTAAAATAGTTTTTAGCAATGGTTTTATTTTCTCTATGCCTTTTTTTTCTTCCTCTCTCCCAGTGGATAATTATGGAGGCTGCATTGGAAATTATGAATGAAAGTTTTGACAATATTTTGGGTGCAAATTCGGCTCATCTTTCTGCACAGCATGGACAGTATATAAATATAATCACAATGATAGCACCATGAGACCCAAATGCCTCATGTTGCCTATATACCTCAACTGGAAGAGACTAGTCCAATCTGTTCTGGTCAGAATTAATTCAAGCGGTTTGAGGGCAGTGGCTTAAAACTTTTGATAATCCATTCAGCAGAAAAATATTAACCCCCCTTAACCCATATTTATTCCAATAATTTCTCTTTTGTTGGAATAACTTCTTTCTGCACATGTTTGCCCACGTGGGGCGAATGGTGACAAATAGTATAATACATTGTATGTCATAGTGTGATCTGTAGAATTATGTCCTAACTGGATTTGTCAACTACAGCCTGCAGCACATCCTTACATTTGTACACGTCTGAACCTGGGGCAGTAATATAAAAAGAATAAGTGGATATGCAGAACTATTCAAAGATTCCGCATGTGCATGCGAGGCTCGTGCATATGCGATCCCACCCACACACCTGATGTAGCTGATACAATTGACGCTATTTGGAGATGTCCAGACACATATTACACACAAATCCAAGCACATCATTTCACACACACTTGTTCTAATCCAGGGATCAGGGAGGGAATATACAAAAGGATGTGATGTGATTATTTTTATTCTGTACTGTGGCACTTTGAGATTTGCTTCAAATGTGCAATATAAATAAAATATATTATTATTATTATTATTTTTATTATTATTATTATTATTACCCTTATTATTATATGCTGGCTCGAACATTTTGGCAATCTCTCTCCAACACCTCCGGTACACAAATACATTTTTGGGGATCTCAGAAAAAAATATATAAATATAGTTTAACCACTTTAAACTTCTACACATAGACTATGTGAAAATAGTTGAGCTTGTAGATCTGCTATTCAATGACATCTTTAAACATTTTAACAACACAAATCTTGTATGGGGGTCCCTGGCACAAAATATTTTCAGAAGGGGGACAAATAAATAAATTAATTGGCACCTAGCGTGCCGTGACGCAAGTCCAGGGGTGCCGCAAAATACTTTGCTAATGTTGAGAATTTATCAATATCACTTCAGATTAACCACTTAGACCCTCTATACTCTTTATACTTTCAATCTACACCAAAATAGCTAATCTACAAGCTCACAGCGTGTCACACTGCGACACATTGTGAGTTTATAGATCTCGATTTTTTTGGTGAATGTTCCCTCC
This sequence comes from Gymnoscopelus microlampas, assembly GCF_963454915.1. NCBI lineage: Eukaryota > Metazoa > Chordata > Actinopteri > Myctophiformes > Myctophidae > Gymnoscopelus > Gymnoscopelus microlampas. Next base: position 6,372,773 of record NC_139944.1, read on the forward strand.
CAGAATAGGTGCTGGGGTTCAAGTTGTTAAATGTCAAGCACAAGTTATTTTCAATCTGTCCTAATGGAAACAGATATTCTCTCAAGTTTTCCTCATGACTGTATCTTGGGGGGAAAGATTTACATATTTATTTCCATACCGTAATATGACATAAATGTAAGGTGCTATAAAGTACCATGTCATTCAAGGGTGCCATGGATGAAAAAGTTAAAAGTTTGAAAACAACTGATGTAGAAAATATGTAACCAATTGTGTGCTTGTCAAAACATTATATCCTGATTAAATGCTTTGGGGAATGTAAACACACTTTATTTAGTGTTCATGTAAACAGTTCAGTTGGAATATCTTTTTTTTAAATTGTTTTTAAGTTGTAATTTCTAATCATGAACACTACCTCAGAGAGTGTAGAAATGGAACCAGGACGCATAAGTCCATTTGGATAATGTCAGAAAATACAAGTAAAATACAGATTTGCTTTTCCCATGTCAATGTGCCACACTCAGACTTTGGGAGGTAATTTGTAAATTAAACAAGTTTCCCATGTAACCTAATATTAGTCCAGTCTGAATAGAATGTTGATAACATTTAAACATATTTAGAAATATGATATGATATGATATGATATGATATGATATGATATGATATGATATGATATGATATGATATGATATGATATGATATGATATGAACATGTATAGCATATTTTATTTATATTATATTATATTATATTATATTATATTATATTATATTATATTATATTATATTATATTATATTATATTATATTATATTATATTGTATATATAAACTTAAAACAATGACATGAAAAAGAGACAATTATGAAAAAGATATTTTAAAAAAAGAGAAAAATATTTAGGGCCCTAGATTCTTATGGAATCATATCATGTAGTACGTATCATATGCGGCAGTTAAATCGGTTGCTTGTCTCAATTCTGCTTAAAACAGCTATAGAGGTTTCTATGTAACATATTGTTATACAATGTTGTATTATGTACATGGACATGCACCGTCCGTCCGTCCGTCCGTCCGTCCGTCCGTCCGTCCGTCCTCCGTTCATCTGTAGTCGGGTCACAGAGGTAGCAGTTTCCAAAATCCCAGACTTAAAGGGGTATTTCACTTTAAAACACATCTGGGGTCATCTTAAGTAACCTTTTTTTGATTTATTGAATATTTTAGCAGTCTATTTTTTTACAGAGAATATACTGTGATTATTCCCTCCCACGCGCGCTCACATGCACACACACACACACACACACACACGCTTTCGCTGAATAAAATAACCTCTATATGTAGGTCTATATTACAGACAGGGTAAGGGATTTTCTTTGATTAAAATAAGTGTTAAATAGCTCTATATTCTGATAGTACTCATTGCTATAGTGTTTGTTCATTAACAGTCTTGAAAAAGAAAAAGAAAAGACAGACAGACCTGATGAATGTCAGACACATTGGTGTGACCAAGGTTTTATTCACCACACATCTCAGTTACCCACGCCGTGCTACTTATACACTGAGTGGACAGCCAAAGGGAAGCGCTCTAACGGCTGACGGACTATAGTGTAATGCATTATTTATGTACATGATTACATTAATTAACTTTTTTGTGTCATTCCTTAAGATGTCTTCACATACTCCTGGCAAGCGAGTCAGAGCAAAGCGTGTGAGGAACGATGGAGGAGTCAGGGAGGAGAGCGGAGAGGTGGAGGCAGACTACGCCAATGAAAGAGCAGACAGTCTCACAGACCAAGGCTCCGGCTCACAGGGAGCTACAGGAGATCAAGGTACACGTGAACACACTGACACTGTTTCTCTCTCTTCTCAAATCATCACTACAGCAGCTTGTCACATGATATTTAAACTAGCGGTTACCTATGGTGTGTAGTTGAAACGTTGGTTTGTGCATACTATTCAAACTGTTTTTGCATCGTGGCTACGAGCTTTGTGACTTCCTTTTTGTAAACTTTGATCTCACTCACCGTGGTCGGCGCCTCCACACACTGGTGTGTGCCTTTTCCTGTGTGTGTTGTTTTTTCTTTTTATGGCTAATATTTTCTTTGGCTATTCAAAAAATAGCAGATCTACAAGCTCACAGCGTGTCACTTCGTGCTGTGCTGCAAGCTTGTACATCTGCTATTTTTGATTTTTTTTTTAAAGATCTTTGAATAAAAACATTTGAATAATTTTGAATTACGAAAAAGTGTGAGAACTACTGATTTCGAAAGCATTTGTAGAATCGGCCTTAGGTCTTAATGAGTTAACAGAAACATTATGATTGTTAGGGCCTGGTTCCTCCTTGTGTTTTATTTCTCCTTTCATTTCATAATTTGACATTTTTATAAAATTGTATCATGTCTTTCAATTGCATGTTGAAAGTTCATCTACATTATTGTACATCAGCCTTTTGTACAGAAAGGTACATGAACCTTTCTGTAGAAATTCAAGATGAAGGGGATCTGAGCCCAGATCATATAACTATATAATATTCACTCTGAGTTCTTGGAAAGTAAACATTGAAGTAGATCATACTAACGTTTAACTCCAATATCCTCCAGTCGTCCAGAGAGGCCTCATCATTGAGAGAGACATCTTCAGAGCAGCTGCAATGTGCCTTACTGTGCTGTGTGCTCTGGTAGTAGTGAGAACTACAGGCATGGTCATGGACTGTGAGTATCAGCAGGTTAAAGGTCAAATTCATGCTCTTACAACCATAACATGAAAAGTAGTATAGTATGTGTGTTCCCAAGTACTTTATTATACATGTTGAAACCTAGTCACATAAAACACATCTGATATGGGCCCGATTCACTTAGCTGTTTAAGCCCATATTTTGAACGTAAAGGAATTACTTTACGTTCAAAATTACTTTACGCAACTTTCCACGTTAGTCGTCTGATTCACTAATCTTTAATTGTCTGTGATTTTTGCTGGAGGTCCGCTCTTTCTCAAGCCTGCTCGGAGGCAGACTTACATGAGACCAAAGCTTGCGTATGTCATTAGAATGCCTTATTCTTCATGAAAAATCTGTTACAACAGTGCCATGCATATCATTGCAAATTCAACCAATTTTCTTTTCAGTTGACGCATTTAGAGCCGAATTATTTAGTTCCCTTGGCGTGTTTGCCGTTTTTGCAATTGGGCTTTCCTGCCAACTATCACACTATTAATGTATAATATTGATTTGATCCTCTTTTTACCTCGGCAAAGGTGAGTGAGCGATTGTTCAGTAGAAAGGGCTTATATAATGTCCATTCCACGTTTTATTAGCCTTTGTATGTGAAGTTAAACTTTGTAAACAAACTTGTTATTATCATTACACGTGCAAGCCGTGTCCGGTTGCCTTTTATGGTCTTAAATGGGGTGTGGAGCAATGCAAATGATCTCCCACATGACCACGCCTCTGACCTTCAGGCAAAAATGAGGAACAACTGTGATTCGCACATTTGAGGGATTTACACACCCCTTTGTGAATTACACGTCGGTTTTTGCTTAGAGAAAATACACCCTCCTTTAGTCACTTTATTTACACGTTATTTACAACCAGCTTAGTGAATCAGGCCCATTGAGTTTTCTTCTTCTGAAACCTCTTGTCCACACAGATGTTTGACCCTCATCATGGACAGTAACAACTGTTTACCATCACCTGTTGGTCCTTTGCAGATCATACAGACAACCTGACCCAGGAGAGAGACCAACTACTGAACAACTTGACCTTGACCCTGACCAACATGACCCTGGAGAGAGACCTGTTGCAAAGTGAAGTAAACCATCTGAAGAGAGACAGAGCAGGTGAGAGAGGTTATACACCTTTTTGAAGGAATATAAATTAGTGTATTATTATTGATATTTTCATCATTGTCAGGAATGTAGTTCTAAAAAAGGATTTGAGTAAATATTTATCATGGCTGGTTTATTATCATATCAAAATATTTTGAGTAGTAAACCTAAAACCATATGTCATTCTTCTAATACTGAGCTCATTTCTTACTCAGGTTTAGTATTTGACAGTTATCATATAATTAATGTGTTAGAACTGAAGATAAGTTTATTGAAAATTCATCAGTAAAACTCTTTTATGATGTTTAGACAATACATGTTCCAGTGGATGGCAGAAGTCTGGAGACATCTTGTATTACATCTCTACTGAAGAGAAAACCTGGGAGGAGAGTAGACAACAATGTGAGACGATGGGAGCACGTCTGGTGGTCATTGACAGTCGAGATAAACAGGTGTGTGTGTGTGTGTGTGTGTGTGTGTGTGTGTGTGTGTGTGTGTGTGTGTGTGTGTGTGTGTGTGTGTGTGTGTGTGTGTGTGTGTGTGTGTGTGTGTGTGTGTGTGTGTGTGTGTGCTTTCACTTTATATGAAAGCAATAATAAAACAATGTAAAAATCATCAGGAATTCTTCAGTGGACTGAAGTGTTGGATGGGAGCATCACACACCTGGATTGGACTGAAAGAGAAGAAGGACAAATGGACATGGGTGGATGGAACACCATTGATAGCAGCGTGAGACATTTTACAAGTTTTTCTAGTAATTAGTAGTAGTATGTAGTAAGTAATTCTATCAAAGTCACTGTACATGTGAGTAACTGAGTGGATGTGTTTATTCTGCAGGTACTGGGCAGCTGGAAGTCCTGTCGACTGGCCTGTCGACTGGCATTGTGCTTACTACTGGCCTGCAGATGGAAAGTGGAAAAATATGGAATGTTCACGGACAAACACCTGGATCTGTGAGAAGACTGTATATTATTGATTATCTTAAAGCTGCAATCTGTAACTCATATGTCCTACCTGGGATTCAAACCCAGGTCCTCCCTGTGAGACTCCTCATTTCTACCGCTCATCAAGAGCCAGTCCCTGATTGGCCAGGGGAGATATTGAGCTTCTGCAGTTATTACTTGTCCACCAGTAGGTGTCCAACCTTACATCAGGGTCTACATTTCTCAATGGAAGAGTAGGGAGAGTGGATAAAATAACCTTTATTCATAAAAAAAAATAGTTCCAGATTGCAGCTTTAATATCACTGATGAAACTGCATTGTGAAGTTAAACAGTAATAATTAGTAATGGAACTGGAAAAAAGTAAAGGAGTACAGAAGTAAAACTGTTGTATACATAATCTCATTGTGTTGTAATCCATATTCCTTTAAAATTATCCCTTTTTATACGCCTTAATACATTATAATTGCCCTCTATAACTAAAAATTTAAATTTAAAACACATTAAATATGTTATTTATTTTAGAAATAGTTCATCTTTCACTCAATAGGGACCGCTCCCGTCACAAGTTGATGATGTCATTTGTCCATGTGTGGTCCAGCCCTATGGAATGTATGGAATACATATGCTAATAAAACATATTTATATTATTGCTTTGATGCATGCATTAACCTTAGTAAGTATTAAGTCATTTTTTATTAGCTCAAGCATTCCATGAATTCCATAGGGCTGGACCTCACAAGGACACATTAAATCAACTTGCGACGTAAAAGATGAACTATTTCTAAAATAAATACAATATTTATATTACATTTTTAAGTTTTGTTAAATACGGCAATTATAATGTATTAAGTCAAATAAGGCTTGTTAGCCAGGAATCTGTCCAGTTTCTGTCAGTTTGTCTTCAGTGCTCTCTGCATCCAATAGCAAGTGAACATAATAACCAACCAAGAAAACAAGTATTTAAAAAGACAAATATTGATAAATAGTTTTTTTTTGTTGCTATTTTTGCCCTGAACTAGAGTCAAGATGTGCTTGTATCTTAATATATTTTCATAAATTCCATGAGTCCAAATTGTATAGAAACATGTGTTCATTTGTCTCTGTATGTATTCTCTAAAGTTTTGCTATTTGCTATTGTTTCCATTTTTGGGTTTGGGTAGGATTATTGTAAGATTAGGGTTTAAAATGAACCCCATGGGACATTATTTCACTCTGTTAACTGGCAGAATTTTAAAATACACACTAAGGACGCGCTCCCACCAAAACATGGTCGGCTGCTTTTAAACGCAGGTTGTGTGCGGCCACAGTTTTTTTTGCAGCCAGTGGATTCTAAAAAACGGGAGTGACCCACCTGTCACTCACTTTCAGGACCGTCCCCGTAGGCCGCACCGCCCTCTGCCTTGAGCACCATGTTGCTTCCTGAGTCTTGGGACGGTCCGCCTTCGACTCACCCGATTGGACAGAGGGGGGAAAGCAGCTCCAGCCTCCAGCAGTTATATGCTTCAAATGGACAAGTCGTGTAGAGCGGACCGCGCTACACGACCGCTTGTTGTGTAGACCTTGCGTTCCACTCTACACGACTTGTCCATTTGAAGCATACAACTGCTGTCCAATCAGGTGAGTCGAAGGCGGACCGTCCCAAGACTCAGGAAGCAGCAGTGCTCAAGGCAGAAGGCGGTGCGGGCTACGAAGGTCCTGAAGTGAGTGACAGGTCCTTAAACGGGAAAAAAAATAAGTATTTAGTAAAATATTAATGTGACATTTTCTGACAACCTGACTTTGAATTGCTACCACAACCATGAGAAATCCACATTTATCATGGTTTTTATGACATTTAATAACATTTCACTTGATTGTATTCTTTAAATACTTTTTATTTTATTTTTATTCTATATATACTACTTGCTGTTTTGTATTTAATATGGATTTTTGATCACCGTATTATATATATTCTTTATGTTGTCACACTGTTGACCAATTGAACCCTACAGTACCTTTTCTGAGCATGCCATGATAGGTGAAGAGTGGGCTAAAACAGCAGATCTACAAGCGCACAACGTGTTGCATTGCGACACATTTTCAGCAAAGAGATTTGGTGTACAGGGAAAAGGAGGAGGCCATGTATAGAGCCCTATGAAACCCTTGTCAACAAAGTATATAGGGTTTAAGTGGTCAAGTACAATATGAATGTCACTGCCTGTAGTGTTGTCACAGCTGTATTGTAAGTGCATGTGACAAAAAACACCCTTACTGTTAAAGTGATTTGTTAATAACATGTCGTTTTGTAACACAGATTGTTTTACAAACCTTTTTTGTAAACTGAACAGTAGTATTCAATAAAACTTTACTTGACAATAGCATTATTCCAGTCAATTAATTATACATTCTACTGAACTATGAAAAATACTGTAAGGGCGTACCTGATAATACTCTTGACTCAATATGATTCTTTAAAATGACACATAAATTGACACTTACAGTATAATACAATGACCATCAAGAAATGCTACAACATGATACAAACAGCACTGCAGTTTTTACTGCAGACAATAAAACAGATGAAAAGGAAGTGGGGAGATTTTAAAGCATCCTGTTTCCTGAGTTACTGACCACATACTACCATGGTTTCATTATTAATGTCAGTCAACATCATACACTGCTTATCATTTTTATCTCATATACCACACTGTCACCACTAACTATTATCATTATTATGTACAATACCACACTATCACCTCTATTACCATGTATATCTAATACCACAGTGTCTCCATTATCGCTTTTTATGAACTGTGTGTGATAATAGACAGGTTTTGTCTTTCTATAGCCCCCTACTACTGCACTGAACAGCTTTGGAAGAGCTTGCTGATCCAAAGAAAGTTTTGAAAGTACAAAAAAAGTGATTTACTCTGCCACCAAACTCTTCTGAGTTCTGAGGGCCAGATCCCACCCACTCAGTAATCTGCCCATAATAGCTCCATGAATCTGCCTAGGAACACCCGCAGCACATTCTTCTCTGAAGCATTGTGTACAGCCAGGGCTGGAAGCGGTGGTTTTTATACCTGCGACACACTGTGGGAAATGTCTGTTCAAAACTATCAATGCTGTCACTGCTGGCAGAATGAAGCCTTGGGCTGAATGTGGAAATAAAACTAAGTGAATCACATTCACCTTGGCAGGCACCTTACCCACTATTTAGAGGTAAGGCTTTGTGCGTGGGGCGTGACCACCACCGTTTCCCTATCGTCCGCCACCAGGCTTGTCCCTCAAACCAACGCATTCTCAATCCCAAGAAGGCAAACCGGTGACATCCCAAGAAGTCAAAAGTTTGACTGAAGGGGGAGGCTGAAACAGCACATGTTGACTAGGGGGAATATGAGTTACGATTCTGTCCCTATCGGGACATACCTTAAACGGACTTTGCAACGCTCGGCACGGCAACTCGCTCGCCTGGCGGGCGCTATGGATTAATTAAACTGAAAAGGTGTGGTTTCCAAAATTAAAAATTTGAGGGCTTGTTAGACAACTGAGTGCACTTTTATAGTTTTTAATATTTCCCCTGCTTCAAAATATCCTCTGTGTGTGTATGTGCGTGTGGTTCATGTGGGTTTCAATCTTGCACTTCCTTATTGCTAGAGCATTGTATAACCAACCACAGACAGACATAGTCACGTTTTGTTTACTCAGTACATTTATATAATGTAAAGGTTTATTTTGATAAAGCTGATAAAGGCATGGGAGGGATACATGCAAGATAGTTACTATTTGTAGTCAATAGTTAGTTTCTAGGATGGCTACAGATATCTATGCCATGCCAGACTTGAAAAAGAAGGTAAAAAAGAGAGATAGAGACAGAAGACAGAAAAGGGGCACTGGGGACACTGGACAGTCAGAGGAGGTGAGAGGACAGGAGGAGGAGACACTGGTGGACATCTATGGGAACGTGGACCATTTCAGAAGTAGTGAGGACGTCTCTGGACCACAGGAGGACACAGCAAGAAGTCAGACTCTGGGTGAGCAGGACAGGGCCGTCATTTGGCCTTCCAGGGGATGGCAACTACCACCCCCTAGCTTTTAAATTATTTTGATCTGATCAGATTTCATATCAATACTTATAGACACTTTTTTATGTTTTATTTCTGCAAACGTACATTCATTAATCACTTTAAAACTGGCCTCCCTATTTTTGCCATGTCATTACAGATTGAACATTTTAAAAGAAAAGAATGTCCTTTTTCATAAATAACGGATCTCAATGCATCGTTGTGAGAAATCTGTTGCATTGGCAAACGATAATGTGGGAGACAAAAATATGTCACGTCACGCACGAGCGGCGCGACAGAAGTTGCCAATGGTTGGAATCGATGTTGGTAGGGAAACACCAACCAGGACAGGACATCAGCCTTGCGCAATGTCAAAGTAACAACCAATGACAGGCGAAAGCAGTCCTTATAGAGGTTAAAACAAGGCAAAATAAACAAGCTCCCAGTCAAACAGATTTCAAGATACTGATCTCCTCCCTCTCTGAACTCCTCCAATGCCACGCGCCCTCCCGCTCCCTCGGGTAATGCCAAGTTAACCTCCTGGACATCCCCAAGACAAAGAAACGAACCTGGGTTGACAGGGCCTCAGTGGCTGCCTTAGTGAATTGCCTATGGAATTCACTCCCAGCTCACATCAAAGCAGCCCCCCCACCCTTCACCTATAACACCACACTCAAAAGAACCCAGCTTTTCGGACTCGCTTTCCCTACCTAATTCTAATTCCCCTTTTCTACCTACCAGTTTTTCCTAATGAAGTGACACAGTGACACAGACTAGACTAGAGTGACATAAGGTAATTGTTTCACATGGAAAATAATGACATGCAGACATACATGCACTGGTGTAGTGTGTCTGAATGGGAAAACCTTATTGCTTTTAGACAAAATAAGGACATAATTTGTGTCATGATTGTAGGTCGTGTCCTATAGACAAAGGATCTAAATGTCTCAATTGAAGAGCATGCAGATTGGACAAAACAGCAGTTTATTTGTTGTCACTTTTTTTCAACCCTCTGTTGTTTTTATTTTATGAAATGACGCCTCTGTAGGTGAGTTTGACAACGTTGCGAGTCGTCATCAGGGGGGGTTTTAGACGCGTTTTAGGGGTGAAGCACCCCCTACATTTCAGGTAAAAAAAATATATATATATATAAAAATAAATCCCCCACCTATTTTGACATTATGGCTGCAAGTTTGGTGTTGATGATCATTAGGTAGGGTTACTTTCCCTTTTCATTCTGACCACTATGTAACAGTTTGGCATATCCAATATGGTTGGGTGTGAAACTTAAAGCAGCACTAGGGTAACTTTTTAACAACTATATAGCATATTATGTCCCATAAAATTATATAGTTACATGTTTAAGCAATAACAATCATCCTTCCATAAATATATAGACCCAGGGGGGTCCCTGCTAGGGGCTTGACTGTATTACTACTGTATGTGTAGGGGAGAGAATGATTTTCAATAAGACCAATCACAGCGCGTCGAAGTCAAAGACGTTGGCTGCCATGTTATTTGTGTCCAAAGTGGCCACTGATCCTGCCACACAATCAGAGAGGGGGCCCTTTTTGCACCCAAAAATGTACTGTACAACTCACGGCCATAGCAGTGGTCCAATTCTCTCCCAACTTGCTACAAAAATCGCTCATGCAAAAGTAGACAATACCATCTACTTTCTTTTCCACCTTCACATGTCTCCACTAATAATCATAAAGTGTTTGCAATATTTCAGCTCGCTGTTTACTTCCGGGATGGGTGCTACGACAAAATGATCACTGACTGGAAACAAGCGTTGCCAGATCCGTGAAACGGGCGAGAAACAAGCGCTGGCGTGGTCTATGCAAACAAGCCCAAAAGAAGCGACCAAATAAGCCCAAAATCGCTTATACAATAAGCAGACCTGGCAACGCAGGCTCAGCCAATCATGTGCGACAGATCTACAACCCATGGTTGTACATCAACCATAGGTGTGAGCTAACTCTCATTGGTCGTGTCATGAGTCAATAAGCCAATAAGCTGAGGGCACTGTCCAGACACCCAGCAGCGCATACTCGCTCGCACAGCTCGCTGACGCCATCACAGTCACACATAGCATTGCAACGAGAGGGGAGAGTCAGTGAGAGTTTTGAGAGCTGGACAGCAGAATCACCGTCATTTCTCAAATACATCGCCCTGTCATTCATATTGATTCCCTGACTTCAAAATACGGACGACTTCTTACTTTTTAGTGTGATGTCTCATGTCTGTGTTCCTGCCTCCTCCTGGCTTTGTTTTCTGGTAAAATTGCGCCCATTCAAGCTATTTTCTCACACAAACTAATCATCATGCCACGGACAACAAGGCGGGAGGGAGGGAGACAGAGAGAGACAAAGGGAGGGAGAGAGAGAGAGGCTATGGAATACACGCTCCCCTAATATTACAGCGATGAGCGTGTACATCGTTTACTTGGCGAGGGTGCATCTGGCCAAGTCACGCTAGATGTGAGGCCGAACTTCTAGTTACCGCAAACTATAGTGCTGCTTTAATAGCATCTGTGTTTCAGGCGTGGTCAGCTGTCCTCCATAAATATTGTTCCCATCAGTAGTTTAGTTTTGATGATAATAATAATAATAATAATAATAATAATAATAATAATAATAATAATAATAATAATAATAATAATAATAATAGTAATAATAATAATAAAAGCCCTTTTAATTTTTTCGCCTTATCTGCAGTTATTTATGCCAGTCCAGTCTTGACAAAGAAGGTGAGACAGAGAGATGGAGACAGGGGACAGACAAGGGTCACTGACTACAGTGGACAGCTGGAGGAGGTGAGAGGAGAGGAGGAGGAGACAGTGGTGGACATCTACGATAACATCAGAATCAGTGAGTTTGTCTCTGGGCCACAGGAGGACATGATGGACAATGCAGCAGGAACACAGATTCAGGGTACGTTTGACAATGTTGTGTGATTTCTCTGTTTCAAGGTGTTATTTTGATTAAGCTAATCCAGTGTTTCTCAACCTTTTAGATTTCAAGGACCCCCAGTTTGATGTGTGTTAGGGCAGTGGTTCTCAACCTGTGGGTCGGGGCGCCCTGGGGGCGCAAAAGATTTTGGGCGGGTCCCCAGATGACAGTAGTGACGATTTAATACAAAAAAGAGAAGGAAGAATTGAAATTAAATTAAAAAAGACCATTACTGCATCAAAGGTAATCAACAAACTATACTATGAAAACTGGTCAAACATTGGCCAAATTGTCAAATAATTAAAGAAAGAGGGGAAAAAAGCTTGTAGATCGTCTATTTTCACAATATTTATCTGTGGCACCGAGTCAAACCTCCTGCCTCAACTCCTACATTCCAAGTGCTTGTCAAGGTGGGGGGGTCCCCAGTTCAAATAGGATTATTTTGGGGGGTAGCCTGAAGAGGCCACAGACCCACTTTTTTCCCTCTGGGACCCTAATCTGCTCTTTAGAATCCTTAGTGTTAATTTAACTGTGAGAGTGCACAAATAAAGCCAAATGTAATGGTTCATTTGGCTCCATTTGTACACTCTAACAGTTACAGAGCACTAAACGTCCATTTGGACCCCTGGTGGTCATCGGACCCAACGTTGAGAACCAGTGAGCTAATCAAGGCAGGAGAGGGATATAAAGGATAGTTACTGTTTTCCGAGCCTCTCATCATCATAAGATGTCTTTACAGATATTTATGCCAGTCCAGCATTGACAAGGAAGACGAGACAGAGAGATGGAGACAGGGGACAGACGGGGGACACTGAGGACAGTGGACAGCTGGAGGAGGTGAGAGGAGAGATGGAGGAGAGAGAGGTGGACATCTACGGGAGCATGGCTGATGTCAGACGCAGTGACGTGGTCCCTGGACCACAGGAGGACACGAGGGACAACACAGCAGGAAGACACTCTCAGGGTGAGTTTGACTACGTGTCTTGGTGATTTTTCTGTTTCAAAGTGCATGGGAAACAGTTTAGTATACAAAAAGAAGCCATTTGTTTTCCTGCAGCAGGAAAAAAAATTATCTTGCAGCATAATTAACTTAAAAGGAGAGTTCACCCCCAAAATAACTTTTTTTCTGTCGATTACTCACCCCATGGAGAATTCATGGATATTTTTTTACACACAAAGAGTCCCCTTTGTGTCTCCTACCGGAACCCACTGCTCGTCATCAAATCATTGGCTTAGGAATGTGACAAAAACAAAAAAATATCCATGAATTCAAGTCGGGGTCGATAGGAAACATTTTTTTTGGGGGGTGAACTATCCCTTTAACAAGTGTGGGTTATATCCTTCCGTATCATTCCTTTGATGTGTAAAAGTATTTGTAGAGATACTGTTATGATAATGATCTGTAAAAAGTGGCATCAAACACGCTGCACAGTCCAGCTCACACAAAGAGGCAGAAAGAGAGGGAGAGAGATAGATATAGTATATATTCCGATATCGATCACCAGCATCATTGTCGTTATAGTTGTGGTGTTGACACTGTCTTCTATTCAGTCAGAATATTTTTTTAACATGACATATTCATAATAATAATAATAATAATAAACTTTATTTGTATAGCACCTTTCATGACATGAAATGCAGCGCAAAGTGCTTTACAGAGCAAGAATACAGTTACAGTTACAACCAATTTAACAATAAAGCAAACAAAAAATAAAATAAAATAAAAGCAAAAGCATAAAACATTAAAATAGGCAATACAGTGAGGACTTAAAAATCAACCAAAGAGTCAGCTAAAAGCAAGAGTGAAGAAATAGGTCTTGAGCTGTGCTTTAAAGCTATCGACAGAGGCTGCCTGTTTTAGGTGTAATGGGAGTTTATTCCACACTGTTGGTCCGTAAAAGCAGAATGCTGCTTCACCGTATTTTTTATATGTCATTTTAGGCACCTCGAGTAGGTCAGCACTTGAAGACCTGAGGGTCCGGTTTGGAACATGTCTCTCTAGGCAGTCATAGAGGTAGGAAGGTGCCAGACCATGTAGAGCTTTATAAACTATTAAAAGAATTTTAAAATCAATCCTAAAAACAACCGGGAGCCAGTGTAGTGAAGCTAGAACTGGAGTGATATGTTCTCTCATTCTAGTTTTAGTTAAAATTCTGGCTGCCGCATTTTGAACAAGTTGTAATCTGTCAGTTGTTTTCTTAGGCAGGCCAGAGTAGAGTGCATTGCAGTAGTCAAGCCGAGAGAAAACAAAAGCGTGGATCAGCGTTTTTGCGTCGTCTAACGACAGATAGTCTCTAATTCGCGCAATATTTCTAAGATGAAAGAAAGCAATCTTGGTGACATGATTAATGTGTGCATTAAAATTCAATTCAGAATCAATAATAACCCCCAGGTTCTTTACTGTGGTGTTACTTTCTACAGCCAGGTTACCAAGTCTACTTATTATTGATTCTCTCTGCTCACTGGAGCCAATTATGAGTATTTCTGTTTTATCCTCATTTAGCTTAAGAAAGTTCTCACTCATCCAGCATTTTATACTGGACAGACAGGTCAACAATGGGTCTAGAGCGCAGGGGTCGTCTGGAGCTACCGAAAGATACAGCAGGGTATCATCAGCATAGAAATGGAAGTTCACTCCGTGATCGGCGATGAGTTCTCCCAGTGGTAGTATATACAGGGAGAACAATAAGGGACCCAGAATTGAGCCCTGTGGAATACCAGAACAGATGTCATGTTTGTCTGAGTCAAAATTAGCTAGGCTGACAAAATAGCTTCTGCCTGTTAGGTAAGAGTAAAACCAAGACAAGGCTGTGCCTGACAAACCAATCCAGTACTCCATGCGTTGTAGTAGAATTTTGTGATCAATCGTGTCAAAAGCAGCGGTTAAATCAAGGAGTAGGAGAACAGATACATTTTTGTCGTCAGCGGACATAGTTATCGTTATAGTTGTCATGCTTGGTGTGAACAGCCCTTTAGTCTTGTTTTAGTCTCAGTGGCTGCACACTATAGTAGCTGTATTTTCCATTGCAGGACAGAGCTCTAAACCAGTGAAAAGACCTTTCAAAGCTGTTGCTGTGTGTCTGGTGATGCTGTGTCTCATGCAGATGGCTGGGATCATAGGCCTGGTCATGCACATCACTCAGAACACATCACTCACTCACTCAGGTAATTTGTTGTTGTGGATCTGTTTTGCGGGTAAGCAGGTTGGTAGTTAGTGAGCGCTATGGGACGCTAGTCATTTTAAACCAGTTACCTACCAGCTATTTTTCAGTACTGGGATTATTGTAGCAGATTCGAAACAGGAGGGTAGCCTACTCTACCCTCTGAGAGAGATCTCTTGTCATTTGTATGGGGGTTTGTCTCTAAGCTAATTTTACATCATTTACTTCATCATGATCAGAAGCAAAAACAGTGTTTATCATCCCATTACAGATTGTTTAGCCATTAACCCACTACTGACCAACCTAACCCAGGAGAGAGACCAACTACTGAACAACCTGGCCTTGACCCAGACCAGATGCAACAACGTGACCCTGGAGAGAGACCTGTTGCAAAATGAAATAAACCACCTGAAGAGAGAGACAGCAGGTGAGAGAGGTCATACACATATTTGAAGGAATTAATTAGTGTATTTATCATGGCTGGTTTATCACATCAAAATATTTTGAGTAGTAAACCTAAAATATGTTATTCTTAACATTACCTCAGCTCATTTCTTAATCAGGTTTAGTATTTGACAGTTATCATATCATTAATGTGTTAGAACTGATGATCAGTTTATTGAAAATCCATCAGTAAAACTATTTTTTTGATATTTAGACAAGTCATGTTCCAGTGCATGGCAGAAGTCTGGAGACGTCTTGTATTACATCTCTACTGAAGAGAAAACCTGGGAGGAAAGTAGACAACAATGTGAGACGATGGGAGCACGTCTGGTGGTCATTGACAGTCGAGATAAACAGGTGTGTGTGTGTGTGTGTGTGTGTGTGTGTGTGTGTGTGTGTGTGTGTGTGTGTGTGTGTGTGTGTGTGTGTGTGTGTGTGTGTGTGTGCGTGCGCGCGTGCGTGCGTGCGTGTTTCACTGTTTCACTTTATATGAAAGCAATAATAAAACAATGCACAAATTATCAGGAATTCTTCAGTGGACTGAAGTGTTGGAAGGGAGCATCACACTCCTGGATTGGACTGAAAGAGAAGAAGGACAAATGGACATGGGAGGATGGAACATCATTGACAACAGGGTGAGACATTTTACAAGTTTTTCTAAAGTAATTCTATCAAAGTCACTGTACATGTGAGTAACTGAGTGGATGTGATTAAAATGTTTACTCTGCAGGTACTGGGCTGCTGGAAGTCCTGTTGACTATGTCGGCTGGTATTGTGCTTACTACTGGCCTGCAGATGGAAAGTGGAAAAATATGGAATGTTCACGGACAAACAACTGGATCTGTGAGAAGACTGTATATTATTGATTATCTTAAAGCTGCAATATGTAACTCATATGTCCTACCTGGGATTCAAACCCAGGTCCTCTCTGTGAGAGTCCTCATTTCTACCGCTCATCAAGAGCCAGTCCCTGATTGGCCAGGGGAGATATTGTGCTTATGAGCTTCTGCAGTTATTAGTTGTCCACCAGTAGGTTTCCAACCTTACATCAGGGTCTACATTTGGGAGAGTGGTTAATAACGTTCATTCATAAACAAAATAATAAGTTCCAGAGTGCAGCTTTGATATCACTGATAAAACTGCATGTTAGTGTTCTGCTTTGTGAAGTTAAACTGTTGTATACTATCACATTAACCATTAACCATTGGGGTTTGTGTTGTAATCCATTTTACTTTAAGGACACAGTTAGACACAGTTTCTGTCATGCAATTCAATGGTAAAGATTTGCTGGAGCACTTCTCTTCCCAGCACCCAAGCATCGCTCTTCAGTGTCTCAGCATCCAATGCTTTTGGCAGAGCGCCCTGGAGAGGAGCACCAAACAAGAAAACAATCAAAGTATTTAGTAAAAAAGACAAATATTGATCAATCTGAACATTTTCTGCGTTTTTTTTTTAACTAAAAGAGTCAAGATGTGCTTGTATTGTGTGGGGGGGGAAAAATCATTTGTCTCTGTATGTTGCATACTTCTAAAGTTTTACTATTTGCTATTGTTTCCATTTTTGAGTTTGGGTAGGATTTTTGTAGCCTGGTAAACCCTCCCTCCGGAAATCTCATTTCCATTTGATTTCAGGAGTGAGTCTGGCATGATCGCCCAGTATGCAATATTGGCTGTGGGCTGGAGTTGGGCGGGAGTAATACCGTTGACTGACAACTCCTTCAGCCAATGATCGTTGTTCCCCTCCAGCCAATCAGCAGACCTCCAGACTAATGTGACGCAACGGGACTTTTGAGACGGCCATGCCCAAAATAGGTTGCCTTATTCGGATAAATGCGTGGCACTGCCCGCCCCTCCCGGTTCTCTAAATTTGTATTTTTAAATAGGCTCTGTCATGATTAATTGACCACATATATGAAGTTAAACAACTGAATTCAATCCAAACGATATCTTAAAAGTAAATTCCGTGCCTCAAAAACGAAGTTTGAGAGCATTTTAAAAACGAAAGTAAAAAGTGTAACAGGCCACAGAAACGATGGCGGATCGTTCCATTTTTGTCGGCTGCACTCGGTCCCATTTGGGCTCACTCGTACTCGCCACCTGATTGGCCAACTGTCGCTGTCAATCACAGAACGATGTGCGACGATAGGCACGGTTAGTGGGTAATTCCACTAGAAACCCCCACAATGGGCGATCATGCCAGACTCACTCCTGAAATCAAATGGAAATGAGATTTCCGGAGGGAGGGTTTACCAGGCTAGGATTTTTGTACGATTAGGGTTTAAAATGAACCCCATGGGACATTATTTCACCCTGTTACCTGGCAGAATCTTAAAATACACACTTAAACGAGAAAATGCAGAAGTAGAAGAAGTATTTAGTAAAAAGCTAGACTATTAATGTGACGTTTTGATCCTCCTGGCTGTGTCTGACAGCCTGACTTTGAATCGTTACCACCACAACCATGAGAATTCCATGTTTACCGTTGTTTCTATATGACATTTGATAACATTTCACTTGATTGTATTCTATTATGCCATGGTTTGTATTTAATATAGATTTTTGATCAACGTATTACATATATTTGTTACGTTGTCACACTGTTGACCAATTGAACCCTACAGTCCCTTTTCTGAGCATGCCATAATAGGCGAAGAGTGGGCTAAAACAGCAGATCTACAAGCTCACAACGTGTCGCATTGCGTCACATTTTCAGCTAAGAGATTTGGTGTAGAGGGAAAAGGAGGAGGCCAAGTATAGAGCCCTATGAAACCCTTGTCAACCAAGTATATAGGGTTTAAGTGGTCAAGAACAATATGAATGTCACTGCCTGTAGTGTTGTCACAGCTGTATTGTAAGTGCATGTGACAAAAAACACCCTTACTGTTAAAGTGATTTGTTAATAATGTGTTGTTTTATAACCCAGATCTTTTTACAAACGTGTAAACTGAACAGTGGAAGTATTTAATAAAACTTTACTTAACAATAGCATTATTCCAGTTCATTAATTATACATTCTACTGACCTATGAAAAATACTGTAAGTACCTGATAATATTCCAAGTATTTAAATGATGTTTAATGCATTCCTATGGGTTTGAATCCAGAATAAAACATGAAGGACTTACTGTATTTTGTCTTGTTACTTTCTTGACTCAATATGATTGTTTAAAATGACACATAAATTGGCACTTACAGTATAATACAATGACCATCAAGAAATGCTACAACATGATACAAACAGCACTGCAGTTTTTACTGCAGACAATAAAACAGATGAAAAGGAAGTGGGGAGATGTATGTTTAAAGCATCCTGTTTCCTGAGTTACTGACCACATACTACCATGGTTTCATTATTATGTCAGTCAACATCATACACTGCTTATTTTTTATCTCATATACCACACTGTCACCACTATTATCATTATTATGTACAATACCACACTGTCACCACTATTATCATTGTTATGTACAATACCACACTGTCACCACTATTATCATTGTTACGTACAATACCACACTGTCACCACTATTATCATTGTTATGTACAATACCACACTGTCACCACTATTATCATTATTATGTACAATACCACACTGTCACCACTATTATCATTGTTATGTACAATACCACACTGTCACCACTATTATCATTATTATGTACAATACCACACTGTCACCACTATTATCATTATTATGTACAATACCACACTGTCACCACTATTATCATTATTATGTACAATACCACACTGTCACCACTATTATCATTATTATGTACAATACCACACTGTCACCACTATTATCATTGTTATGTACAATACCACACTGTCACCACTATTATCATTGTTACGTACAATACCACACTGTCACCACTATTATCATTGTTATGTACAATACCACACTGTCACCACTATTATCATTATTATGTACAATACCACACTGTCACCACTATTATCATTGTTATGTACAATACCACACTGTCACCACTATTATCATTATTATGTACAATACCACACTGTCACCACTATTATCATTATTATGTACAATACCACACTGTCACCACTATTATCATTATTATGTACAATACCACACTGTCACCACTATTATCATTGTTACGTACAATACCACACTGTCACCACTATTATCATTGTTATGTACAATACCACACTGTCACCACTATTATCATTATTATGTACAATACCACACTGTCACCACTATTATCATTGTTATGTACAATACCACACTGTCACCACTATTATCATTATTATGTACAATACCACACTGTCACCACTATTATCATTATTATGTACAATACCACACTGTCACCACTATTATCATTATTATGTACAATACCACACTGTCACCACTATTATCATTGTTATGTACAATACGACAATGTTATGTATAATAAGAGAAATGCAGAAAACTTTCCATTCACTTTCCCCGCCCAGAATGTAACACCTCAATTTCACACGTACAATTTGAGGTAAAGACATCTGTTGTTCATCCTGCAGTGTGTGTGTGTGTGTGTGTGTGTGTGTGTGTGTGTGTGTGTGCGTGCGTGCGTGCGTGCGTGCGTGCGTGCGTGCGTGCGTGCGTGTGTGTGTGTTTGTGTTTACATGCACTGTGTGTGTGTGTGTGTTTGTGTGTGCACTGTGTGTGTTTGTGTGTGCAGGGTGACGCACACATTTTTTAAATTATTACTCCTTCCCATTTTATCCAAATTTCACGCAAATCGGTACACATGATCTCTATAGTCATGTGATCAAGACGGATCTGTTTGATTTTTCATATTCCATCCTGATTGGCTAAGATTAACATCTAAAGTTTGCAGTAGTGGCTTGTTTTGAACAAAATGCCTCAATCATGAACGTCTGATTACGGTGAAACCTTCCACACACATTCACACTACGTTGAGGAACAAATGCCACCCTTTTAACATTGGCCTGTTGTTGCGTCACCGACAAGTCAAATTTAGCAAAACCCATTTTTAGAACAAAATGCCTCAAATCGTGAATGCAGTGTCCGATTGCCGTGCACGGCCTAGGAAGAAATGGCACCCTTTTCACATTGGCCTATTATAGCGCCACCAGGACGCCAAAATAACCTACCTGACCTGGCGGAGACCTGTGCTCCGATGAGCACTTTTTTCTAGCTTCTTTTCTTTTTACAGTGCAGTATGTGATGAAGGAGAGAACCATCAGGAGGACATCATGGAGAAGAGAGCTGACTGTTACCAGTCCGCCTGATGCTGTCCCCGGGCCAATTACGGCTCCAGAACAGAACAGCACACAGACAGCGGCCTGGCCCTGCCACAGCTGGGGCCCGGCCGCGTCCAACGGGATCCCTCCGAGACACGCTTCAACAAGATGGATGGCGGGCGCCGGGCCTCAAAGCGGGCGCACTCAGCCCCAGACATCATTGGGCCTGGTGCTGAGT
Organism: Gymnoscopelus microlampas; assembly: GCF_963454915.1. Taxonomy (NCBI): domain Eukaryota; kingdom Metazoa; phylum Chordata; class Actinopteri; order Myctophiformes; family Myctophidae; genus Gymnoscopelus; species Gymnoscopelus microlampas. The sequence goes on from NC_139944.1 coordinate 6,393,544, forward strand.
AAAGAGGTGGTGGCCTGTCTACCGCTCCCCTCTTAACCCTTTCAGACCTGAGGCTGATTCTAACAATGTTTAAAAGCCCTTTTTTTTAAAACATGGAAAATATCAAATTTTAAAAAATGTAAAAAATGTAAAAAATGTAAAAAATATAAAAAAAATAAAAATGTAAAAAATGTAAAAAAATTAAAAATGTAAAAATGTAAAAAATAAAAAAAATGTAAAAATATTTAAAAAATGAAAGAAATGAAAAAAATGAAACAAATTAAACAAATTAAACAAATTAAACAAATGACAAAAATATAATATGAAAAAAAAAAAACTAAAATATAAAAAAATATGTTGTTCCAGAGATCCCCAGAAGCAACGATTTGAGTTACAAATGTTCGCTTTAAAAATATAAATATTCAAAAATTTGCACACATTTTCACGATTTTTCTAAAATAGCAGATCTACAAGCTCATAGCGCGGCACTCGTTGCCGCGCTATGAGCTTGTAGATCTGCTATTTTTGAACAGCCAAATAAATCTAAAATGACACAGATGCGTTCCCGGTCTGAATGGATTAATAGGAGGCTCTGCCCGGGCTGACAGGAGCCCATAAATAACCCAGCTCCTGGGCCACAGCAAAGGAACACACCACTCACCTGAGCACCGCCCCGGTGGTGGAAAGCAACCAAGTAAGTCTGTGCTTAAAGTAACATTTTTAGGTACTATCTCAGAGGCAAATATTGTAGACATATTTTTTACTCCACTACAATTATTTGAGTAGTTACTTTGTAGATTTGGATTGTCATTACAAAACATACATTAACCAATTAAGCCCTATTTTATACCTCGAAAATATACTATTTTAGAAAGATTTTGACACATTTGTGAGACTTGTAAAAACCTGTGAAATGGGATATTCTGCATAATTAGCACTTTTTCTTTAACTTTTGGTACTTTGAGTATATTTTGATGCCAATACTTTTGTACTCTTACTCAAGTAACATTTTGAATACAGGACTTTTATTTCTACATCGTGATATTGCTACTTTTACTTAAAGGATGATGTCACCCATTTTCAACCTAACTTAATTGGTCCTCACTCATGATAAAATGATTTTTTTTAAAGATCTTGGTCTGTGTCTCATAGGAGGGCTGTGGACACTTCAGAAACCCGCCTACCAGTGACATCATCATTAGGCAGGTTTTTTATTTTAAAACGAGATTTCTTTTTTTTTTTAAATTTGATTCTTATTAATGAGAGAACAATGGCTTCCATTATAGCAAACTAACTTTCCAGGAATACAAAGCCTGCAGTTTCTATTAGCTTGGGTTCTCGGTCGATGATGTCACTGGTAGGTGGGTTTCTGAACTGTCCATAGCCCTCCTCTGAGACACAGACCATGTAGACAAAAATGTAATAAACATTATTGAGGACCAATTGTATGAACATATAGGTTGAAAATGGGTGAATATCCTCTAAGTAAAGAAGAACAAAGTTCATCCACCACAGAGTCTGCTATTGGAGAGTTACGTCAATGAGGGGGCAGAAACAGAGGTTCATGTAAACTCGATATAGTGACAAACCCTTATAGACTCCAGTGCATTCCGTAAACTTCCGGTTCAGGGCGTTGTCACTATCAGCCAATAGAAGGCTCTGTAGAAGACCTGGCCCGATGAAGGCAAGGCAAGGCACTGCAACTTTATTTATATAGCACTTTTCATACATTATATCCATGTTCTGGAGGGAGCATTCACCAAAAAATAGATCTACAAGTACACAGTGTGTCGCATTGCGACAAATTGAGTGAGTTTGTAGATCTGCAATTTTGGAGTAGACAGGGGTCCTTGAGGGGGTTCCAGGCGGTCCCAGGCAAAATATGTTAATACAGCATCACAATCTGAAAAAATTGCAGATGTACAAGCTTGTATATCTGCTTTTTTTTTTGTTTACATTTTAGAAAAATGTTGAAAGGGTTTGAAAAATGTTGAATCATCTTACATTTAAACTTGAGTTTAATATGTATGGGTTCCCCAGTACCTTCAAGGGAAATCAGGACATTTCCACATGATGTCAGTTGATTTTTCAGGATGAGGTTAGGATTCTTCTGAGGAGTCTTCTGAGGATGACTCTGATGATGATTGATGTGTCATGTGTGCAGAGAGAGCTGCACGTCTGCAGTCAGTCACCATTGCGACTTGTAATATCACAAAATATGTAACACCAACACGTATATAATATTAGTAGTCCTCGTAGAGGTGAATAATGCCCTGCACCTGCTGTGACAGTTTGTATTCCCTGCCGACCACTAGTGGTTCTCAACCTTTTCAGGCCAGGGACCCCCCAAAATAATCAAATTTGACCTGGGGAGTGGGGACCCCCCACAAATATTAATATTTGACCTGGGGACCCCCCAAAATAATCATATTTGACCTGGGGAGTGGGGACCCCCCACAAATATTCATATTTGACCTGGGGACCCCCCAAAATAATCATATTTGACCTGGGGAGTGGGGACCCCCCAAAGATATTCATATTTGACCTGGGGACCCCACAAAATAATCATATTTGAACTGGGGACCACCCCCACCCTAACAAGCACTTGTGATGTAGGAGTTGAGGCATTACAGTTTAGTTTGATGGTTCCACAGAGAAATATTGTGAAAATAGCAGATCTACAAGCGGGAGATTGTAGATCTGCTATTTTCACAATATTTGCCTCTTTCTTATATTATTTGACAATTTGGCAATTTTTTTTAACAGTTTTTATAGTATAGATTGGTTACTTTTGATGCAGCAATGCTCTTTTCTCTTTTCTTTCTTTCTTTTCTGAGGTATTAAAAAAGGTCCCTTCACTGTCATCTGGGGACCCCCCCAAAATGATGTGGGGACCCCCTGGGGGTCCCGACCCACAGGCTGGGCACCACTGCACTAGACTGCCTGCGGCCCGACTCATGAGAAACCAGCCAATCACACTGCATGCATGCGCTCCCATGACGTGATCACGTGACCGCACTGCGGAAGTGTCTGTGTGAGTAAAGATGGCGGCGTCCTTGAGCAGCATGTTTTGATCTGCCTCTACAGTGTCAACATGCTCCATTCAGCCTGATCAGACCCACTTTAACACATCCACACAACATGGAGAGACAGGAGTTCTTTGCCTCTCTGCTGGTAACGTTGCATATTTATCTTTAATCCTAAATCAGCTATTAGTTCAGCTGCTTTTATCCAACCATAATATAGCTTTAACTGGAGTGTTATCGTCTGTTGTGTCGTTTTGCTCACCTAATCCTGTACTGTTACTGCATTGGTTTTCAACCTTTTTCATGCCAAGGACCCCTAAATTGATATACATTTGTCTGTGGACCCCCATCTGAAAATGTGTTGTGCCAGGGACCCCCAAAACTGCCAAAAGCTAAGATTTGAGTTACAAATGTTTGCTTAAAAAATATATATGTATTCAAAGACATGCAGACATTTTCAAGATTTTTCAAAAATAGCAGATCTACAAGCTCATCATCACGATCGCTTGATTATTTCTCAATCTCTTTGTTTGTTTTAACTTGTTTTCGTCACATTTGGTTTTGTATGGTTGTATAATGTTGTTCTGTTGTTAAATGTTTTGTCTCAATGTGTATCTGTTTTATCATTGTTCTAATAGGACCCCCTAGAAAACGAGATGCTACACCTCTAAGGGTTATTCCTAAAAGCATCTCTAGTCTCTACACCTAATGTTACAAGTTGTAGCTGTGTTATGTCTGCATAATGTACAGCATTGGTTCTCTCCGAGAACAGACTTTCAACAACACAAAACAGCCTTTGTTTAGGTGTGTAGTGAAATGGTTTAGTTTATTTTTTCACTACTGTTGGAGCCCTTGCAGGGCAGTAGAATTCCTTGTACAAGCGCAGAGCCCAGCGCCTGGCAGGGTGTTAGAGAGAACTCTCTGGACCAGGGCTAAGTACCACCTTTACCATATAATGGCGATAGCTTGAGAGGGACCCTGGGAAGTAAAGATGAGGTTAGACATTTAGTCATGAGCGTTAGGACTGGGATTTAGTCCGTGAAAACAGAATGCCATCCGATTCTGATTGTAAACAGTACCTCCAGTGTTTCAGATACTGAGCTTGTGGTGAATGTGAACCAGAAAGCTACAGGAGATGAGTAAATCCATGACTTCCTGACTGACTTAAACCACTTAACCCATTAAGGACCTGAGGCCGATTCTACAACTGCCTTCCAAATCCTTCCAAATCCTAACAGTTTTCTGTTAGGATTATGACTATATCAGAGTATGTTGCTATATCAGTGGTGCTCAAACTTTTTCATGTCAAAGACCCCCAAAATTATATGTTTTTGGCCGCCGACCCCCATCTCAAAATATGTTGTTCCAGGGACCCCCAGAAGCAAAGACTTGCATAAATGTTCACTATTTTTCAGAAATAGCAGATCTACAAGCTTGTGCGGCGCTGTGTGTGTGTGTGTGTGTGTGTGTGTGTGTGTGTGTGTGTGTGTGTGTGTGTGTGTGTGTGTGTGTGTGTGTGTGTGTGTGTGTGTGTGTGTGTGTGTATATATATATATATATATATATATATATATATATATATATATATATATATATATATATATATATTATATATATTATATATATAACCAAAGGACTATTTATCTCACCCATCTATGTTGAAATACATTTTATTACTGCAATCTGATAAGCCAAAAGTTATTAGTAAATTGGGTGCTTTTCTGAAAAATGTTCTACCTCTGTTCAAATAATGCATGCCATGCCTTTTGCTACGTCTGTACGAATATTGTTATGTATTGTATATTGTATACTGTATACTGTCTATTTATGAATCTGTGCTCCATACCATGTGAATATGGTCTTGAGTTAACCCATTAAAACCGGTAAAGCATCTGTCATTTTAGATTTTAGCTATATATAGCACATTTGCTATTAAAAAATAGCAGATATACAAGATCATAGCGTGTCACTTCGTGCCGCGCTATGAGCGTGTAGATCTGCTATTTCTGAATAGCAAATGTGCTATATATATAGCACACGTGTCACATGTAAGTGTGACACATGTAAGTCACATGTAACATGTAAGTCTTACATTTGTGACACATCTTTGAATACATATATTTTGAAGCGAACATTTTTAACTCAAATCTTCTGGGGGGGGGGGACAAAATATTTTGAGATGCGGGTCCGCGGCCAAATACATACAATTGTGGGGGTCCTTGACATGAAAATGTTTGAGCACCGCTAACATAGCAACATAGGTTTTTCCGAAAACTGGATTTGGAAGACATTTTTAGAATCGGCCTTGGGTCTTAAATTGATGATGATGATGATAACCATTCCGTGTGATGATGTTCCATGTCCCAGGCAGGGGGCTGTGCGGGCATGTGTGTAGACCTGACCCTGTTCCCACTGGACACCATTAAGACCAGACTACAGAGCCAGCAGGGCTTCCAGAAGGCCGGAGGCTTCAGGGGAATCTATGCCGGTGTCCCATCTGCTGCCGTAGGCTCCTTCCCTAATGGTAAGGCACTCTTTATACACACTATGCTAAGGTAGCACGATGGGGTCAACTCTAATTCTAATCTATGTACTGTACGTACAGGGATTCTTAAACTTTTTCATGTCAGGGACCCCCAAAATGATATATATTTGGCTGTGGACCCCCCCTCCATCTCAAAAAGATTTTGTGCCAGGGATCCTCAGAAGCGATGATTCATGTAAAAAAAACAAAAGCATTTTTGATAATATAGTAATATATATAATAATATATATATGTATATGTAGCGTCAGGGGAAAAACATTGGCCCGACGCGATCCTCCATTCCAGAACTATGGCAAAACAACATAAATCCGAGAAAAAACATACTTTTGTAAATCCTTTAACATGGCAGCAGACGATCGTTTTTTTCTTCTGGTCACGTGATCTCTGGTCAGTAAAAGCAACACACCTTGGAGGGTGGAATGTATTGCTGCTCCCTGCCTCTGTGCTTGCCCTCTGTATTGTCCCTCACTGCTTTCAGATAACAATCAACAGTTTACTGGCAGTAACACTCGCCTCGTCCGACTCGTCTCGCCTCACTTAGCCTCGTGTAGTAGGTATTATTTAGCGATCCACCGTTGTCGTTTTCATCAGTGTTCGGAGTCAAACATACTGGACAACATGGCTTCTGAGTTGGGTCGGTCAGTGCACCGAGGCGCAGTGCACAGACATGTCGAACGGCAATTATTATTACCAAAGAACATTTAAGGAAACTCGTGGAAAGTTGAGTATACCACATTTAAAGGAGAGATCCGGACATGTTAAGTGTTATCTTTGATGTGTCGCTAATCACTCACCAACGTAGAAAGGGCCGTTGAGTTATTCCAGAGATTCCCCTATCGTCCAGTCTGGAGACCCCCTCCGTTGGCATAATGGGAGGCGCGTGGAAGGCTGAAATTCGCCTAATATAACCGATGCAAAGTTCGTTTTTTCTCTACTCCTGCTCATAGTGGAGTCTCATGATACTCAAACATGCACTGAATGTCGTGAACGAGCCACCGTTAGTTCAGAACAAGATGACGCTGGTTGCTTGTTTCTTCCATAGAACCTGGCGTCTATAAGAAACAAGCAACCAGCGTCATCTTGAAGACAACGTCCAGTCATCCTCAACCTGGAATCACGCGTTGAGAGGCTACTATAGAGCCCAAGAGAAAATCTGCACACTGGTAATGGTGAAAAATGTATTTTTTTATTGCGCTGTTAACGTTTCGATCAATCAGATCTTCATCAGGACATACATGGCATATACTATAGAGCCCACCTCCAAAAGTGCTTTCTCTTCAGCCCACAGGGGCCGCAACTAGCGCGGAAAGTTGCACCGTCTGTCGTACAAACTCTATCCCCCCCCCCCCCGCAGCTTCCTCGTGTCATGACGGCTGCACCCTGCGACTGACACAGCCCTGGGTAGGGCAACCCGGTCTGGCGGGGATCTGCGCTTTTCTAGCATTTTGGGGATTTAGCTGCATAGCATACAGTTCTATACTAGTGTGTTTAGTCTCACTGCAGTGCCAACAGTCACACGCCATTAATAAGAAACTTAGAGACCGACTGTAATTGACTTTGTGGGATCCAGCCAGCGTTTTTTTATTCTTTAAACTTAAAAAAGTCATTGTAGTGTGAAGTGTGAACATTTTCAAAGTGGAAAATGAGCCCGAGTCGTAAATCCTCCTGAGGACTGTCATCGTGTCCACAGAGCTAGCTGCTGTCCTCTTCATTATTTATGGGGTGACTCTGGGCAGAGTCGGGCAGAAACCTCTCATCTCCATTATTCTAACTTTTGGTGTTTTTTCGTAAATTAACGCCCTACTTGATCACACTACAGCGTCACACAAAAACATCAAAAGTAGCAGATCTACAAGCTCGAAACGCGGCGCGAAGCGACGCGTTTCGAGCTTGCAGATCTGCTGCTTTTGCTGTTTTTGAATTTCAATCCTGAAAAGTAGCAGTTTTGGACATATGAGGTTTCCACCCGACAGAGACGACATGAGAAAATGGGGATAACTTGAATTGTGTTATGTTTTCTTTTAAAGGGAATCATTTTGAGCTAGAATGGGGGGAAAAAAGACAATGCGAGATTACAGTTATCATAGTAATACTGTTTTCTGAAAAGGTGTGTATCTACATTTGATGATGGGCGACGCTAATATGCCACAGGCTCAATGTCATACAAGAGAAATGATCTCTCCTCTTAATTTGCGTGTCTGATATACAGTTTAATAACTGCATATCGAGCGAGTCAGAGAAAGGTTGAGCTTTAAATACCCCAGTCATTGAATGGAGTAACGGGCTTTTGCTGCAGTTTTTCTAATGAATTCAACGTGCGTCACTTCATTCCTTTGTTTTATACTTGCTGGAGAGTCAGGACTTTCTCTCTGTGTGGGACATGCGCAACTTACACACACACACACACACACACACACACGCACACGCACACGCACACGCACGCGCTCTCTTTCACAGTCACTCACCACCTCTGCGTCTCCCCTGTCAGTGGCAGTGAGAGATATTAATTGCCGTATGCAGGTTGACTAATGGGCCTTTAACGGCCGCGGTTCTGCTTGGTTTCAGCCGCTGCGTTCTTCGTCACCTACGACTGCACCAAGTCCCTGCTCGGAGACGCCGCCGGCCCGTTGGCCGCGCCCCACATGGCACCTGTCACTCACATGCTGGCCGCCTCCCTGGGAGAAACCGTAAGGCCCAAGTCTTTTTTTCCCTGACCTCTCTCTCTCTCTCTCTCTCTCTCTCTCTCTCCCTGACCCTTCTCTCTCTCTTACTCTACCTCCACTCCTGTGGGTATTAACTCTTCTATTGTTCATTCTTCAATTTGTTCTTTTCTTCTTTGTACCATAATATGGTCTATCGTTTTATCTAGTGCAAAAAACAAGTGGGTTGTGCACATCCAGTTCGATGCTGGTGCTGGACACAAAATGACAGATTTGACAGAAGAGAGTACAAGTCCGCACAACAGTTTTGCTCCTCAGTGTTTCGTTTACCCCTTTAAGACCTGGAACGCATCTGTGTCACTTCTTGATGTGAGCTAAAAAGCATTATTTTACACTTTGGCTATTTTTGAAAAATTGTGAAAACTGTGCAAATCTTTGAATATCCTGCAGCTCTCCAAAGATCGTCAATATAACGCTGGCATGGGGATGAAAAACTATGTTTTAATCTCAGGCAGTCAATGTGTTAAAACACTTTACAGGGTACACAGTGTACCCTGTAATGTTGCTGTAAAAATATACATATATATATATATACACACCGTATATCTAGGTGTGCCCTGGGGCCTTTTGGCTATGAAAGGTGTGCCCTGGCAGAAAAATTGTTGTCTATAAAAATGTTGAAGGTCAACATTTTTATAGACATTTTAGCCCCCCCAGCAGTGATGCAAAGTAACATTTGCTGAAGTACTGTACTTAAGTACAATTTTGAGGTACTTTTACTTTACTGGAGTATTTCGAATTGTCTATACCGGTACTTTTACTTCTACTCCACTACATCTCGGAGGAAAATATTGTACTTTTACTCCACTACAATTATTTGAAAACTTTAGTTTCTAGTTACTTTGCAGATATACATTATTACATTATAAAACATACATTAACCACTTTAGCCTTATTTTAGACCTAGACTATTTGAAACTAGCCGATCTACAAGCTCACAACGCGTCGCATCGCGACGCGTTGTGAGCTTGTAGATCGGCTATTTTCAAACATTTTAGTACTTTTACTTTTGGTACTTTAAGTGTGTTTACACAAGGCTGCCGGGAACGGCAGGTGGCATTAGGCTCACACTGATGTCGCTAAGCCCTGCCCTCTACGGTATGTGGAGCCTCTATTAGTGTAGCTTATTGCCACCCCTTCTCCTTGTTGGCCAGTAATAGAACTTGATAAAAAACAGAAAGGCCGTTGATCAGAGGGGGAAACAGGTTTTGAGTCACTTGTAGTCTTGTTGCTCTGTGATCGCCCCTGCGAATCCAGCAGATCGCTATGTGAGGAGCGATCAGACAGACGGAGGGAGGGAGGGAGGGAGGGAGGAAGTAAGTAGAATGTGGTTTTGGCACATTGGCCTCTGCTGTCCCAGCTGGGTGACTTCAGGGGCCTTCTTCTTCTTCTTCTTCTGTCTCGTCCCATTATCCCCCCTCCCTCCCTCCCTCCCTCCCTCCCAGCTGGGTAAATAAGAATTCATTGCTGCCTATTGACTTAGCTGTTTTCCCAAGCTCAGGCCCCCCTCAGACTCCACCAATTTTGTGTGCACGGAATTTCTTGGACTTGAAAGCACCACGAGGAGTGGTACAATTTCCTCAGCCGGTCCACCCCCCCCCCCCCCCCCCCCCCCCTCCCTCCCTCATCCCGCTTTCCTGCAGTTAGCCCCAAGGAATCCGAGACCATCGTGGGACTATGGGGTGTTTCCATTGGCATGAGAGAGTAGGGGGTAGCGGGGAGAGGGGAGGAATGGATGGATGGAAGGAGGGATACCCCCCCTCCTGCTATACCACCTCAGCTTGCTGCAAACATTTTTGGTTTTTAGTATTCATGACTTTTCGGATTGGTCGTTTTTACATGTTTTCCATGTTTATGAAATGCCCCCGTGTGGGTGTGCGTTGTGTTTTTTTTAGCACGCCATGTTTCAGACCGCAGGGGATCAGAGGGTACTACTGTACTCGAGCTCGTGATTTTTGTCTCATCTTGCATTATTGTTCCCTTCTCGTTTGTGATGCGTTATTAGAATCGCCCTTTGTACTTGCTGCTGCAAAAATAGGCGTCTCTCAATAACTACCTGGGTTAGGGTTGACTGGACGACATGACGACATCGAATGACTGACTGTGACCATCTCACACAAAACATGAAGATGAGACGTTATGAAGATGAGAGAACACTCGCATGCTTTGACCTTTAACCCATTCAATCCGGGAACGCATCGGCGTCATTTTAGATTTCTTTGGCTATTCAAAAATGGCAGATATACAAGCTCATAGCGCGGCACCAAGTGCCGCGCTATGAGCTTGTAGATCTGCTATTTTTGAAAGACGAAATATATATTTATATACATTTTTAACTCAAATTTGCTTCTGGGGGCAAAATACTTTGAGACGGAGGTCCGTGGACAAATGCATATCATTTTGGGTGGTCCTTGACATGAAAAAAAGAGTTTGAGAACCACTGATATTATAGCAACAACATTATCGTTCCCTTCTCATTTGAAATACATCATTAGAATCACCCGTTGTAGCACTAGCTGCAAAAATAGGCGTCTCCCAATGAACTACCTGCGGTTCTCGAATGACTCGACTGTGAGAGAGGTGAGACGGAGGTCGAGGCTTGCCTCCCCCCCCCCCCCCCCCCCCCTTTTTTCACGCTGTCGCAGGGATTTGAGCACATCAAAGGGAAGAAATCGTCCGAGCGGAGCTGAGGAGAAGCTAGAGCCGGTATCCCACCGCATCCGGGGCCTGGTTGGTTATGTCTTGTTCAAAGCACCAGTAATCTTCGGGGCTTAGCCATAAAAGGCTGACCCCGGAACTGCCCCCCCCCCCCCAGTTGCACACAAGGCCTAAACATCCAACTGCACCCGGTGATGCAATCGGCATCCACACATCATCCGTTTGCCTCGTTACCTGTTAACGCAGTTTGAAATAAGTCGCGGCGAGGCAAAGGCGCATTTTTCCCCTTCCGTTTATCCTCGTTGCGTGTTCGGCCTCGGTGGACCGTGTGGGCCGACAAGGATCCCATAATAACGGTATGTTCTCACCGCTTTCTGAATTTCTGTTTCAGACTGCTCCATCCATGGGGGGTGGATGAGGTGGGGTATTTTTGGGGCGGTGTAGCCGCCCCCTATAAGTGAGTTTTGGACACCGACCAAAAGATTTGTATACCCCCTAACCCTTCCATTGTTAATGCAAATCGATACTTTTGCAAAGTCAGCCAATCACATTACAGCTAGTGTCATCACCACTAACTGTAATGTGATTGGCTGACTTTGCAAATTCAGGACTGTGATTGGCTAGGGAAACACATGACACATGTGCAGCCCTATGAATAGCAGTATGGACTTTAAAAAAAGTCATTTATCCTTTTTTTAAAGTGAGTCATGTTGTGATGACCAAACACCGCCCACTTCACACTGGGTGTGATTTTTTAACTGAAACGGGGTAAGCTGCCTGACCAGTGCAGCCATCGTTAGCAGCTAAATCAAACTCCCTCCCGGCTTGAGACTGTGGCGCATACCACTGAGTCCTTCTCACAGTTTTCTGAATTATGTTGCTGTAATATCAGTGGTGCATAAACTTTTTCATGGACCACCCAAAATGATATGTATTTGGCCACGGACCCCCATCTCAATATTTAGTTCCAGGGACCCCCATGAAGCAAAGATTCGAGTTACAAATGTTCCCTTTAAAAAAAGAAATATATTTAATTATTCGCACAAATGTTGAAGATTTTTCAAAAGTAGCAGATATACAAGTTCATAGCGCGGCACCGAGTGCCGCGCTATGAACTTGTATATCTGCTACTTTTGAATAGCCCAAAGAAATCTAAATTACACACACATGCGTTCCCCGTCTGAATGAGTTAACGGGGTTAACCACCTAAGCACTATACTTAAGTTTAGAAAATTGTGGATATCTATCTTTTTTTTTTTTTACTTTCACCGACAATAATATGCCCAAAATAGGGACACCAGGTCGAAAGACGTGCATGGTTGAAATGATCGAAACCTGTGGATCTCGGGAACCGCATGTGAACGGCGTGGCTCCATTGTAGATCTCAGACTTCACGTGGGCAACCTGTGACGTCGGTCATCTATGAAATATCTATTACAGTATGAATCCGAATCAAAGTTTCAGCCTCATCTGCCGCGTTGACTTACATTATAAAATGTAAGTGAAACATTTCCAAAAGTTTAAAACATATACCTGTGCTGTCTGGCAGAAACCAGCCAAAATGTTCATTTTTCAGGAAATGAAACAAAGTGGAGTTAGGAGGTTTTGTTCATCACTGATAAGAACAGCTGAATGGACCTCCAAGCTCACAATGAGGTTGGAGGTCAAAAGGGGGTGGAGCCTGGACTGAGCAAAACCAGCTAACTCCACCCCCCTTTGGTGGACTTAGCTGAAAGTTTGAGGATCCAATGGAGTTAGCTGCTTTTATCAGAAGTGCTTTTTAATGCTTTTCATTGGTTCAATGTTTTTTTTCTCCCAAAACACAGATGTAAAGGGTGTTCAATAGCACTGATTTATGGGGGGAAAAATGGAGTTAGCTGGTTTCTGCCGGACAGCAATGATATGCTAGAAAAAGTGTGTGTGTGTGTGTGTGTGTGTGTGTGTGTGTGTGTGTGTGTGTGTGTGTGTGTGTGTGTGTGTGTGTGTGTGTGTGTGTGTGTGTGTGTGTGTGTGTGTGTGTGTGTGTGTGTGTGTGTGTGTGTGTGTGTGTGTGTGTGTGTGTGTGTGTGTGTGTGTGTGTGTGTGTGTGTGGGGGAATTTTGCGCTAATTGGTTCTGGACACACAGGCACACACACAGAGCCTCTTATAGACGATAACACAATACTGTACACCTCTTGACTTGCAGGCTGACATCTCCCAGGTTCTGCCACCGAATCGCCCGTTTTTCTTTTACCGTGTACGACGTTTCAGAGATGAATGGCGGTAACGTAACGAACGAGCGTCGACGACGCGAGGCGTTTTTGTCGTCGACGTAGCGCAGTTGTGTTCGGAGGTGAAGTGGAGATTTATAGGCTCTATGCACAGCAGCCATATTGTAAGACATTCACAGGTGTTATCAATGATACTAATGAAGGCTCTGTTCCATTCTGGTCAGACGGAGTCAGGGTGCTGATATTGTGCATGTTGGCTCACTGGAAACACTCCCAAATGGCCCTTTACGGGTGTGTAACTCTGAGAGTGTACAAATGGAACCAAATGGACCCTTACGGGTCCATTTGGTTCCATTTGTACACTCTCAGAGTTATGGGGGTCGTGGAAATCTGAAATTCTAAAATCTGACAACTACTGTGCTACACTAAATGGAACAGAGCCTTCATTAGTATCATTGGTAACACCTGTGAAGGAAGCGATAATATGGCTGCTGTGCATGGAGCCTATTTCGGGACGGCCAGAAAGTATGCTGGTATATGAACACTGACACAGATCGACAAATCGACCAGATCAAAACGCGTCGGTTCGCGCAGCGTTTCGAGCTTGTATATCTGATATTTTTATTACTTTTGTGTGACACAGTGGTATGATCAAGTAAGGCATCGATTTACGAAAAAACTAAACGTAAAAATATGGAGACAAGAGGTTTCTGTCCGACAGCAACGATATATTGATGGGTTTCTAGTCTACAGCCCCTCTCAGCACAGTGCTAAGCGGTGCCCTCTCTGTTCCTGTAACAACAAAACCAGTTTGAAACTAAGCGCTTTACGATGTGCATTAACCCATTAAGACCTGAAGCCTGCAAATGTCTTCTAAATCCCAACAGTATTCTGAAAAAAACTTATGTTTCTATATCGGTGGTGCTCAAACTTTTTCATGTCAAGGACCCCCAGAATGATATGTGTTTGGTCGCAAACCCCCATCTTGTTCCAGGGACCCCCCAGAAGCAAAGATTTGAGTTAAAGATGTTCACTTTAAACCGATATGTATTCCAAGATTTGCACACATTTTCACGATTTTTCAAAAATAGCAGATCTACAAGCTCATAGCGCGGCACTCGGTGCCGTGCTATGAGCTTGTATATCTGCTATTTTTGAATAGCCAAAGTGTAAAATAATGCTTTTATAGCTCAAATCTAAAACCATGCAAGGCACCAACCTGCTCCTGAGAAGCAGTTAGGGGCTCAGTGTCTTGCTCAAGGACACTTTGACACTAAACCCAGAGGGAGCCGGGGATCGAACCGGGAACCTTCCGATTGCCCCCCCCCACCCCCCCACCCCATCTCACACAAAACATGAAGATGAGACGTTCTAGAGAAGAGAACACTCACGTGCTTTGCCGGGAACGCATCTGTGTCATTTTAAGATTTCTTTGGCTATTTGCTGAATCGTGGAGAAAAATCTTTGATTATATATGTTTTAAAGCAAACAATTTTTTACTCCGATCTGTGCTTCTGGGGGGGGGGTCCCTGGAACAAAACATTTTGAGATGGGGGTCCGCGGCCAAGTACATCATTTTGGGGGTCCTTGACATGAAAAAGTTGGAGCACCACTGATATAGCAACATACTGTTAGGATTTAGAAAACATTTTTAGATATGCATTTGGTCGCGGACCCCCCCATCTCAAAATGTTTTGTTCCAGGGGACCCCCCAGAAGCAAAGATTTGAGTTAGAAATGTTCGCTTTAAAAATATATATATTCAAGGATTTGCACGCATTTTCAAGATGAATTTTCAATGACACAGATGCATTCCAGGATCAATCAATGTTTTTATATATTTTTTGTTTCTTTGATTTGAGGCAAGACGTCAAACACAGAAACGCACAGTGCACAAATGTACTTTTTGCTCCGGCGGATCGCCAAACTAATGTACTGTAGGCTAATTGATAAAACAATGATGAGCACATATCAGCCGGTGGGGGGGGTTCGGGGGTCTGTTGGCTAATCGCTGTTTGTCGCAACGCTCGGAGACAAATCCAGAAACAGAAACAGATCGGATGTCACAAAATCAGCCGAGCCAGAGAGGTAAGAAGAAGACGATAAGAGAAATGCCTCCTTTTGGATGGCAGCATCCGTGTGTGTGTGTGTGTGTGTGTGTGTGTGTGTGTGTGTCTCTGTGGCCCATCAAGACGCTCCCATAAAGAATGTGTAAGCTGATGGCGTCTGTCAGGTTCTAGCCGGCTGTTATCCAGCCATTAGATCAGATTTATCTTCATTCCCATTCGCCTGACGTCTGCCCTGAAAGCTCATTTGTCAAGGCCACGACGGCGGGGGCTTCTCCCCTCGCATCTGTAAACCACCCCTCCACCCTCCACCCTCCACCCCCACCCATCTGCGGGAGCATGTTGTGGCAAATACAGGGTGACATGGCAAGATGGGAGGGAGGGAGGGGGGTGTGTGAAACTGGCAGCCACTTAACTTGGCACGGAGGAATAATCCATGCATCGGCCCAAACAACGCCACGCTTTGTGATTTATCGGCCGTTGGTTTGGAACCGCGAGACGTACAGTGTTCCTGTCTCTTCGCGTCTTTTTCTCCTCTTGTCTTTTTTTTCCATCCCACTTTTGTCCTCGTCCGTCCTCTCTCGACTTTCTTGGCGTCACCGTGCCTTCTGGCCTCAGAATCAGCTCTGTGATCAAAGCCGGGTTCGGGGTGAAATTGGCTTTGCCATACTTCTGCTACATTTTGACACGACTTATAAAGACACCCTGTTCAGGCTTTGCCAAGACAACGTTGCAGTGTCCCTCCCCGCTGGTTTGTTCTCAAGATTGTGTGCAGTCTATCGGCGGATCCTCTCGAATATTCAAAGAAAAAAAACCCTGCTCTTTTGCCATAGAGAGGTAGTGGTACTTCACAGATAGGTAGTGATATTTAACAGATATCTCTGTGGGGAATTTTAGGGGTTTCCAAATGGGCTTCTGACTTCTTGTAGTCAGCCATTGCTGGGCCATCATGGTCGTGTTCAGCAATCGAGCATAACGTGTGGAGTTCCTGTGATTTACTTGAGATAGATAAAGACAATCTTGATGTGGACCTCTTATGTTGAAGCACGTCCATGTTTTGAAAGCCGGCAAAAACAATTAGACTCCTTTGCCAAAGGCATGGCACAGGCACAAATTGTAACCGATTTGCTTATTGTTTGAGCACTCGCATTATTCTGCCACATAATCGCCTCCAGTTTCCAACACTTGTCTGTCGGACAGTCTGCTCAGACGGTCGCGTCCAACAAATTAGACATTTCTGTCAGCAGTCTAGCCTGCAGCTTCACCATATGGTGGCGCCTAAGCTCTCCTTCTGTGAACACACTGGCAGATACTCTCGGCGGTCAATGGCGGTACATTTCAGAGCCAAATGACTCTAATTAGAACGAGCGGCGTCTGCACACGCATAGGCCTGTCACAATTATTACATAATCGCCTAATCGCAATTATTTGTTTGCATAATCGTCATAATCATTTCCATTACAAATGTTCATATATTTTCAAAATTTCCAAAGCTTTTAGATCTGCCATTTCCACAATGAATCTTCCTTTGAAAGTATAAAGTAAGTGTTGTTTGTCACATACAAGCCAAAAGGAAATGTAATTTTGTATTCATAATGTTTCAATGTTCAATGACAGAAACACAATGAAATCTCAATTATTTGAGTGACAATTTATCGTCGAGCAAATGCTGCAAATGCTGCGCGCGCACACACACGCACACACACACACACACGCACACGCACACACGCACGCACGCACGCACACACGCACACACCACCATGTTCCTTCACCTGTTGCACTGTGGTGCTGTCTGATGATGATAATGCAGCAGTGATGGACTGACCGCCGTGGCTCAATGCCCAGGAGCTGGAAAGAGCGATGGGCCAAGGGAAGGGAGGACAGTGGGAGGTAATGACTCTTTACTAGGTCCCCAGATTGATTTGCCGGGCCATGCCGATAATGTGCCCGTGAGTCTCCGTTAAGCCATTAAGACCGGGACAGCATATCTGTCATTTTATATTTCCTTGGCTATTCAAAAATAGCAGATCTACAAGCCCGTAGCGCGGCACCGAGTGCCGCGCTACGGGCTTGTAGATCTGCTATTTTTGAACAATTGTGAAAATGTGTGCAAATCTTTTAATATATATATATTCATTTTCAAAGCGAACATTTGTAACTCAAATCTTTGCTTCTGGGGGGTCCCTGGAACAAAATGTTTTGAGAGGGGGGTCCGCGGCCAAATACATATAATTTTGGGGGTCCTTTGACATGAGAAAAGTTTGAGAACCACTGATACTATAGCAACTTAAGTTTTTTCAAAAAAACTATTTTAGAAGACATTTGTAGAATCCCCCAGAAGCAAAGATTTGAGTTAAAAATATTCGCTTAAAAAATTATACATTCAAAGATTTGCACAAATGTTCTTAAAATTAGCAGATCTATAAGCTCATAGTGCCGCGCTATGAGCTTGTAGATCTGCTTTTTTTTTGGAATAGACAAAGAAATCTAAAAATGACAGAGATGCTTTCCCGGTCTTAATGGATTAATTTCCCATTCCGTACCGGAGTAAGCCCACGATTGAGCGCCCAGCCCCTTGTTGTTCACCGGGCCAGTCCTGGGAAATAAAAAAAAACACGGTTCGTCATTTGGATTTACAACGGCGGGGCCCAAGGGATAGCGTGCAAACTCCCGACCACAGGGCGGGCAAAGCCTTCTCATTAACCCTTTAAGACTGGGAACACATCAGTGTGTCATTTTTAGATTTCTTTGGCTATTCAAAAATAGCAGATTGTACCTACTCACTATGAATTAAGTACAAAGGACCCCAATCTTGTTTTTAAAAAAAATCCTATTTACTGTAGTTGACCTTGTATTGAATCAATCAAGCAATCAATCAGATATACAAGCTCATAGTGCTACAGTGTGAGCTTGTAGATCTGCAATTCTTTTTGAAAAATCGTGAAAATGTTTGAATATATATATCGAATATATATATCGTTTATATAGTTTCAAAGCGAACATTTTTAACTCAATCTTTGCTTCTGGGGGATTCTACAAAATGCCTTTTTAAAAATGTTATACTTATGTTGCTATATATCAGTGGTTCTCAAACTTTTCTCATGTCAAAGGACCCCCCCAAAATGATATGTATTTGTCCGCGAACACCCCCCCCCCTTCTAAAAATATTTTGTTCCAGGGACCCCCAGAGGCAAAGATATGAGTTAAAAATGTATATATATATATTCAAAGATTTGCGCACATTTTCAAGATTTTTCCAAAAATAGCAGATCTGCAAGCTCATAGCGCGGCACTCGGTGCCGCGCTGTGAGCTTGTAGATCTGCTATTTTTCGAATAGTCTAAAAAGGACGCACAGATGCGTTCCCGGTCTTAATGGGGTTAAGGCCGCTTGACGACTCTGCGTAGCTTGTAAATAAAGATGAACGGCGGGCAGTCGGCAGGGGACGCAAAAGACGGGGAACAAGTTTATCGCGGGTTTACAAGCCGAGGAAGACACTGAGAAAGACGGCCGAGACGACGTAGGTATATACTAGGCACTAGGCAAAGAGACGGACATCTGTCATCCTGACAGATCCTCCCGCTTACAACCCGCCCCTCGAAAACACTGCGTAAAGTCGAGGAACAAAAAAAAAAACAAGACCTCACACCACTTCTATATCCCCTTCACACGCCATAAAAGCCATATTAACCCATTAAGACCGGGAACGCATGCATCCGTGTCACTTTAGATTTCTTTGGGCTATTCAAAAAATAGCAGATCTACAAGCTCATAGCGCGGCACCGAGTGCCGCGCCATGAGCTTGTAGATCTGCTATTTTTTTGAAAGATTTTGACAATTTGTGCAGATCATTGAATATACATTTTCATCTCAAATCTTTGCTTCTGGGGGTCCCTGGAACAAAATATTTTTAGTTGGGGGGGTCCACGGCCAAGTATATAATTTTGCGGGGAGTCCTTGACATGAAGAAGTTTGAGAACCACTGATATATATAGCAACATAAGTTTTTCTTCCCCCCCAAAATAACAGTTAGGATTTAGAAGACATTTGTAGAATCCCCCAGAAGCAAAGATTTGAGTTACAAATGTTATATATAATTATGTATTTAAAAAAAAACAAATTTGCACACATTTTCAAGATTTAAAAATAAAAAAACAGATCTACAAGCTTGTAGATCTGATATTTTTGAATAGCCAAAAGAAATCTAAAAAAACTTCACCGATGCGTTCCCGCCGGTCTTAATGGGTTAATCCAAACCTTCAAGGGCTTTTTTTTTAGCACCCTGACTCGATATCACTGACCCCCCCCCCTTCCCCACTTTGCATTGCTTTCAGAGCAAGAGATTTTTTTTATCCTCCATACCCTCGCATCACCCTCCTCCAGTGTGTCAAATTACCACCCCCCCCCCCTCCCCCCAAATAAACAATATCCCTAATTTATTTGGCGTAATGATTCTCTGCTACATGATTCTGGCCTGTCCTCCGAGGTGACGGGAAGAGAGAGAGAGAGAGAGAGAGAAAGAGAGAGAGAGAGAGGGCCCTCTTCACTCCAGGCTCTCCCCCATCCAATTACGGCAGTAATTACTTGTCATAGCCACTTTCTTTCTATTTAGCCGTCTTATTCCAGCCCTTTGGAGAATTGCGTTCGGCAGGGGCCGAAAAAACATGATGTACAATGTATTCTAAACAAGCGACTCACTCGGCCAAAAGGGAAAGAGCAAATGAGATGTTTTTGAAATGGATCCTCTGCCCAGATTGGGGGGACGGGGGGGGGGACGGGGGGGGGCGACGACGTGCAGATGCTTTTTCTGCCCACTTGGTGGCAATGTTGCACTGCGGTTACATCTGCCGGAGGTACCAAAAGAGTGATGGTGGATTTTTCTTCACCTGGAATACTAATGGGAATGACGTTATCCTTTTTAGACACTCATTTAAAGACCTTTTGTTCTTGAAGGAGAGGGACGTGCTGGAATCACTCTTTGATGAGCGTTGGATGTGTTTGTCCGCTGAGAAGCAGGTCAGCCCGTTTGAAGTGAAACGCTCACACTTGTGCTAATCGTCGGCCCCGCCGCTCGATACAGTGACTTTCACGTAAGAGTCGTGTAACCCATTAAAGACCGGGAACGCATCTGTGTGTGGCATTTTAAGATTTCTTTAGGCTATTCAAAAATAGCAGATATACAAGCTCACAGCGCGGCACCGAGTGCCGCGCTGTGAGCTTGTAGATCTGCTATTTTCTTTTTCATTGTGAAAATTTGTGCAAATCTTTATGTATGTTTTAAACATTTTTAACTCCGATTTGTGCTTCTGTGGGGGTCCCTGGAACAACATATTTTGAGATGGGGGTCCACGGCCAAATTCAAGTCATTTTGGGTGGTCCTTGACATGAAAAAGGTTTGAGCACCACTGATATAGAAATATACGTTTTTTTCAAAAAACTGTTAAGATTTAGAGGACATTTGTAGAATCCCCCCAGAAGCAAAGATTTGAGTTAAAAACGTTCACTTTAAAAAAACATATATATATGTTATATATATAAAAATAGCATATGTACAAGCTTGTATATCTGCTATTTTTGAACAGCCCGAAGAAATCTAAAAATGACACACAGATGCGTTCACGGTCTTAGTGGGCTAAGCGCAGGCAAGCCACAACAACCCTCACCGTGGATGAACTACAGTAATGTTCATTCTGCATTCTATACCCTCCATGCGTTAGCAGCAGTTTGTAACACCACCTCCTTCCAACACTATATGGCTTGACCTTAAAATCCCCCCCCCCTTTTTGATCTGTTAAATGCAGTGGTGGAAAGTAACTAGGTACATGTACTCAAGTACTGTACTTAAGTAACATTTTGAGGTATTTTTTACTTTACTGGAGTACTTCAAATTTTCCATGCTTTTACTTCTACTCCAAAAGACAAATATTGTACTTATTACTCCACTAAACTTGAAAACTTTAGTTACTAGTTACTTTGTAGATTTTGATTATTATTACAAAACACACACTGTCGACTGTCTTTGCTGCTGTATATAAAAAAAAAAATAAAATAAAATAAACACACATATCTAATTGTATTAACTCTCTCAGTGCCAAGCCCCGAGTTATCCCGAGTTTTTTCTGAATGCCCTCAGTGGCAGAACGAAAAATCCCGAGTTAAAAAAATAAAATAAAAATAAAATAAAAAATATATATTTTTTGGGGAAAAAAATGTTCTGAACCCAAGATATCATTATCTGAAGATTTGCAGCTCCATCCACTCTTTGTTTAACTTATAACTGAAAAAGGCTGTATCTCGCTTCCTAAGCACTTTTTAAAAACTTTTTCATTGGCACTGAGAGAGATAATATCAATGATTTTTTAATGCATTCACTCGATGAACTGTTGCACCCCTAGTATCATGAAGAAGGGCAGGGTGGGGTGTGTGTGTGTGGCGGTATAAATTGTCTCTGTCGGGACGAAACCTGACATGTCCAAAACTGTTATTTTTTCTGAATTCAAAAGTAGCATTCAAAAGTAGCAGATCTACAAGCTGCGTTTCGAGCTTGTAGATCTGCTACTTTTGATGCGTTTGTGTGACGCTGTGATATGATCCAGTAGGGTGTTGACAGTTAATTAAAAAAAAAGTAAAATTATGGAGATAAGAGGATTCTGCCCAAACACCCAACGTTCTGGTAGAAATGGGGAAACGAAGTCGCCAGGTGGTCGGCCGCGCCCGCCCGCCTTTAGGGGCTGATGGGAGTTGGGAGGCATAAATATTCATGCTCGTCTTGAGGAGCTGTTGGCAGTCCATATTCTTGCTGACATACGGAGGGGTTTGGGGATATGGACGTCGTCTTTTGCTGAAAGATGGGCAACTAAGCTTTGTCACCGATGCGTGCGTGTTGATAACACTGACTTTTTTTTTAACGTGTGTGTGTGTGTGTGTGTGTGTGTCCAGGCTCATTAACGGGCCCTCTGGCATGCTAACTCCAATGTCCGTTAGCCTGTAATTGCTCCCCTGGCCTTGCCATGTCTTCTTAACGGTGTAAAGTAACTTAAGTACATTTACTCAAGTACTGTACTTAAGTAACATTTTGAGGTGTTTTTTTTTTTTTACTTTACTGGAGTAATTCCAATTTTCACTTTTGTTCTTTTACTTCTACTCCACTACATCTCAGAGGCAGATAATGGTACTTTTACTCCATTACAATTATTTGAAAAAATATACATTTCGGCCATTTTCAAAAGATTTGCATACATTTTATACATTTGAAAACTTGTGAATCGGAACATTCTGCATGACGAGTACTTTCTACTTTTGGTACTTTAACTACATTTTGATACCAATACTTTTGTGCTTCTGCTCAATACAAGTAACATTTTGAATTCAGGACTTTTACGTTGTAACAGAGTATTTCAACATTGCAGTACTGATACTTTTACTTAAGTAAAAAAAATGTGAGTACTTTTTCCACCACTGCTTCTTACCCACTAACAACATGTGAACAAACAAACACGGGGCGAGCGTTTACTGTATTGTAAAACGGGAGAGTCAGTCTGCTGTAGCTTGGCATTTCTCGAGTCCTTCATGAATAATGAATGGGTTTTTCTGTTGCGTTGTGGGGACATGGTACCAGAGGGCGTTCAGTAAAGAACTCAAACATTCGCTGTAGTGATCAGGCAGGGCGTTAATTTAACCCATTGAGACCTGAAGCCGATTCTACATGTCTGCTAAATCCCAACAGTTTTCTGAAAAACGTATATTTCTATATCAGTGGTGCTCAATCTTTTTCATGTCAAGGACCCCCAAAATTATATGTATTTGACCGCGGACCCCCATCAAAATATGTTGTTCCAGGGACCCCCCAGAAGCAAAGATTTGAGTTAAAAAATGTTCGCTTTAAAAATATATCTATTCAAAGATTTGCACACATTTTCACGATTTAAAAAAAATAGCAGATCTACAAGCTCGTAGCGCGGCACTCGGTGCCGCGCTATGAGCTTGTATATCTGCTATTTTTGAATAGCCCAAAGTGTAAAATAATGCTTTTTAGCTCAAATCTAAAAATGAGACAGTTCCAGGTCTCAATGGGTTAAAAAAAGACAGGGACAATACAAAAAACAATGTATTAAGTGCTCGGATCGAATAAAACATATAGTTTGTTTGTTTTTATAACTTGATACATTGTTTTTTGTATTGTCCCTGTCAAATATATTTAAAAAAAATAAAACTTTTTTTTGTTTTTTTGTTTTTATTTGAATATTAATTTCCATATTCGAATATGCATATTTCCCCATATTCGAGGAATATTCGAAAATTCGAATATCAATTTATCAGCCCTAGTATGTATGTAATCGTGATGCATGCTCTGCGTCTGTCCACTAGGTGGCGTGTTTGATCCGCGTTCCCACGGAGGTGGTGAAGCAGAGGACCCAGGCCTCTCCGTCCTCCAGCACCTACCAGACACTGCTGTCTACGCTCAGAGGAGAGGTACGGACCCCCCATCTCAAAATGTATTGTTCCAGGGACCCCCCAGAAGCAATGATTTGAGTTAGAAATGTTCGCTTTAAAAATATATATATATATTCAAAGGTTTGCACAAAATGTCACGTTTTTTCCCAAATAGCATATCTACAAGCTCATAGCGCGGCACTCGGTGCCGCGCTATGAGCTTGTATATCTGCTATTTTTTTTTTGCTGGGGACCCCCTGGAACCCCCCCCCAAGGACCACTGGGGGTCCCCGGACCCCACTTTGAGAAGCACTGCACTAGTTCTCAAACCTTTTCATGCCAGGGACCCCCCATCTGAAAATATTTAGTGCCAGGGACCCCCCAGAAGAGAAGATTTATGTAAAAAATTACATTTTCAATATTTTTCAAATTAGGACTTAACGTTTTTTAATTTGTCCATTTGTAACTCTTCAGAGTGTACAAATGTGTTTTACTTGTACACTCCCAGAGTCAAATTGACACAGTGTAGAATTGAACTGATCGTGCGTGTACGTGTGTGTCAGTGTTGATTTCGTCGACTAAAACTATGACGAAAAATGTTTGTCGACTACCTTTTTTCACTGACAAAAACTAAATAAAAACAAAACAAAAACTAAGCTACGACGATTTACTACCACATTTACCACATTTACTGACAATTTCGTCAACAAATAAAAACTAGACTAAAATGTCAGTGAGGGACGAGTGGAGAAGAGATCCAGTAGAACTAAAAGACAAGTCATTTTATGTTTGGTTGCGTTCCGGTGTTGCGCATTGAAAATAGCAGATCTACAAGCTCACAACGCGTCGCAGCGCGACGCGTTGTGAGCTTGTAGATCGGCTATTTTCAGAATGCAGCCAAGTGTAAAATCAGCCATTACGACGGCATCGAGGCACCGCCAAAATACATTTTTAGTCAACCAAATGAACTGTAGATTTAGTCGACTATAATCTTATGATATTTAGTCGACTAAAACTAGACTAACAGTAAAACATCTCGGATGTTTCATCTCGGAATGTGTCTAAAACTAAACAATGTTATTCAAAAGACTGACTAAAACTAAATCAAAATGTGCTGTCAAAATCAACACTGGTGTGTGTGTGTGATGCTTGTTCTCTTTTCCCTGTGCAGGGCGTTCGAGGCTTGTACAGAGGATTTGGGAGTACTGTTCTCAGAGAGGTAGGGTTCACCCTTGATATTTCTCTCTCTCTCTCTGTCTCTCTCTCTGTCTCTCTCTCTGTGTGTGTCAAAACAAACAGTCAGACGTGTCGGTGAGCTGATATCTATAGCTCTGACATTTAGGGACACAATTTCCAGGTGAACCTCAAACAGTTGAACCACCGGGGGTGACTGATGGCTCTTCCAGTTAGTGCAGCCACTAGTCTGCGAGGCATTGCGTCGGAGCTTGGACAGCAGGGGGCGCGGCCACTGCGTTGTGATTCAAATCAACAGCCAATGAAGAAAATGGGGGCGGGATCCACATGCAGTGGGTGTTGCATCTAAATAGGATCGACGGGAAGCAATTTCCCCTTGAGAAATTGCGGCCGCCCATTGTTGTGTACTGCTGTTTGCCTCTCGTCTGACTTTTTAGACGAGTTGCACAGCTCTCAGACCGGTAAGAGGCGTGTCCGCTCAGAGTCTGAGCGTAAGTTACATCCCGCCCACAAATACCAGGGCTCTGGCCCAGAAGTTCCTCGCGCCAGAGCTGGCGAAAACTTCTGGGAACTCAGATTAGTGCAGCCACAGACTATAATGTCATCTCTGTCGTGTGGGGAAACCTCATACAGTATTTTCAGGATTCAAATATATTCGAATATAGCAAAAGTAGCAGATCGACGAGCTCCAAACGCGTCACTTTGCGCTCCGTGTCGAGCTTGCGGATCTGCTGCTTTTGATGCTTTTGTGTGATTCTGTAATATGCTCACTCATTCACTGCCAGACTTATTTCTGGCTGTGTGGTCCCACTGACAGGATATTTTGCCATTTTCTTACCTTTTTCAAGTAGTCACAGAATATTTATCTCCAGTATGATCGATCCCCCGATGGTTGCTAATCACGGAGGGGGTTTCACTGTGCTTGCGTGAAAGAAAAGAAAAAATTCATTGCGATTCCCGTTCGCTTGTTATAGCCAGTTCAAAATGAATGTTTCGCTCAAAGATACTCCGTTATTATTTTAATAGGGAAGTGAATGGAGCAGTAACTCTTTGCATTGCGTTATCTCCTGGTTCTTTGTGATAAACGGATTTTTTTTTTAAATAATTTAAAAAAATATATGTATATATTTTAACCCATTAAGACCTGGAACTGTGTCATTTTTAGATTTGAGCTAAAAAGCATTATTTTACACTTTGGGCTATTCAAAAATAGCAGATCTACAAGCTCATAGCGCGGCACCGAGTGCCGCGCTATGAGCTTGTAGATCTGCTATTTTTGAAAAATCGTGAAAATGTGTGCAAATCTTTGAATATATATATTTTTAAAGCGAACATTTTTAACTAAAATCTTTGCTTCTGGGGGGTCCCTGGAACAACATATTTTGATGGGGGTCCGCGGCCAAATACATATAATTGTGGGGGTCCTTGACATGAAAAAGATTGAGCACCACTGATATAGAAACATACGTTTTTCAGAATACTGTTGAGATTTAGGAGACATGTAGGATCGGCTTCAGGTCTCAATGGGTTAATTTACGAAAAAAACACGAAAAGTTCAAATATGGAGACGAGCAACGACATGCTCCTTGTGAGCAAAAAAAAGCAAAACAAATCTAAAATAAATGTTATAATAATATTTGAACCACGTCTTACACTCAAGTTTCACCATCAGATACTAGAAGCAATTACTTGACTCCTCGAAGAGTTTTTTTGACAGGAAATATTGCAAGCCTTTCCATTACTCTTGATTGAAAGCATTTTAATTTCTCTGGGGCTCTGCGAGAGATTGGAAATGCTGATGTATATAGACCCCCCCCCCCTTTTTTTCTCCTCCACTTTGATCTCATACAATTACTTTTATAAGACCGGCTTCCCTCCTGTTGGAATCACTTCTGATTAATTAATGCAATTAGCCACCGTTAGAAATGCAAAACGAAAAACAAAAAAGCGTGGATAAATGAACATTGAGCTGCTCTCCCTCGTTCGGGGGGGGGCGCCAACCTTTCTGTGATGAAACGGATCACGGTCTCCCCGTTTAACCCATTGAGACCGGCATCTGTGTGTCATTTTTAGATGTCAAAAATAGCCGATCTACAAGCTCATAGCGCGGCAGCTTGTAGATCGGCTATTTTTGAAAAATCGTGAAAATTTGTGCAAATCTTTGAATATATATATATATGTTTTTTAAAGAGCACATTTTTAACTCAAATCTTTGCTTCTGGGGGATTCTACAAAATGTCTTCTAAATCCTAACAGTTTTTATTTCAGGGTCCCCACGGTCATGAAATTCCTGGAAATATTTTGAAATAAAAAAAAAAAAAATCCAGTACTGGAAAAGGTTTGAAATTGATCAAACATCATCAAAGGTCCTGGAATTTATCAAGGGTCCTGGAAAAATATTTGGCTATGCATTGTTTTTGGCTATTGATTTTGTTAAAACAAAACATTTTCATAAACATGAATAATATTACACGAAATATGTAACATAAGTAGTTTTTCGCCGAACGGGCTGTGTGACGGCAGCCTAATGTATGTCTCAAACTTTATTTTTGCTACACTGCCTATCTTTGGGCATTCTACATAGGAGTAAGAGACACATTATTGCGCCGAATGATTGTTATATAGGCCTGGAAATTGGGCTAAATATTCTGGAAAAGTTTTGGAAAAGTTTTGGAAATTCATTGCTAAAAATGTGTGGGGACCCTGTTATTTGATTTATTTATTCATTAAGTATGTTGTATCAGTGGTTCTCAAACTTTTTCATGTCAAGGACCCCCAAAATGGGCCCCCCCATCTCAAAATATGTTTTTCCAGGGACCCCCCCAGAAACAAAGATTTGAGTTACAAATATTCGCTTTAAAATATATACAAAGATTTGCACACATTTTCAAGATTTTTCAAAAACGGCAGATCTACAAGCTCATAGCGCGGCACTCGGTGCCGCGCTATGAGCTTGTAGATCTGTCGTTTTTGAATAGCCCAAAGTATAAATTAAGGGTTTACACAGATGCGTTCCCGGCCTTAATGGGTTAATTGCACCTGCATGGTTGATAACAAAGAGATTCCAATCGAACAGACGCGTCGCTTGTTTTACCTCGCCAGCCCCATCCCTGCTGGCGCTTTCAACAGAATTGGGGAAAAGAGAACTGGAGAGAAGCAAACAAAAGTAGTGTACTGTACGAAGGTGACGCTCGTCTTCTCCTCCTTTTCTTTTTTCCCGTTTAGGATGAGGGCAGTGGTGGAAAGTAACTAAGTACATGTACTCGAGTACTGTACTTAAAGGACGACTTCACCACTTTTCAACATATCTTCATATAATAGGTCCTCACTAATGCTTGTGATAAAATTATACCATTTTTTCCTACTTGGTCTGTGTCTCATAGGAGGGCTGTGGACAGTCCAGAAACCCGTCTACCAGTGACATCATCGTTAGACATGATTTTTTTCCCCCAAAAAGATTACAATTTTTTTATTCAGATTTTCTTTGCAACTTTCCAGGAATACAAAGCCTGCAGTTTCTATTAGCTTGGATTCCCCATCGATGATGTCACTGGTAGATGGGTTTCTGAACTGCCTACAGCCCTCCTCTGAGACACAGACTGATTAGATTTTTTTTTTACCATTTTATCATGAGCATTAGTGAGGACCTATT
The DNA here is from genome assembly GCF_963454915.1 of Gymnoscopelus microlampas. Classification (NCBI taxonomy): domain Eukaryota; kingdom Metazoa; phylum Chordata; class Actinopteri; order Myctophiformes; family Myctophidae; genus Gymnoscopelus; species Gymnoscopelus microlampas. Next base: position 6,422,026 of record NC_139944.1, read on the forward strand.
ATATGAAGATATGTTGAAAAGTGGTGAAGTCGTCCTGTAAGTACAATTTCGAGTTATTTTTTACTGTGCTGGAGTATTTCAAATTTTCAATACTTTTACTTCTACTCCACTACATCTCAGAGGGAAATATAGTACTTTTACTCCACTACATTTATTTGAAAACTTGAGTTACTTTGTAGATTTAGATTATTATTACTGAACATACATTAACCACTTCAGCCCTATATACACACTTCGGCTATTTGAAAATAGAGCTACCAGCTCACAACGCATTGTGAGCTGGTAGATCTGCTATTTTCAAAAGATTTGTATACATTTTATGAAAACTTCCTGTTGGAATCACTTCTGATTAATTAATGCAATTAGCCGCCGTTAGAAATGCAAAACGAAAAACAAAAAAGCGTGGATAAATGAACATTGAGCTGCTCTCCCTCGTTCGGGGGGGGCGCCAACCTTTCTGTGATGAAACGGATCACGGTCTCCCCGTTTAACCCATTGAGACCGGCATCTGTGTGTCATTTTTAGATGTCTTTGGGCTATTCCCCATCGATGATGTCACTGGTAGATGGGTTTCTGAACTGCCTACAGCCCTCCTCTGAGACACAGACTGATTAGATTTTTTTTTTACCATTTTATCATGAGCATTAGTGAGGACCTATTATATGAAGATATGTTGAAAAGTGGTGAAGTCGTCCTGTAAGTACAATTTCGAGTTATTTTTTACTGTGCTGGAGTATTTCAAATTTTCAATACTTTTACTTCTACTCCACTACCACTCACAACGCATTGTGAGCTGGTAGATCTGCTATTTTCAAAAGATTTGTATACATTTTATGAAAACTTCCTGTTGGAATCACTTCTGATTAATTAATGCAATTAGCCGCCGTTAGAAATGCAAAACGAAAAACAAAAAAGCGTGGATAAATGAACATTGAGCTGCTCTCCCTCGTTCGGGGGGGGCGCCAACCTTTCTGTGATGAAACGGATCACGGTCTCCCCGTTTAACCCATTGAGACCGGCATCTGTGTGTCATTTTTAGATGTCTTTGGGCTATTCCCCATCGATGATGTCACTGGTAGATGGGTTTCTGAACTGCCTACAGCCCTCCTCTGAGACACAGACTGATTAGATTTTTTTTTTACCATTTTATCATGAGCATTAGTGAGGACCTATTATATGAAGATATGTTGAAAAGTGGTGAAGTCGTCCTGTAAGTACAATTTCGAGTTATTTTTTACTGTGCTGGAGTATTTCAAATTTTCAATACTTTTACTTCTACTCCACTACATCTCAGAGGGAAATATAGTACTTTTACTCCACTACATTTATTTGAAAACTTGAGTTACTTTGTAGATTTAGATTATTATTACTGAACATACATTAACCACTTCAGCCCTATATACACACTTCGGCTATTTGAAAATAGAGCTACCAGCTCACAACGCATTGTGAGCTGGTAGATCTGCTATTTTCAAAAGATTTGTATACATTTTATGAAAACTTGTGAAATGGGACATTATGCGTAATGAGTACTTTTACTTTTGGTACTTTAACCCATTGAGACCTGAAGTCGATTCTACATGTCTCCTAAATCTCAACAGTATTTTGCAAAAACATATGTTTCTATATCAGTGGTGCTCAATATTTTTCATGTCAAGGACCCCCAACATGATGATTTTGTTCCAGGGACCAGCAACGATTTGAGTTACAAATGTTCACTTTAAAAATATATATATTCAAAGATTTGCACACATTTTCACGATTTTTCAAAAATAGCAGATCTACAAGCTCATAGCGCGGCACTCGGTGCCGCGCTATGAGCTTGTATATCTGCTATTTTTGAATAGCCCAAAGTGTAAAATAATACGCTTTAGCTCAATTCTAAAAATGACACAGATCCAGGTCTTAATAGGTTAAGTATATATTGATGCCAACATTTTGAATACAGCACTCTTACTCGTAAGAGTATTTCTACATTGCGGTATCGAGTACCCTCTACACCACTGATTGCTTGTTCTACCTTGTCTGCCCTCGGCCTGCTTGCGCTTTTTTCAACAGAATTGGGAAAAGCAAACTGGAGAGAAAAACAAAAGTAGTCTATGAAGGTGACACTCGTCTTCTCGTCCTTTTATCTTTCCTGTTTAGGATGAGGGGTTGGGGGGGGGGGGGGGGGGGGGTGTAATCTAGTCCCCTACCGCCGTGCTAGCCTGTACTTATTTTCTGCCTCACTAAACCCATGTTATTCACGCAAATTCCATCTGGACGGCTGGGGGCGGGGATGAAAAAAAAAAGGACAACAAGATTTCTGATTTCTCCGAGGGGCTCTGAATAAATGAATACATTTGGAGAGACGCGGGGCGCTCGGGCCGCGTGCATACTAAAGTCAGCTGGATGAAATGAAATGGCGATGGTGTTTTTTTTTGGGGGGGGGGGTGGGGGGCGGGGGGGGATGCTCCTCGCTGATTGGCTTTGACGTGTGTCGTCGGGGAAGGTAATTCATTTTCTTTCCTCTCCTCGCTATCTCCCCCACCCCTTTATGCTCGGCTTCCAGACGTGCGACCCTGTCAGGATAGGTTTTGCTCACCTTGCCGGGGCCCCGCTAATTGGGGTCCTCTCGTTCTGTGTATTCGTTAGCCCCCCACCCCCTTTTCTACTCGTTTCTGATTGGGTCGTGCGGGAGGGGGGGGCGTTCGCTATTCCGCTCTTCACATTCGAAAATAGCCAGTTATTCAAGCTCACGATGCGTCGCGTCGTGAGCTTGAAGATCTGGTCATTTTGACAAATCTTTGAATGTTTTCCCCTATGCTGACATGCCAAATATGGACACCACGTCCGGTTTTGAAGGTGGTTAACCCATTAACCCATTAAGACCTGGGACTGTGTCATTTTGAGATTTGAGCTAAAAAGCATTATTTTACACTTTGGCTATTCAAAAATAGCAGATCTACAAGCTCATAGCGCGGCACCAAGTGCCGCGATATGAGCTTGTAGATCTGCTATTTTTGAAAAATCGTGAAAATGTGTGCAAATCTTTGAATATATATATTTTTAAAGCGAACATTTTTAACTCAAATCTTTGCTTCTGAGGGTCACTGGAACCAAATATTTTGATGGGGGTCCGCGGCCAAATACATATAGTTTTGGGGTCCTTGATATGAAAAAGATTGAGCACCACTGATATAGAAACATACGTTTTTCAGAATACTGTTGGGATTTAGGAGACATGTAGAATCGGCTTCAGGTCTCAATGGGTTAAGACCTGAATGGCACTCGGTGCCGCGCTATGAGCTTGTAGATCTGCTACTTTTTGAATAGCCAAAGAATACAATGACACGCATGCTTTCCCTTTCTCTGTTAGATTTAGCATAGCACATGATTATTTAAACACTTCTGTAACTGACTAATGGTTATAAAAGACCCTTTTTGCCTTTTGCGCCGTATTAATCTTATACCCGCGGTCTACCCCTCCTCATCTTTTAAAAAAAAGTGATCCAAATGATCTGCTGAGTGGGCACTTCTAGGTTTTTCCAGCCGGATAGAGCATGAAATCAATGAGATTACGAAACGCGGCGCGTCACGTTCCGGGGGGTGAAAAATGACTTTATTCAACTCTGAATAAAAAACGAGGACGCACGATTAACATCGGCGAAACTTTGTTTGAATACTTGGGTCTGGCTGGAACTTGCAAGTGGAGTGCATTTTTTGTCGGCATATGAATTATTCCCGTTTATCCGGGTCCCTAGATATTTAACTGAGCACCAGATCATTGGTTCTCAAAGTGGGGTCCGGGGACCCCCAGGGGTCCTTGTGGGGGTCCCCAGCAAAAGTAGTTAATATTGCATTACAATCTTAACCACTTTAACCTTTTATACGATGGCTATTAAAACACAGCAGATATACAAGCTCACAGCGCGGCACCGAGTGCCGCGCTATGAGCTTGTAGATCTGCTATTTTTCAAACGTGAACTTCTTTAACAAAATATTTTGCTTCTGCGGGGTCCCTGACACAACATATTTTCAGATGGGGGTCCACGGCCAAATATTTATAAATGTGGGGGTCCTTGACGTTTGAGAACCACTGCTCTAGATCAACAATTGAAGTCAGGGAGTCCAAAGTGTTCATGCATATACATAGGGTAACATCTTAATTGGGGCTACGCTTACATTCCGTCGTCTGTTGGTGTTGTTTTTTGGCATAATTCCCAGTTTCTTGCTGTACCCTCTACTATACTTTACTATACTAGTCTTTGCTGTCGGGCAGAAACCTCATGTTTCCATATTTCAACTTTTTAATGTTTTTTCATACATAAATGCCCTACTTAATCATGCAAGAGTGTCACGCAAAAGTAGAGAAAATAGCCGTTCTACAAGCTCACAATGTGACACGTTGTGGATCTTGTAGATCTGCTGTTCCCGCAATTTCTGAAAGTGGTTAAAGGACAACTTCGTGTTTTTTTATAACCAAGGTTCATGTTTTAGCTTGTAATTAAAGTAAATAAAAGATGAGTGTTATTTTTTTTTCATTTACTGCTTTCTATAGTTTTAGCAATTTTCGCGATATTTTTTTTACGGTGGGCGGGGGCATTCGGGCAGGTGGCAAAATGTGTCTTTTTTTACACAATAACCTGGCGATTTCTTTATTATTATTTACAGTTGCTCTTCTAGCCCCCAATAACTCACATCTGGCCATCAAAGACCACAGGACCTTTTTTATTGTGTAAAAAAATACATATTTACCCTATATAGACATATTTATATAGTCATATGTGTTACATTTATATATATATAGTTATATATGTTTATAATATTGAACCAATGCAAACTATTATTAAGAGCTTGTGACTAAATAATAACGACATTGTATCCATTGGAACGTCTTTTTTAGCCTTTCCTGAAAAGCAACTGTGACAACATAGTATCCTGTAAACACCGTATCTTTACATACCATAGAAGAGGAAGGGCTTGATTAGCTGCCCTCCGCCACTAGATGGCATGCTAAGATTGGTGCACCACATGTAACGAGCCCCATGTTTTTTGCCTGTCGGTCCCTTTCCACTCCTCCACCCCATTGCCCTCCCTCGCTCTCCCCGTGTGCACTCCTCCTCCTCACCCCTCCTCCTCCGCCTCCCTCATCTCAGCCAAACTGGCTTCATGACATTTTATGAGGAGCAATCACAGAGCTGGAAATGATAGCTTTCCCCACTGATGGAGCAGCGCTCTTCCTCCGTATCTCTAGATGTGATCCCAGGATTTGATCTCGAACCGAGCCAATTTGCGCTTTTGAGTAATGAGCCCCGGCGCCGGGTTATTAGATAGCGATTTAGTCATTTGGTGGGGCGTGTGCTGAGAGGGGGGCCAGGTGTAAGTTAACCCATTAAGACCGGAGGCCGATTCTACAAATGTCTTCTAAATAGTAGTATTCTGAAAAGCGTATGTTTCTATATCAGTGGTGCTCAAACTTTTTCAAGTTAAGGAGCCCCAAAAATGATATGCTTTTGGCCGCCGACCCCCATCTCAAAATATGTTGTTCCAGGGACCCCCCAGAAGCAAAGATTTCAGTTAAAAATGTTCACTTTAAAAGAATATATATTCAAAGATTTGCACACATTTTCACGATTTTTCAAAAATAGCAGATCTACAAGCTCGCCAAAGTGTAAAATAATGCTTTTTTAGCTCAACTCAAAAAATGACACTGACGCGTTCCAGGTCGCAACGGGTTAACCTGACAGTCACTAACACGGCGGCGAGATGCAACGCGAACGTCCCGCTGATTGGCTATACACAGCAGAAAGGCCACACTACTCTCACTCGTTACATTACAGGCTCATCCTCTTGCTCAATCTCCCCCCCCTCTCTCTCTCTCTCTCTCTCTCTCCGTCTCTCTCGCCCAGTCCTCTTTCCTCCACTCAAAGCCACTTTATCTAAATCCCTTTCTTCCACCACAGTTATTAAGTAGGGACGCGCAGAGAGGAGAAAGGTAAGTGAGCTAGCTTAAGTGAGGGTGAGCAGTCAGACACAATGTGATGATAAATGTGTTCCTCGCTCCCTGCCAGTCCCCGGGTGTTTTAACTAACTGGCCCTCCGGCAAGTTCGGGGGGACTTCTTCTTCTCCCACCCCAGCAGCAGCAGCTGGGGACCTGGCAAGCACCAGAGGTATACAGGATCTGGCAACCTTCGGTGTCAGGCTCTTATGAAACACCTTTCCGTCGAGTCCTGCCCCCCCCCTCCCTCCACACCTCTACTTCCTCTCTATTCCCTCCGCCCCCCCCCCCCCCCCCCCCTCCACTCACTTCCAAGTTCTCTGCTTGCACCAATCCCAGAGTTTTTTAAGCCCTATTGTATGTATTCCGTTGTGCGACAAAATAGCGAAAACAGCCGATCTACAAGCTCGCGTTGCATTTTAATAATGATAATAATGCATACAATTTATATAGCGATTTTCTAGGTACTCAAAGCCGCTTTACAGAAACTTTATTAGGAAGAAAAAAATCACACCTGTGTGAAGGTAGCGGCACCTTTGATACATTTTGTCATAGATATGTGTTTCAATATTAATATCTAATATATAATATCAATATTAGTTTATACCTGACCAATCAGAACCTCGACGGGCCTGACCAATCAGAACGTTGACGGACCTGACCAATCAGAACCTCGACGGGCCTGACCAATCAGAACGTTGACGGACCTGACCAATCAGAACCTTGGCGGGCCTGACCAATCAGAACGTTGACGGACCTGACCAATCAGAACCTTGGCGAGCCTGACCAATCAGAACGTTGACGCAAAAGCCAGGTATAGAGGGCTAATATCCGCTCTATACCTAAAGGTATAGAGCGGCTAGCGCCGCTAAAAATTTGTTCAAAAGTTAAAATCTATAGAAAAAAATCACACCCAGTGTGAAGAGAGTGGTGCCTTTGAAAGTGTAACTGGTTGCATCCTTGTGTTGCAATCAGCGACAATATGTTGTCACGTGACACGTGACAACGTATTATCCCGTGTCACGTGAAGCTTGACCAATCAGCCGTGCTCAAACATACGGACGGACGGACATACGGACACACGGACAAAGTCAAATGTAGGAGTGGTTGGCACCACTCAAAAAGGGGGGTTATGTCTCGGTAGGGAATGCAAGTCTGAAAAGGTGTCTTTTTTATTTTTTATTTATAGTAGCCAATCATATTTTCTCCCCTTCTTATCCCCAATTTAGTCGTTATGCCAATTGATTCCTCTCCACACACATTTCTGTGCTGCTGTCGTATCCTACTGCCAGTGAGGAGCCCCCACCGGGAGGACGTAGAGCCCGTAGGAGTACGTGCAGAGACAAATATCACCCTTCCCCGCCTGGCTTCCCTCCCCCCGAACACGGGCCAGTTGTGTTCGCATAGACGGGAAAAAAAAACGGATGCACCGCGGTGGATTCGAACCCACGACCTCCGCGGTGGTGGGCAGGGACTTTTACCACCGCGCCACCCGAGCGCGTGGGGGGGGGCAGCTTTGATGCGAGCTCCATAGGCAGGGGGGCGGCCACCGAGAAGGCCCTTTCACCCCAGGCTTGTTTTTTTTTGTCTTGTGGATGTCCAGGAAGTTGTAGCTTGTAGTGATTTTCTAAATCTTTCACTTACAATCAGTGTTGCCAGATTCTGTGAGAGAAACAAGCAACCAGGTCTAGGACAACCAGCCCAAAAGAAGCGACTATGGGCCACGTGAGCACTTTAACATATACATCAGCTATTTGAAAATGGCAGATCTACAAGCTTACAACGCGTTGTGAGCTTGTAGATCTGCTATTTTCAAATAAACTCTCGCGGGGAAATTATAATAAGCAGATCTGGCAACCCTGCTTACAATACCGTGACCAAAATAGGGACTGCAGGTTGAAAGTGGTAACCTGCAAGGGAGAAAAAATGTTATGAAAAGTGATTACGACCCAACAAAAACATAATCCTGTCGAGAGAGGGTAGCTAAATCTCAAAAGTGGAAACACATTTTTTTGTCCTGAAACGGGACACAAGGGCAGACTGGCTTGACCGTGTGTGTGTGTGTGTGTGAGTCTCATCCCAAAACGGAGGAAATCCTTCACAAATTGCAGACTTGTTGAACAACACAGTCTGACCCAATGGGAAGAGGCCGTCACACAGGCAGAGATGGCTGCCCAGGGAGACTGGGGGGCCATGTTCCCATGGAGAGGTTTCCACTTCCTTCTAAAACCTGCCCTAGGTAACAATCTCAAAGCCGTATATCTATCTGTAAATCCAAGGAATGTCTGTCTTCCCTGTCTCTCTCTCTCTCTCTGTGTCTGTGTACACATTTTGCCCCGTACATGAAGATTCCCAAACTCCCAAATTGGTGTGTCATAGATGACTTAAAGGGATATTTTACTTTCAAAAAAGCTTTGGGTCATTTTATGGTCTACTCAGGCTTTAGTGAGCCCCCCAGACCGTTTTAAGTTGCTTGATTCAGTATTTAGATATTTGATATTAATTTAATCAGATACGCCCCCTTCCTATACCAACCCATTATAACTTCAAACTCCATTTTTACTCACCCTGCCCTCCTAATACGTGAGAGGGCCGGGTTTTTTCTATTACTTTTTCATTTATTTTATTTTTGGGCGGTGCAACCGCCCCTATATGTGAGGTTTGGACATCGACATTCGCTGCACTGTGATTGGCCACCATTGTACCCCCCTAACCCTGCACATTCAATGCAAATCACTGGCCACCATTGTACCCCCCTAACCCTGCACCGTGATTGGCCACCATTGTACCCCCCCAACCCCTATTCAGGACTGTGATTGGCTAGTGAAACACATGACACATGTGCATAGCCCTATAAATAGGACTGTGCACTTAAAAAAAACACATTTATGTTTTTTTTTAAGTGAATCACCCATTGTGGTCCAACCATTGTTTATTGTTAATAAATAGCACCACACACTTCAGAAACATTACTTTTCTTTAAGTGAACTTCCATCACTGTGATGACCACTGTGACCACACCGCCCACTTCACACTGGGTGTGATTTTTTTTAAATCCTTATGGAATACTTCAAAGCTAGTCTCAAATCTCGGTCAAGGGACATTGATAAGACAATAAGCTGCATATAGTGAGCTAGCTTTGAAAGCTCATCATGCGTCTTGCTAGCCAATCACAGTACTGAGCAAAGGGTGTGAATAGAGTCAGCCAAGCACAGTACAGTGAAAGACACATTTTCACGACGGTCTTTTCACAACGGTCCCAGACCCACTTATAGGAGCGGCTACACCTCTCAAAAATCTTAAAATGAAACTGATCCCGGTCTTAATGGGTTAAAGTGGAAAGGGGGTTTCTCCAGTGTGGACATGCAGGTGTCTCTTTAGGTTACCCAACTCATTGAAACTCTTGTTACACGGTTTACAGTGGTATGGTTTTTCACCAGTGTGGAGACGCAGGTGTGTCTTCAGGTGACCTAATTGACTGAAAGTCTTGTCACACTGTTTGCAGTGGTATGGTTTCTCTCCAGTGTGAACACGCTGGTGTTTCTTCAGGTCACCTGTCTGACTGAAACTCTTGTTGCACTGTTTACAGAGGTAAGGTTTTTCTCCAGTGTGGACATGCAGGTGTCTCTTCAGGTTACCCAATTCATTGAAACTCTTGTTACACAGTTTACAGTGGTATGGTTTTTCACCAGTGTGGAGACGCAGGTGCAACTCCAGGCTACCTAATGTAGTGAAAGTTTTGTTGCACTGTTTACAGTGGTAAGGTTTTTCTCCAGTGTGGACACGCAGGTGTGTCTTCAGGTGAGCTAACCGACTGAAACTCGTGTCGCACTGTTTACAGTGAAAAGGTTTTTCTCCAGTGTGAACACGCTGGTGTGTCTTCAGGTTAGATAACTGACTGAAACTCTTGTCACACAGTTTACAGATGAAAGATGTCTTTCTTGTGTAAGTCCTCTGACGGGTCTTTGCGTCTGGTTGAGTTAACGTCTTGGTAAACTGTTGATGACTGTAAGATGTTGGTTTGTCAGTGTTTCCATGTTCATGGCTGGTTATTACACAGGTGGTGGTGATTTGCTGATCGGCTGGTGAGGGGATCTGTCCCGTCATCATTTTCCAGTAGAGGTCGTCGCTCCTCTTCATGTGTTGAGAGATAGTTGTCGAGGCAGATGTACACTCGGAACAAGAGACCTGAGTAAGGAAATATCTGGAATCGCTCCTTCCAGGAGTGGCGGTGTATCGTCAAAGCTGCTTCTATGAACTGAAGTTGTAGGTTCTGCAGGGGCTTGCAAATGTGTCTTTTGTCTTTAGTCGCAGTAGTTACAGTAGCTTAACACTTTATATAGGCTAAGCAGAGCTCTGCTCTTACCTCACTCAGAACACAAACTGTTGCCATAACAACAGCCATGTGTGCAAGCCGCCACCTTTCCATATTTGGGCAAGACTGATATAATCAATATAACATCATCACCATGACGACAGAGATCAACATCAGCCGCTCCTATAAGTGGGTTTGGGACCCATCCGTGGTGAAAGTTTTTCTTTCCGTCGTGAAAATGTGTCTTTCGCTGTACTGTGATTGGCTGATTGGCTGTGACGTACTGTGATTGGCTAGCGAGACGCATGAGGAAATTGATAACTCGTAAATAGCACCACTCACTTCAAAAAATGACTTTCTTTTTGAAGTGAGCTTCCATCACTGTGATGACCACTGTTGTTTTTGAGCACCGAGCGGTGCAAATATACAAGTGTCACAGCAAAGGGTCTGAATACTTATCTTTGCAGGACGTGCTGTGATTGGCTAGCGAGACACATGATGAAATTAACTTTGCTCATAAATAGCACCGCTCACTTCACACTGGGTGTGATTTTTTTATTGTATTTAATTGTTTTCCTTTAACAAAGAAAATATAAAAAATAAATGAAAAAAGTAATGAAAAAACACGGGTATTAGGAGGGCAGGGTGAGTCACCAGAACCAAGGACGGGTGTTTTTGATGAATCTAACATGTTAAAAATGGAGTTTGAAGTTATAATGGGTTTGTATAGGAAGGGGGCGTGTCTGATAAAATGAATATCAAATATCTAAATACTGAATCAAGCAACTTAAAAACTGTCTGGGGGGCTCACACAAGCCTGTGTAGACAATAAGATGACCCAAAGTTTTTTTTGAAAGTGAAATGTCCCTTTAAGCGTTAGACTGGGCTCCAAGTACTTTGATAACGGGTGCTGCACTGAGTACTCTGACGATGCACTAGTTTGTCCAATCGCATCGCTCTAGTACATCTGCTACTTTTGATACTTCTGTGTGACGCTGTAGTATGACCACGTGGGGTGTTCATGTACGATTCATTTAGATAAGAGGTTTCTGCCCGACTAATGAGGGGATTGCATTGCATTTCTTTTTCTACATTTTTAACCCACAATTTTTGTAACCAATTTTTTCACCCAGTGCCAATTGTCTAAGTAATCCTGGGCGCTACACTCCCTCTGCCATTCTAGGGAGAGCTTAGAGGCGAGCTCATGCCTCCTTCAATGCATGAGGAGCTAGCAAGCCGCTTCTTATCACCTGACAGGGGGGGGAGTTTCCCCGGTTAGAGACGTAGCGCGTGGAAGGAACACGTCATTCCAACCGGTTCCTTTCCCCTCCATCAGGCGCCCCGGCTGACCAGGGGGAGGCAGTATAGAGACCAGGATTACTGCGTGTTTTTGTGAGGGTACTTAACATGTTGACTGCCACAATGATGCTGAGGCTATGAGAACCTCTGAACCCGGGGCACACAGCTAGAGCAGCCCTCTCTGTGGAGCCATGTTTCACCGTGATGCACGTTCAGACGGGATTGGAGAAGAGAAGGGGAATCACGCTCATATCCTGTCTCGGTCGCGCGCTGATCCATATAGGCTCTTGTTTACACACCCTCGTACGACTTGAACAGACGCTGCAGAAGAGCGAGGGAGGGAGTAGAAAGAATGGGAAAGAGTTGGGAATGGGGCGGGGGGGGGTTGTATTTTCCTCTGCAAAACCTTAGGGCAGGGTCTGACGGGGAGGCCACGTGTGAAGCAATGGAGTCTTCCTCCTGTTTCGTGTTTAGAGTTGGACGGCGGCGACCGACGGAGCCACTTTTAATCCGTCAGAATTACAAGGCGTCCCGAGCAGCGCTTTTCCGAAATCAGGCTTTCAGCAACACCCAGCTTTGGCGTCAACGCAAACGTGGCTTCTCTACGAGATGGAAAAGGAAAGGCAACCGATTGTCTGGAAAACTGTGGAAATTATAAGAAAGGGAAAATATTATAAACAGTGGGACGCAAAACAAAAACGCGAAATTTGACCCATTAAGACCGGGAACGCATCTGTGTAGCCCCTTTAACCATTATCTGATACTTTGGCTATTCAAAAATAGCAGATCTACAAGCTCATAGCGCAGCACTCGGTGCCGCGCTATGAGCTTGTAGATCTGCTATTTTTGGAAAATCGTCAACATTTGTGCAAATCTTTGAATACGTATATTTTTTAAAGCGAGCATTTGTAACTCAAATCTTTGCTTCTGGGGGGTCCCTGGAACAACATATTATGAGATGGGGGCCCGCGGCCAAATACATATAATCTTGGGGGTCCTTGACATGAAAAAGTTTGAGAACCACTGATTATATCAAAAAAACTATTAGGATTTCGAAGACATTTGTAGAATCCCTAGAAGCAAAGATTTGAGTTAAAAATGTTTGCTTTGACAAATATATTATATTCAAAGATTTGCACACAATTTCCATGATTTTTCAAAAAAAATAGCAGATCTACAAGCTCATAGCGTGGCACTCGGTGCCGCGCTTGTATATCTGCAATGTTTTTAATAGCCAAAGAAATCTATAATATGACACAGATGCGCTCCCGGTCTTAATGGGTTAAATGATGAAATCTCTTGTTTCCGTTAACTGTGATGTTTTTCCAAATCACTTTGGCCCGCGCGCAGCTGTAATATTGCTTTATTTATATTTAATGTATTTTCCGTTTCTCCCCCTTTTCTGCCAATAGGCTCTATGCACAGCAGCCATATTGGGAATGAATTGGGCCCCTTCCTTACTTCCTTCGCAGGTGTTACCAATGATAGTAATTAAGGCTTAAGATTTAGTGTGGCGTAGTGGTTGTCTTATTTTCAAGGACCCCCATAACTCTGAGAGTGTACAAATGGAACCAAATGGACCCTTACGGGTCCATTTGGTTCCATTTGTACACTCTCAGAGTTAGACACCCACCATAAGGGGCCATTTGGGAACCAAAATGGAGTGTTTCTAGTGAGCCAACATGCACGATATCAGCACCCTGACCAGAATGGAACGGAGCCTTCATTAGTATCATTGGTAACACCTGTGAAGGAAGTAAGAAGAGGCCCAATTTCTTTCCAATATGGCTGCTGTGCATAGAGCCTATTGTTTTAGTTGTCATGCCAATTTCCCTTCATGTGTTAGTCCTTCCCTGTCACTGCTGTGGGCTACAGTTGGGTCTTGGGGAGGGTGTGGACAACCGCGCGTCTCCTCCGATAAACATGAAGCTGCAAAGCCTGGTCTTTTCACCTGATAGTGAGGAGTTTCACCAGGAGGACGCAACCGTACAGCATCCAGAGGAACCCTGCAATATTCATATATTTAACCCTTTAAGACGGGGAGCGCATCTGTGTCATTTTACGATTTATTTGGCAAAAATAGCAGATCTACAAGCTCATAGCGCTGCAACGAGTGCCGCGCTATGAGCTTGTAGATCTGCTATTTTTGAAAAAATCGTGAAAGTTTTTGCAAATCTTTGAATATATATATATATTTTTTAAAGAAAACATTTTTAACTCAAATCATTGCTTCTGGAGCGTCCCTGGAACAACATTTTGAAATGGGGGTCTGCGGCCAAATACATATGTCCTTGCAATGTCCTTCTTATAAGGGCTTACACGTCTATAGAATAGCTGGTTATTATTATGAATAGTTTTGAGTGATAGACGTTGATGTTTTGTCAACATGTGCTACTGCAGCACCCTTATCTGCTTCCACTGTGATCAATGAGCCCCTGACATATATGACCTGCTGACAACGTGGGTGTGTGGGTGTGTGTGTGTGCGTGTGTGTGTGTGCGTATGCGTATCTGCGTGTCACATGAAAAAAAATGCCCACATTTGCATAACTTTCCAGAATCAACATTGGAACATTGGACAAAGCCAGAGTTAACATACTTATTTCATTTTGTTAAGATGTTGGACTCAAAGGTTTTTAACGAGGGAATATTCAATATCTGGCTCAATTTTGGGGCTCTGGCTCATGGACTAAATGCCTAATTTGCATATTTAAATATACAATTTCAGAAAACTTGTAATACGATAAATCATTGTCTTCATGTAAGTAATCAACTCAGGAAGTTTCATTATGATAACTCTTTTTTAAATGTTGTCATTTTTTCACCTGTCATGTACGTATGGGGAAAATAACAAAATGTGTGATAACCATGAAAAAGCTACTCCTGTGGAAAGGTTATCATATATTTATTTACTCGTATTGACCCTATGAACAATTTAATATAGGTATGGTTTTGCCCACTCTTTCGATAATGAAATCTTGTGTGGCTCATGGACTATTTACTGCGCCGCCGACGTCAGCATGCAGACAAGTTGAAAACGCTCCGCCAAATTGAAATATCAATATCCAAGAACAACTTTGGTCTGCCATAAGGAAACTCTGCCAAGCGAATCCAGTCTGATTTAGGACAAGAAGACAGACGGGTCGGTCTGTTCATTCGTGTGATTGAACTTCTTTCGCGCCATTAATATCTCACCTGCTTGACTAATGGAAGACCGTTCGCAGATAGTGACCTCATTCGGGAATTCTAACGGGGGTTAAGTAGACCCTTTGTCGGAAGAATGATGACCCTTTTACACAGTAAAATGCTCTATTATATTTATCCATTCGGAACTCTTGAGAGTGTACAAATGGGAGGCCCATCACTCTCAAGAGTGATGGGCCTCCCGTGCCATGGAAAGGTAGACCTGTCCATAGCTGGACACTTTGAAGCAGTATAACACACGTCACTCCAGGGATGAATAGTTCAGCCGGTGTCACTCTCCATGACAGATGAACGCGCTCCCGCTCACAGTGACAAGCCTGTACCTTTCCTTCACATCGTGCCTGTGTGTCTGTGTGTGTACTGGCATTACTAGTACACGCAGTGGTGTAAAGTAACTAAATACATGTACTCAAGTACAATTTTTGAGGTATTTTTTACTTTCTTCAGTGTTTCCAATTTTCAGTACTTTCACTTATACTCCACTACACCACAATATTGTACTTTCTACTCTGCTACAATTACCGTATATGAAAACTTTACTTACTAGTTACTTTGTAAATTTGTATTATTACATTACAAAGCACACTAACCACTTCAGCCCTACAGTATATATCTATTTCGGAAAAATAGCAGGTCTGCAAGCTCACAAAATCCTTTTCAAAATCCTTTTTATACATTTTGAAATCGGACATTTAGCTGATATTTTGATGCCGATAATTTTGTACTTCACCGTTGTCTTTGTTATGGTTGTGCTGTGAACTTTGCCATCCACTTGAGTCAGAGCGATTTTTAAAACCATGTCTTTATAGTCATCTTTCTAGTTATTGGCCTTTCACACCAAGCCCTATAGGCCCTTATAGGCTGAGACCTAGTCTTACAATTAGGAAAGGATCCAGGTTAGCATTAGGTATTGAGAGATTGGGGTTAGAGTTATGTATGATTTATACTTCATTCTATATGAGTATAGTAATACCTGTGTGTGTTGTGTGTGTGTGTTTGTGTGCACACATTCAAGCTCATACCGATGTACATTCCCATTGGCGTGTCCGCAAAATCCATTACTCTTTCTCCTTTATCCAACAAGACAAAGTGCGTGATGGCCCCGTGGTCTCGGCGCGCACACATACATTACACACGCACACACACATACATTACACACGCACACACACACACACCCAAGTCACACTCCCTGTGGGAGGGCCATTGGCAGGTGCTTCTATACGTGGCTTCTGCCGCAGACCTCGGAGATCCTTCCTTGGGTCAACAATCGCTCCCGATTGATGACTTCTCCAGCAGTCAGACGGGTGTGATGAGCTCGCTTGCCCTAGCAACGCATGCTATTGGCTCAGAGCTTGAGGACAGTGCGAGGCTTGTTGTCGTTTTTTTAGCGTGATGATGATGATGTATGATTAGGATGATGCATTGCAAGGCTGCGCCGCAGAGACCCATGGATCACACGCTGGCGATGTGCTGCACCATGCCTGTTGAGTGTTTCAATAAGTAAGAAAACAAATCCATCTTCGCCAAGGTGATTTGTAATGTACAATAGGAGTTAGTGTGTGTGTGTGTGTGTGTGCTTGCGCGTGCGTGTGTGTCAGTGCGTGCTGTACTGTGTGTGTGTGTGTGATGTTTTCAGGGAGCTAGAGTCAATATTTACTGTCGGACTTATTTATTTTTTTCCCTCTCCCGGGAGAAGAAGCTGTCGCGTTTTGACAGTGAAACTGTTTGCTTGTTTTTGCCTCAGTATTGTGTGTGTGTGTGTGTGTGTGTGTGTGTGTGTGTGTGTGCGTGCATGTCCAACAGAGTGCGGATGTGACAATCATGGTGGCCATGTTAACAAGCATATCTCTGTGGCTCTCGGGGCTATGTTTGCTTCCCATAATTTTCTGCATGTTTGCCTCAATCCAAGCAGAAAAACCGTCGCTGCTGCTCCACATGTTTCTAATAACACACTCTTCGGCCCCCGGCAGCCCGGCTAGGGACCGGGGTCACGGGGGGGATGGGGGGGGGGGGGTGTGGGTAGTTACCGAGGGGAAGTAGGTCTGGAAATGGGTAATGGGTTTCGGGGGAAAAAAGGTGGATTGAATGCGATGGAGAGACGGTAACTCCTGCTGGTTTTAAACCAGTGGTTCTCAAAGTTGTTTGTTGTCAAGGACCCCCACGAATTGATATGTATTTGGCCCCCCCGTTAGATTTTTTTTGTGCCAGGGACCCCCAGAATAATTTCTATTTTTTTTTATTTTTTATAAAATTTAAATTTAAAAATATAATTTTTCTTTTTAATTAAATTTTAATTCTGGACTTTTACTTGTAACAGAGTACTTCTACATTTCAGTATTGATACTTTTACTTAAGTAAAATACTTGAGTACTTTTTCCACCACTGGAACTCAAACAGGAGGATACAGATTACGCATTAAGTGGTGAGACAAAACCATTAGCCGACAACATTTGGAACTGGAACACAAGCTGATGACTGATCTTTGTTGGGTTCTCATCTCTCTCCTGATTGGATGGAATTTGTAACCCACCTGAAAATGTATTTTTCTGTTTGCTAAAGAGCTGGAGAGACGATATTAGGAGACCCCTGTTCCTGAACAAACACTCTATAGCAATGATTACTATCGGAATATAGAGCGTTTAACTTTTTAGCAACATTTTCTTTCAACCATCACTTACAGCCCTTTTAATCCATATATCGTCTCTGCCAGGTTGGAAACCTCGTATGTCCAAAATTCTAAAACGGCAAAAGTAGCAGATCTACAAGCTCGAAACGCGTCGCTCCGCGCCGCGTTTCGAGCTTGCGGATCTGCTACTTTTGATGCTTTTGTGTGATCAAGTAGGGCGAGAAGTTAATTTACGAAAATAGCCCATCCACAAGCTCACAACGTGCCGTCACGAAACTTCGGAAAAATCCATACATTTTGAACGTTTCTTTTTTTTTTAAAGAAAAATTGAAAACATTTGAAGACTGCCCCAAAATGGGCATGCCAGGGTTAATGTGGTTAAACCCCCTAGCTTGGACGCAGTCCGTGCCAGAACATAATGGATTATGAATAGTCATATTGCAGACAGCTGCACTCAAACAGTGCAGGAGTTGGAATACCTCTTTGCCACTCGCGTTTAACCCGTTGAGACCGGGAACGCATCTGTTTGTCATTTTTAGCTTTCTTTGGGCTATTCAAAAATAGCAGATGCCACGCTATGAGCTTTGTAGATCTGCTATTTTTGCAAAATCGTGAACATTTGCGCACACGTTTGTAACTCAAATCTCTGCTTCTGGGCGATTCTACAAAATGTCTTCTAAATCCTAACAGTTTTTCTGAAAAAAACGTATGTTTCTATATCAGTGGTTCTCAAACTTTTACTTGTCAAGGACCCCCAAAATTATATGTATTTGTCCATGGACCCCCATCTCAAGAAGAAGCAAAGATTTGAGTTAAAAAAGTAAAAAAAAATCATGATTAAAAAAAAATAGCAAATCTACTAGATCATAGTATAGATCACTCGGTGCCGCGCTATGAGCTTGTAGATCTGCTATTTTTGAATAGCCAAAGTATAAAATAATGGATGAAGTGGTTACACAGGTGCGTTCCCGGTCTTAATGGGTTAAAAGCCTTCAAAGTGGCATATTCCATAATTGTCTACATATTACTGTAAGGCCCCATTACATTTAATAGTCCCATTATAATAAAATAAAAAACATTGTATTAGCACAGTAACCTGCGTGAGATCATCGTTCGATTAAAGCATGGGCTCTAGCTCTTCGACGGTAACAAAACCCTGTCTTATTTCCACCTGATGAGGATGAGGGAGAGAGGAGGATAAATCATCGTGCGGTGCTGCGGCTAGACGTGGAGAAGCACCCTGTAATTAGAGGTTAACCTCACGCTTCTATAACAGCACCCAGAGCCCTTTCATGAGAGGAAATGCCGCACTTCTCTCTCTCTCTGTCTCTCTCTCTCTCTCTCACTCTCACTCTCACTCTCACTCTCACTCTCACTCTCTCGCTCTCTCTCTCTCCCCCCCCCCCCCATTGGGGTTTGGTGGGGAAAGTACTTAAATGTTTTTACCTAAGTAAAAGTATCAATACTGCAATGTAGAAATACTGTTACAAGTAAAAGTCCGGAATTCAAAATTTAAAATGTACTTAAAGTACCAAAAGTAAAAGTACTAAAATGTTTCAAAATAGCCGATCTACAAGCTCACAACGCGTCGCGATGCGACGCGTTGTGAGCTTGTAGATCTGCTATTTTCAAATAGCCTAGGTATAGAATAGGGCTAAAGTCATTCATGTATGTTTTATAATATAATGATTTATATCTGCAAAGTAACTAGCAACTCAAGTTTTCAAATAATTGCAGTGGAGTAAAAGCACAATATTTGCCTCTGAGATGTAGTGGAGTAGAAATAAAAGTATAGACGGATTGGAAATACTCAAGTTAAGTACAGTGCTTGAGAAAATGTACTACTTTTACACCACTGGGTTTGATTGAGATTCAAAGAGATTTAAGTGATTGACGATGTTTCGCAGATTTTAGTTTTTTCTTTCAACGTGGTAAAATAGCCTAACTGGATTCCGACATGGAAACGTAACTTGGGGGGTGGTCCATTCAAGAGAGTCCTCCTTACTATACAACGCTCTCCAGATGATACCACCTGCTTAAGCCCTTCTTTTTTCTCCCCCTAATGGCACTTATACCCAGCCTACATCTGGAACAAGCCAAATGTGTGGGGGGGGGGGGTCAAGTGTCACAGTATGATGTCACTGCTTTATGTCCAATGGAATGGAAGCAATACATTGTGTCACTCCCACCGCCGCGAAGCCTTCACCTCACTCGACCCCCCCGGCACAGAGGGTTAGGGGTTCAAACCCATTTATGATTCAACACTGATCTAGGGTTCACAGCAAACAGCAAGAGGAGAGAGGAGCGGCTCACTGCGTTCCAGTGGTGTAAAGTAACTAAGTACATTTACTCAAGTACTGAGTAAATATATCAATTTTGAGGTACTTTTACTTTACTAGAGTATTTCCAATTTTTTTGTACTTTTACGTAACTCTCTGAGTGCCACACAACGAGATATCCCGAGTTTTTTCTGAATGCCCTCAGTGCTAAGAACGAAACATCCCGAGTTTAAAAAAAAATATATATATATATATATATTTTATTATTTTTTGAAAAAAATGAGCAGAACCCAAGATATCATTATCTGAAGATTTGCAGCTCCATCCACTCCTTGTTTAACTTATAACTGAAAAAGGCTGTATCTCGCTTCCTAAGCACTTTTTTTTTTACTTTGAAAAAAAAATTGCTGGCACAGTATGAACATATTTTTTTATTTCATTGGCACTGAGAGAGTTAACTTGAGTATTTCCAATTGTCTATACTTTTACTTCTACTCCACTACATCTCAGAGGCAAATATTGTACTTTCACTCCACTCACAACGCGTTGTGAGCTTGTAGATCGGCTGTTTTCAAACATTTTAGTACTTTTACTTTTGGTACTTTAAGTACATTTTGATACCAACTCTTGTACTTTTAGTGAAAAAAAAAGTACATTTTTGAATTCCGTACTTCCACCTTGCAGTATTGATACTTTTACTTAAGTAAAACATTTGAGTGCTTTTGTCCACCACTGCTGCGTTCTTGTCAGCGGTGGAATGCGTTCGCAGCACATCCTGTATTCCTGGAGGTTTTCCTTTTTTTTTCTTTTAAGGCTAGGATTATTGTTTTTAGCAGGAGACTCTAGTGAAACTTGGCGTACACTTCCACTTGCAGCCCAAGGTCATAATGAGCCAGGGATTCTCTTATGATACCAGCGAGTTTACAAAATAAACCTCGTGTCAGTCTGTGGTAGAGGAGCGCCGCTCCGTCAGTAATAATAATAATATTAACCTTGTTAACCCATTAAAACCGGGAAGGCGTCCGTATCATTTTTGATAGGTTTTTCAGAAAAGTTTTTAGAGCAGTGGTTTAGAACAGCGGTTCTCAACCAGTGGTCGGGGACCACCCGTGGTCTTTGAGGGGGTTCCAGGGGGTCCCCAGCCAAATTAATAGTTAGGAACCAAATGGACCCTTATGTGTCTCTAACTCTGAGAGTGTACAAATGGAACCAAATGGACCCGTCAGGGTCCATTTGGTTCCATTTGTACACTCTCTGAGTTACATGAACACTAATGATGATGATTACAGTGTAGATTGGGACCCCCAAGAAATTAAAATGGTTGAGTCCCTGGCATTATCTTTTCAAATGGGGGTCCGTGGGCTAATATGTGTCAATTTGGGGGTCCTTGACGCGAAAAAGGTTGAAAACCACTGTTTTTTTAACAGTGGTTCTCAAAAATAGCAGATGTACAAGCTTGTACATCTGCTATTTGTGAACATTTTTGAAAAATCTTGAAACATTTTGAATAAAACAAAAACAAAATCTTCTCTTCTGGGGGTACCCTGGCACGAAACATTTTCAGACGGGGGGGGGGGCTCAATTTGGGGTTCCTTGGCACGAAAAAGTTTGAGAAAAACTGATTTTTAAAGGCATTTGTAGAATCGGCCTCAGGCCTTAATGGGTTAAGGCCTAATAACCTGCAGCCTTCTGTTGAGACCTGTTACCAATTGATCAGGTCCATACATGGCTGTGTTAACTAGCTGTGTGTGTGTGTGTGTGTGTGTGTGTGTGTTTGTGTGTGTTCTGGCTTGCCCTGTCACTGCCAATATACACTCATCTAACTGTGACGCCCCTGTTATTTCCAGCTGTGCTGCTGCTCTGCTTATCAGATTCCTAGCCCGATAAGGGGTGCGTGTGTGTGTGTGTGTGTGTGTGTGTGTGTGTGTGTGTGTGTGTGTGTGTGTGTGTGTGTGTGTGTGTGTGTGTGTGTGTGTGTGTGTGTGTGTGTGTGTGTGTGTGTGTGTGTGTGTGTGTGTGTGAAACTGTGTGTGTGTGTGAGAGAAACATTTCAGTTGGCCTGCAGGCAGTGATTGGTTAGCTGGAATGACTCAGGTCTGTATTTTATTGCTCTGGGCAAAGCTCCCAGAGAACAGTGCGTGCATGTGTGTGCACATCTGGTTAGTGTGTGTGTGTGTGTATGCCTGTGGGATGTGCCAGGTTGAAGATGCCTAACCCCCGTACCGCCTGTAATCCCTATTACTTTCCTTTTGCTTCAAGACCCAGCTTTACTAATAACTTCAAATGGAACTACTATACTGCTTTGCTACTGAAGTGCTGTTTAGTTGTGGGGTTGTCAATGAAAGAAACTTTCACTTTGGAATTCCAGTGCATTGCGTGGGTAAAGAAATTAACATAATTTGCAGGCATAGACTCTAGTCCAGGGGTCTTCAACAGGGGGTCCGGGACCCCTACGGAGTCCTCAGAGTTACTAAAGGGGGTCTGCATAATCTTTGTGTGACAGGATGCCAAAAATAGCAGATCTACAAGCCCACAACGCCTCGCAGCGCGAGGCGTTGTGGGCTTGTAGATCGGCTATTTATGGCAAAGAGTTATAGGTGTAGAGGGAAGAAGGAGCAGAAAAAAGTTGATCTGAAACACAATTTTATACAACATAGAGGGGGTCCCTGCTTCATCTCTCTCTCAGCTAGGGGGTCCTTGGCCTGAACACGTTGAAAACCCCTGCTCTAGTCCAAGGGATCGCAAACCTTTCAGGCCGCGACCCCCCCCCCCAAAATAATCATAGAACTGGGGACCCCCCCCACGCTGACAAGCACTTGGAATTGTAGGCATTATATTTCATTTGACTAGGTTCGACAGATAAATATTGTGAAAACAGCCGAACTACTAGTACAAGCCCACAACTACAAGCTCACAACGCCTCGCACAGCGTGGCGTTGTGAGCTTGTAGATCAGCTATTTTCACAATGTTTGCCTCTTTCTTACATTTGACCATCTGGTATTGAAAAAGGTAATTAAATTGTAACTTAAGAAATGTGCAGATACCCTGCATGCACTGACAGTGTATACTGCATGTTGGTTTGTTTACTGTTCAGTCAGAAGACAATGTTTTCAAGACCTGAAGCAAATTTCTACAAAATGTCTTGTAAATCCCAACAGTTTTCTGAAAAACCTATGTTTCTATATCAGTGGTGGTCAAACTTTTTCATGTCAAGGACCCCCCCCAAAATGATATGTATTTGGCCGCCGACCCCGCTCTCAAAATATGTTGTTCCAGGAACCCCCCAGAAGTAAAGATTTGAGTTACAAATGTTCGGTTTAAAATAATATAAATATATTAATTTGCACACAATTTCTCGATTTTTCAAAAATAGCCTAAAGTGTAAAATAATGCTTTTTAGCTCAAATGAAAAAGTGACACAGATGCTTCTTCAGGTCTTTAAGCTAAATATCTGGGGACTCCCCAAAATAATTTGTCCCTGGGGGGGTCCCGACCCCCAGTTTGGGAACCACTGAGTGTCCCCCTTGTCCAAGGGGGAGGGGGGGGGGGGGGGACCATGCATGCGGGCGGTAGACCTGGTCCGAATCCATGTGGTTTCGCTAGCACCACTCAGACATCGTTCAGAGACATATATCTTCTGCCAACCTCAAAAGGCTTTTAACACACAAGACTCAGCCATTTTTTTTTCTCCACAGTGAGCCTTGGCCCTCTCCGACACCACCAAGTCTTCGCTCCCCGTCCTGTCTGCCTCTCTCTCTCCCCGCGCGTCCCTTTTCCGACTCGCAGCCCCGGGGCGGCCGTAGATCTCTTCCTGTCAACAGCTAATTGGCTGTACCACAGGGCATCCTGTGTCACAGCAGCACAGGCGGCAGCAGCACACGCGCTCATTGGCTAGCCTATAGCACACACTATGTCACTGATGTCATCTGTCGACGAACGGGCCGGGATGGAGAACAAGAAATCATGTTGTGGGAAGCATGAGATTATCTCTTCTCATTATGCCTCCTGCATGGTACGGTACATAATCATTGCTGTCGGGCCAGAAACCTCTTAGCTTCTTGTGTTTTTTCGGGAATTAACTTCCCGCTTGATCATACTACAGCGTCACACAAAAGCATCGAAAGGAGCTCGAAAGGAGCTCGAAACGTTTCGAGTAGGGATGTCCGATATTATCGGCCTCCCGATATTCATTCAAGGGCTTTTGCAGAGAAATGAGACAGACTCCACTCACTTTCAAATTAGAGCACTGCAGAGGGCAGGTGTGTGTGTCTGTGTCCAGCTGACACTCGTTGACACTCGTTAATGTTATAGGCATCAGAGCAATTATGCTTCTGCACTGTCAAATAGGCATACATCTAATCTAACATTAGTGGGACTCATTCAAATGACCACCAGTGAGTCCCGGGACTCATGTTATTGAAAAGCTTACAACATCACTCTATTATATTAGATTTATTAGATTATATTGATATTATAGCTATTTTATTTTATCAGATATGTGATGTTACCTGACAATTAGTTGACTTTTGGTGGGAAAAAAAAAAACTGCATAATCGGTATCGGAAATTAGGAGTTGGACAATATCGGTATATCGGTTATCGGTAAAAAAAGTATATCGATCATCCCTAGTTTCGAGCTTATAGATCTGCTACTTTTGCTATTTTT
This sequence comes from Gymnoscopelus microlampas, assembly GCF_963454915.1. Taxonomy (NCBI): domain Eukaryota; kingdom Metazoa; phylum Chordata; class Actinopteri; order Myctophiformes; family Myctophidae; genus Gymnoscopelus; species Gymnoscopelus microlampas. Next base: position 6,446,395 of record NC_139944.1, read on the forward strand.
GAATTTTAATCCTGAAAAGGGCACTTGAGATTTCCACCCGAACAGAGACGATATCTTTCTATATCTCTTTTCAAAAAGGTTTCAAAAGTGTGTGCTGTCGTGCCGGTAAGGTTTCATTGGCCTTGGTTTTCATAGCTGCAAGTGGACCACTTTAAACCTGGTGTCCCCTATTCTGGGCCTA